>NW_024423564.1:58973080-59420721 GCF_017311325.1 Ursus maritimus | reverse complement strand
TATTTTATATATATATATATATATATATATTTTTTTTTTTAAGTTCCATGATTCATTACTTGCGTATAACACCCAGTGCACCATGCAATACGTGCCCTCCTTACTACCCATCACCAGTCTATCCCATTCCCCCACCCCCTCCCCTCTGAAGCCCTCAGTTTGTTTCCCAGAGTCCATAGTCTCTCATGCTTCATTCCCCCTTCTGTTTACCCGCCCTTTCTTCTTCCCTTTCTTCTCCTACCGATCTTCCTATTTCTTATGTTCCATAAATAAGTGAAACCATATGATAATTGTCTTTCTCTGCTTGACTTATTTCGCTTAGCATTATCTCCTCCAGTCCCATCCATGTTGCAGCAAATGTCGAGAAATCGTTCTTTTCGATGGCTGAGTAATATTCCATTGTATATATGGACCATATCTTCTTAATCCAGTCATCTGTTGAAGGGCATCTTGGCTCCTTCCACGATTTAGCTATTGTGGTTAGTGCTGCTATGAACATTGGGGTGCATATGGCCCTTCTCTTCACTACATCTGTATCTTTGGGGTAAATACCCAGTAGTGCAATGGCTGGGTCATAGGGTAGCTCAATTTTTAACTTTTTAAGTCTTTGTTTCTGACATAAGATTTTTCTCTTATGAAACAAACTAGTTGTCATTCTTAATCCAGTTTCTAAGAATTTCAGTGAGAGTTTGTGTGTTATTATTGTTCTTAATGTTGCCAGAATCAAAGCTCCTAAGAGGAATGAATTAGGCATTTAATCATTTATGAATTATGAAGCATCTCTTCTTTATCTGGTGCTATAGAAGTTTCTAGAAATTATATACATGGAATAACCCCTACTCTTAAATTTTTCCTGGTCTAGTGGGGGGAAAAATACAGGATAAATGCTGTAATAAAATTAGGTGGAAAGAAAGGAAACATTCTCAAAAAGGTGGATAGAAGTCCAGGTCCTAGGTTTTAGAAGGTAATAGATGTTATTTGTTTTGTTTTGGCTTTTTTTTTTTCCCCAACTAGTGATATTTTCCTTGTGTTGGTTTTACACAAATCATCTTTGTGAATTTTTTTCTCTGAGAGATTGAGATTCTGAAGGAAAGGAACTAGCACGGGTTAGGCCCTGGAGTAAGTGTGAAGTTTGTAACATCACTATCAAGCTGGTAGCAGCTTCCTTGAATTGCAGAAAGAAGTTCAAATATAGACACATTGAAAACATAGGCTCTTCTAACACTGGTCCTATGGCTGAAATTGCCCAGGCTGATTGGTAATCACAGGGATTTTTAAATTTATGTTTAATTTTATTTTAACTTAAAAAATGTAAGTAAGAGTTGATAATCAAGTTTGCCATAAAACAAAACTTTCAATTGCTTTTATGTTATATCAATGACTGCTTCTAATCACTACCTATCAATTTTACTGAGTTATTCAAAGTCTAATTTTATTTAAAATTTTCCCTAACTGTACATCATGGACATTTTCATTAAAGACATAATTCAGAACATTCACTTAATAACTGCATTTTCTTCTATTTTGTTCCATTTCCATTTCTGTAATGTCTAAGTTAGTACACAAGTTGAAATTTTGATCCTAAGGAATAATTTTTGCAAGATATAAAAATAGTTGCAGCTATTTATCATTCTCATTACTAAATTACCTATGATAAAGTTTTTCTAAAATGTCAGAAGAGCATTTCCTTTATATCCACTTTGAGAACATTTGCAGCCATATTTCCAGTCTCTCAGGTACTGAACAAAGAATCTTATACTCGTTGTTCAGTCAAGTTTGGTATTAGAAACCCTCACAGGTAACTTCACTAGTCTTTTTTAGCAGAAACCATCTCTGAATGGATTCATTTGTCTGAAAGATATAATTTTTCTTTTAGATCTGAATATTATGCCTTCCTCCTCAGTGTAGTAAGTCAGAGTAATCATGGAATATTACAGTACTGGCATAGGTGATCTTATTTCACACTCAGAAATCTGAGGTAGGTATTACTATCTTGCATTTGAAGAGAAGGAAACAGAGGAGGACTTTCACTAATGGTAACTGAAGAGGTTGGGGTTTCCTTTCTACAATAAAGAACTATAAGACTGGACAAAATTGTCAAAAACAATCATGTCAGGTCACAAGGTGTCGACTAAAGGCAGACAAAAATATTGAGAAGCACTTATTCTTGTGGTCTCTTGCCTGGTTCTGCTCCTTGCTCCCTCCCTTCCTCACACCAGATTAGTAGGAAGAACAGTAGCGTTGTCAGCCTGGGATTGACTGCAAAATCCAGCAGCTTTACTGCCAGAAGCAATTAATTCAAGTTGTGACAGGAAGCAAAAACTCTTGGCTTTGCCAGCTAAAATGGCAGACTTAATTGGAAATGGATGGGGAAAACCCACAGCTGTGCAAGACCAAGGTTGCCATTCCAACTTGGAATGAGTGACAGACCATTCAGATTTTTTATGGAGAGATTGTGGAAAGGAGACAGTCATGTAAAAGCTGAGATAAGCTTTTCCACACTTTTCTGCTGTCTAGAAAACTACATATGCATAGGGGAGACCATGGAGCCTGGTAAAAATTTAAACCCACGGTACACTTGAGAATTGCCTGAAACTTTAAATGCATTCCCCAACCCACACAGAACTGACAGTGGGTGAGAGAATCCAGATGTTAGATTTCACAGATAAAAACTCCAAAGCAGCCATTATAAATACATAAGCTATGTTTAATAAATTAAAGGAAAATATCTTAATAAATCAACAGGGAACCTAAGAAGTTGAAAATCTATTTTAGCAAGAGTCAAATGGAAATGCTAACTAGCAAAGTAAAATTGAAATGAAAAACTCACCAGATGTGCTCAATAATCAATGAATTTGAAGATGGATATAAATTATTCCAATAGAACAGGAAAAAAAAAGTTGAAGAAAAATCAGCATAGTGTCAGGCATTTGTACAAAAATGTCAGGTGTTCCAATATGTGTATAATGGAGTTAGAAAGTTAGCGGTAGAAAAAGATGGAAGAAAATATTTGGAGATAAAATGGTCTGTACTTCTCAAATTTGATAAAAAACCATTAACTTAAAGATCCAAGTTCAGTCAAATAAAAACAGGAAGACAAAGATAATCACACCTAGACATGCAGTCGAATTGCTGAAAATCAAAGCAAAGAGAAATCTTGCTTGAAAGAAAAATCATATATAGACCAAAAAAAAAAAATATAGCTGGCGGTGGAATGACATATTCAAAGTGTTGAAAGAAAAAAAAATCATCAATCAAGAATTCTATACCCAGCAAAACCATCCTTCAAAAATGAAAGTGAAATAAAGACACTTTCCAAATAAACAAAAATGGAGGGAATTCGTTGCCAGCATACCTTCCCTATAAGAAATACTAAAGAAAGTCTTTCAGGTTGAAAAGAGATGACATCACATGGTAACTTGGATCCATAGTAAAGAATGGAGAGCACCAGGATATCCACCATTTTGCTTTCATATAAGCAATAGCTATAATTCAGTATTATCATGTTTATAGCCTATGTAGTTGTAATATGTAAGACAACACTAGCACAAAAAAGAGGGAAGGAAATGGAGCTATATTGGTCCAACTAGCAACTATCTTTTGCAGGAATAAAGTCAGAATTAACTTGAGTTAGATTGTGATAAATTACAGGTCAATACTGAAATTTCTAAAAATACCTTAGAAGTACATTTAAACTATCAGAGTAATTAAAATGGTACACTCAAAATATCTGTATAACACAAGGAAATGAAGAGAAAGAAGAACAAAAAGTCAAAAGGAAAACAGCAAAGTGGCAGATTCCTATCAATAAGGGTATTAAACGTAAATAGATTAAATATTTTAATTGTCCGACTGGATGAAAAAGCATTCGTCTTTAAAGATTCATCTTTAAATCTTGAATTTATAGACACCAATAAGGTGAATTTTTTTTTTGAAAAAGAAAAAAGACAAACCATATAGGCAGTAATCATAGGAGAGTTGAAATAGTTTTATTAATTTCAGACAAAAAAAGTATTAGGGACAAAGAGGGTAATTTCAAAATGATAAAAGCATCAGTTGGTCAGGAAAATATGTTATAAATGTATATGCACCCAAGAATAGAACTCCAAAATACATTTTAAAATTGAGTAAATTGAATGAAAGGAGAAAGATAATTGAAGAATTATAGTTGGAGATTAGGGTCTTCCAGAGAAAAGTAATAGGAGGTGTGTGTATATATATGTGTGTGCACATGCTTTATATATATATATATATATATATATATATATATATATATATACACACACACATACATATACACACATATATATACATACATATACACATATTTTCTAAGAAATGTATTATAATTATAATAAATTTATTATAAGGAATTGGCTTCCATGATTGTGGAGGCTGAGAGGTCTTAAGATCTGTGAAGCTGGAGACACAGGAGAGCTGGTAGTAGAGTTCTAGTCCAAGTCTGAAGACTGAGAATCGGGACAGCTGATGGTATAAGTTGCAGTCCAAGGGCAGGACTAATGTGCCAGTAGAATAGTCAGGGAGGCAAAATTTCTACTCACTCAGCTTTTTGTTCTATTTAGGTCTTCAATTGATTAGATGAGCCCCACTCACATTGGGGAGAGCGATCTACTCAGGCTGGCAACTCAAATGTTGATCTCATCCAAACACACTCTTGCAGACATACCATAACATTTGGCCAAATGTTTGGGCACCCCATGGACCAGTCAAGTTCACACATAAAACTTGCCATTGCAGAGATTTTAATGCTCATCTCTCAATAATTAATGTAACAACTAGACAGAAAGCCAGTAAAGATATAGACCATTTAAACAATGAGATGAACCTACTTGACATTTCCTTTTATTGGCTGCCACTTGTGTTACACGAGAGGGTCAGTCTGGTCTAAGTGCATATAGTGGAGATAAATAGGGCTACCAGATAGGTTATCTTGTCAGTAACTTCTAGTGCAACCGGACACGACAATGGGAGCATTAGGAGAGCTGGGCATAGGCCAGGAAAGTGGATTTTAGTGATCAGGTCAAATCCTGTGTACCAGCTCTGAATGGCATCAGAAGCTAGACTGACTTGGTATTGAAGACCTCAATCACTTATGGTAGATGGTATCCTTGAACCCAGTTATTCACCCCCCTCCTTGTAAGGGATTATACATATCTACCTCAAAGGATTATACAGATCGATCTGTTGCCATGGATATGCAATACTTCCCTAGGGGAGGAGTATAATTCCCTGCAACACAGACATCACACATGGCCCTGTGATTTGATTTAGCCAATGGAATGTGAGAGAAAGGGACATACTTATGTCTATGCAGAAACTTTAAGAGTTATTCTGTTGTTCAACCTTCAAGAACAGCATGTCCCAGATAGGATCTGCTTCTTCAGCCTGAATTCCAGAATAAAAAGCCACACGAAGCAAAGTTTCAGCTGACCCAAAACATGACCCAGAATGGAGCCACAGCCTATCTGAAGCCAGCATGTAATGTGAGTAAAAACGTTTGGTATCACTGCAATGTTGTTTGTTGTTATGGGATAATGTGACCGAGAAGACTGGATACTGAGCACTAACTGATGCCCCTATCCCAGTGTGGTAGCTATTGAACAGAATGTTTGCCCAGCCAATTTTCTATGCTATGGAAGAGGTTACAGACCCACAAGTCAGGGCCTGGAAGCCATACTGATATTTTATCTCCTTATCACCTTTGGCCATAGCTGGTCAAAGTGTGCCAAATTCTCTCCTTTGAGAATTTCACCCAAGGCCTGAAGCCTAGAATCTGGGAGCCAGTTTCACTGAAAAGCTTCCAGAAAAGGTCTAGGAAGTCCTGTTGGTCCCTGGAAAAATCCTTGCCCTTACCCCATTCTGCTACTTTATTATTTTCTCTTGGACTCCACAGGATATCCCAGAATTCTTTAAAAAAAAAAAAAAAAACTGCCTTTAAACCTAAGCCAGTGCTAGTTGGTTTGCAACCAAAAGAACCTTAATATTCCAAGCACCTAAAACTACCCTGATGTTACTCAAATGTATTCTTAAATGTTGGCTCAGCCAAAGCCAGCCCCTGCCAGGGGCAACCCCTACAGTGGCAGGAGATGTTGAAGGAGCCATGGGCTAAGGGAATTGGCCACTCTTTTAAGTCTGGCCAGGAGCAAAGCAGAGTCTGGAGTTTGCAAATTCCATCCCTGCATTTCAATCTCCACATGACGTATTCTGTTTTTCCTCCTCACCTCCCTAAATAACGTCCAGGTTTCTACCCGACCTGGTGCATCCTGTCCCTAGATTCTGGGACAATGGGTGGAGAACATCACCATACAGAACTCTTGCTGTGAATGGGTGGTCTCTGGCAGGGCTGTTTTTGGCCAAGTGGGTGCTGCATATTTTCAGTTAGAGCTACACACCATTGCCTACATTTTGGGGCAGTATTCCAACTTAATGCATTAAAATAAAATTGCCTTCATCAAGAGAAAGAACAGACATGCATTAACGCAAGGTTTTGCAAAGTCAAGGACAGCTAACGAATAAAATCTTGTAAGAACAAGGCTTAGAACTTCTACTGGCATTTTCACATTTTCTTCTCTTCTGGGCATCTGAAGATAATGTCCAGCCAACTACCAAATTTTCTCTAGGATGCTTGCCAGATTTCTGGATGAAAAGCTCTACGTTTTAGCAGTTGATAGAATAAAGGAAGTATTTCTCCTTCTCACGTGGCTCTAACCAGTATCCTGATCACCACTATGAGCTATAGATCCATGAACCTAAATATCTGCCGGACAGTTCCAATTTGGAGGTCAGTCCACCAGGTCTAAGCTCAGTTTGGTGCAAACAAAATCCACAGTACCTCTGCATCCCCAGAGCCCACCTCTCTTTTCCCTCTAAACAGAGAACTGATGTTACTGCTATCCACCCATATAAGCCAGTTAGAAGTTTCTCTACCATCCTTGACTCTACCCTTCCCATGACATTCCATATCAATTACTATCTGTTCCTATTTGACTCTCCAAAAAAGTTTGAGTCTGTTACTCCACTGCCTTGGTAGAGACGAAAAATGCTGAATCATTATGGTGACTTTATAATCACTTTCATTTTTTTTTTTTAAAGATTTTATTTATTTATTTGATAGAGACAGCCAGCAAGAGAGGGAACAGAAGCAGGGGGAGTGGGAGAGGAAGAAACAGGCTCTTAGTGGAGGAGCCTGATGTGGGGCTCGATCCCATAACACCGGGATCACGCCCTGAGCCGAAGGCAGACGCTTAACCACTGCGCTACCCAGGCGCCCCTATAATCACTTTCCTGATTAACCACTTGTGGTAATGCCCGTTCTCTAATTATTTATAGTGCTACCAAAAACATAAATTGAATGATGCTACTCATGATAAATCTTTGCATTTGACACTACAGGCAATATAAGAATACACACTCTTCAGAAGGGCATTTAAGAACCTCTGATTATAAACCTTGTCTAGTTTTCAAGTATTAGTGTGTAAAAGGATAGAAACCTTTGGTTAATGCCATGAAAAAGCCAAAGTTCTAAGAATTCTGCTCTTCTTGTGTCACACATTTTTCTCATGCTTGAGTAAATAGAGCAGATAAAGAGAAACTTGAGTCCCTTCTTTGAAATTCAGATTTTTAGCACTCCTTATTTTCTGTCCCAGGAAGAGCTACTCATTGGACTACTATCTGCTAGTAAGTGGTCCAGTTGGGGCCAGAAGATAGATGAGATCACTCTTTTTGGAGGTGGTGGGATAGCGAAAAAGGTACAGGAGTGTTTTTCCTAAAGGGAGTGGAAACTTCTGTTTCCCAATACCTCTGTTGTGTGTGCGGGCCTAAGGCGTCGGGCAGGATGCCTGCAGCACCGTGTCTGCTGGCCATCACTTCCTATCCAGATCTTTCTTATGGACTTTCCAGCAGGGCAAAGTGGAGGTCAGTTGTACCCAACGTTGCTCTGGATCTCCCTTTCAGGATCCTGGGAACAACCGCCTGGACAACACCGTGCCTGCCAATTATTGCTGGTTCTCCCGTGGTTTCTTTTCTAAGAGCAGGTCTGAACGACACATTTCTCTGCCCAACACTTGATTTTGTGGGTGCACACCAGCGGTGTGGTGCACTTTTTCTGCGTTTTCTCCTACCCTGTTCTAAACACCTTGTCTGCTCTGTGGAAATCCCTCAAACTCCAGTTCAAGGTCACCACAGCTGATCCCCCAGCCAGAACTAATTGCTGCCTCCTTTGGCTTGCACTGCATTTGACATAATGCTCTAGTTACACTTTCATTTTTTTGTTTGTTTGGAGCACAGGGGTGAGGGGTGCAGAGGGAGAGTGACAGAATCTTAAGCAGGCTTCCTACCCAGCGTGGAGCCCGACACAGGGCTTGATCTCACCTGAGATCATGACCTGAGCTGAAATCAAGAGTTGGAGGCTTTGCCAACTGAGGCACCCAAGCGCCCCGAGATTTACAATTGTTATTTTTGTGTATATTAAAGTGTAGTCCAAATATTTTTATGGGTACTAGCATTTGCCCCCACTTTGAAAATATTTGATATACTTTTAGAAGAGAAAATTTACCATATAGGTGGTCTATGATTATTTGTACCAAATTTAGATGTTTCAAGAGTATGGTATTCTCAGTGTTATATGGTTCCAGTACAGAATACATATTTATCCAATTATAAATAGTAGCTTCAAATGATTTCTATTTGCAATAACACACAGATCTAAAACTGGCATCATTTAGCTATTTGCAATTTTTTTCTTCAGCTTATGATTAGATGAGGTCATAAAAGTGGGGCCCCCATGATAAGATTAGTGAGACTAGAGGTCTCTCTCCCACTCCCCACCCTCATATCCCCATTTGAAGATACAGCAAGAAGGCAGCCATCTGTATGCCCGGAAGCAGGTTCTCAGCAGCGACCAAATGTGCCAGCACCCTGCTCTTCGACTTCCCAGCCTCCAGAACTATGAGAAGTAAACATCTGTTTGCCACTTGGTCTATAGTATTTGTTATAGCAGCCCAAGCAGACTGAGACAGTGGCTATTCTAAACCCGATGAGAAAACTGGGGGACAGATCCCCCTAGAGTTAGAGCCAAGAACTTAGGCTACTTGACCTTCAATCCTCAGGTCCAAGACGCCAGGCTCCACCACCTTTCACTCAGTGGTGTCTCTGAAAGGCAAACCGTCTCTATGTGTAGCCATTTTCTCCTTCCACAATGTGGAAATTTTAAACCCTTTCGGCAGACAGCCTGCCTGCACGCTCTCAGGAGACACAAAGATCCTGGCAAGTTCTGTGCTCCAAAAATCACCCTTCTCCAATTACACTCCCCCAGGTTCCTCAGTTAGCAGGCCCCAGCAGCTCCTCTCCTCGGAGCCAGTTCTGGGGTTGGGGCCTAATGCGTCACAGGTGGGTCCTGGCTCCAAACTCATTCCAGATGGCCTCATAGTCTAAGCTTCCCAGCAACCCATTATATTTTGGCTATCCTGGGATCATTAATGATGCTGAAGGACCATGAGTTCCAAGGATGGCAGAGACACACGCTCTGAAATCAGGACCTTTGAGAGACCTTGTAAATTGCAGCACCCACCATAATAAATGCATTCACAGGGAGCAAGCATGTGTTGACCTTGGCACTCAGAGGTCACTGTAAGGGGCCCCTGAACTTGATATTGTGAATGGTCTGTCTGCTTGGCTCACAGGACAAGCATAAAGGAATCGTCTGTGCTCTTACAGAAAATAACTCCACTGCCCCTGGGCTCTAGAGAGAGTAAGGACAGATCCTTCAACTCTACTAATTGTTGCACCGGTTGTTCCTGGGGGGAGCGGGGAGAGACATGCTGGGGCAATTGCAAGAAGAGTGTAACATTCTGTTAATTGCATCTTTCTATTACTAAATAGTCTTACTCTACGAAAGAACTTCAACTCCCTTTCTAGCTGGAAAGCTTCCCAAGGCAGATACTGGAAGTTTAGCAAATATCAGACTAGTCAAGGGGCTTTTAAACTTATGATATGTTCCTACAAAGAAAAAAAAAAAAGCCTGTTTAGAATCCATGTTTTAGGGTCTTAAGAACTCAGCCAAAACCATCTTCAGTCAAGGGCATGACGTTTAAAGCCAGTCATTCTTGGGTTTAAGTCTTAATCCCATCACTTGCCAGTTTAGAACATTTGTTAGAGAAAACCTTTTTTCTGAGGGTCTGTGAGGTTAGGATACCCGAACATGAAAAGGGTATTCGTTGGTTTTGTTTACTTCCTTGTTCACTTAGTTTTCACCCTCATTTGCTTATTCCCTGAGTACCTGGCTTTGTGCCAAGCACAGTGCTGGATGATAACAAGAAACCTAGTTTAGGAGACAAAATGGACATTTAATTCAACACGTACTCGTTAAGCGCTCACGACTTGCCGGTGGCCGTGCTAGGCAAAGGGCAGAGCAGTGCACATCACCAGGTTGGTCCTCATGGGAGCCCGGGCTTAAGAGATCTTAAGCCATTTATGCTACGTGCGGTTATTCTGTGTGTTCTCACACTGGGATAGGATTGCGTGGCGTAGACTGGCTCATTACAGCTCTGTAAGCAGAGGACTGTCACTCTGGATGGCAGGAGGAAGCCTACGCAGTGGCCATTCTGGGAGAAACCGCATCCAGGAACGCACATGTTCATTCCACAGACAAATTCCGCAAGTTCTCCAAAAATGTTATTTTTATTTGGATACCAGTCACCTGCTCACTACCAGAAATAGCAACTTTTAGCCCTCCATGGTTTACTCCTGAAAGATTAGAAAATATTAAGCATTATTGTTGAAAGGAACATTAACCTCATCTCCTTATCCCTTTTCCCTTCTACCCGGTGAAAACACAGATTTAGTTCTAGCTAAAAGACTGCACTTGTTGGCCCCTTTTTGGTTGAGGCAGACGGTTGGCAATGAAGTGGTTTTGTTTTTAAGCTGGAGATTTAACATGGGTTAAGAGACAGGGATTTTTTTGTTTGTTTGTTTTTATTTTTGTTTTGTTTTTTTAATGCAGCAGGGAGTTAAAAGGTTATCACTATATAACATTGGATATAGACCTAAATCAATATAATGTGATTCTACCATGAGCCTGCATCGGCAAAGTGTTTGTGGGTAACAACTCTTTACATGTATTAAATTTTCACCTCCAAGCAAGCTGCTTCCTGTTTCCACCACTCACCCACCCAGGGCCACACAGTTCATTAGTAACAGGACGGCCATTCCGAATGCACTTCATTCCACTGTACATTGGGACTTGCAAGTGTAAGAACGCGGCGGGGGGGAGCTTGAGATGATCTGTGCAAGGCGCCTAGAGTTATCTTAGAACAGAGTCGGCACTAAGTCGATTACAAGTTTCCTTCCCTCCCTTCCCTCCCTTTACTTCCATATGCCAGGCTCCAGCAGGATTAAGACCGACTTGTTGACAATCAGTGTGAGTCTTTTTCAGAATGCGTGTGCGGATGTGGGATGGGGTGCGGTGTGTCCTCACATGTGCATGGGTGAGGGAGAGCAGTTGTCACGAGAACACCGTGCTGGCATTGAGCAGATGCTGTGCAAGCAAGCTCTCGTGTTTATTTGGACTGCGAGAGCGCACGTGGCAGCATCTCATCGCCTGGCCAGGAGACTGGACGCTTTGATTGGGACCTGGTTTCAATACCCATTATGAAATCTAGTCTGGCCTGGGAGCCAAGCATCTCTTTTTTCCATGTTCATCTTTGCAGTTTCTAAAGTACACCCTCAGGATGTCTGGGCTGCTACACGAGGTAAAAATCATGATCAAACAGAGGCCCGAGGGTCAGCTACTTAGGCAAATAAGCCACGAATGTGTATGGTTCTCATACATACATGCATGTACACACTAGAAAATTGTTTCCAATAGCAGCTAAAGGAAAGGCTACTAGTAGCGGGAGATCGGGAGTCAGTATTGCGAGAACGCATCGTCTGGCAGCTGCTGGGTGTAGATCCTGCCTGACCACACTTCTGTGCATTGCCCGCCTCCCAGTTTCTGGGTGCTCCGCGTCATTTTTCGTCTTCCTGCTTGTATTCCTGCTGTCTCCCCAACCTGGGATGCCATCCATCTAACTCCCCTGCCTTCCAAGACTTGGTTAAGGCCAGAGGAGCTCTCAGAGAACTCCCATCTCTGCAAAATCATGGACTTCTAGAGAGAAGAGATTATATGCTTTAGTACTGTAATCCCCCCACACCCAGGTATACTATGTGTGTTGAAGGATTTTATTTTAATGGAATAAAAGGCTGGTATTAACAGTATTTTGTAAGAAGGGCCACAATATAAAATTTCAGAACAAGTGGAACTGAATACCTTTCAACCCCAGTACCCTGTTGGCCTCCCTGCAATGCCCAATGACAGGTAATGGACTTGAGTTATATTCAACTTGTTCCAAAAATGAGACTTGTTTATTAGTTCCTTATTTCTGCCTAACACATTACTCCAATACCTAGTGGCATAAAATATTTATCATCTCTCACAGTGTGAGGATCAGAAATTTGGAAGTGGCTTGGCCCGGCAGTTCTGTCTCAGGGTTTCTCAGGAGGTTCAAGGAGAGGTCAGCAGAGGCTGCAGGACCTACTTCCAAGGGGAGTCATGCACAGGGTAAAAGCAATCATTCTGCTTTGCATGGGATGGAGGGGTTTCCAAGGATTTAGTCCTTAAGTCTCCGGAAAATGGGAACGACTGGTTATTCTACTCATGCCCATGGCCGGCAAGTTGGCACTGGCAGTCCACGGAAGGCCTCCGTTCCTTTATACCTGACTGTCTACCATTCTGCTTGCGTAACTAAACAACATGGCAACTGCTTTGCGCCAGAATGTAGGCAATTAAAGAGATCAAGGTAGAAGCTGCAATGTCCTTATCACCTAGCATGGAAGTCACACATTGTCACCACCATCATAGTCTACTGGTGATACAAGCTGGTTTCAGCTCTCTGAAGTAATGTGGACAGAGACCATACAAGAGCATTGATTTCAGGACCAAGAGATCATTAGGGGTCATTTTGGAGACTGCCTACTGCAACTTCTTTGGAGGAGGGCCAGAGCAGGACAAGGAGACCCTTAAAATGGACTAGCATAGAAACATGAGTGCATCAGACTACAGCACTGGCAGAAATAACAAAGAAAAGAGATGTGATATAATAGTTAGGCATATAAAGAAGTCCTGTTAGTCATACACCCAAGAAGACACAAGGGAGCCTGGGTGGCTCAGATGGTTGAGCGTCTGCCATTGGCTCAGGTCATGATCTCCAGGTCCTGGGATTGAGCCCCATGTTGGGCTGCCAGCTCAGCAAGGAGTCTGCTTTTCCCTCTCCCTCTCCCCCTCTTTGCACTCATTCTCTCTCAAATAAATAAATCTTGGGGGAAAAAATACATAGCCATCTATTTGTAATCTTGGATGCAGGTGTTGGAATGGTTGATCCCTGGGTTGTTGGAATAAGCTACCCATTTAAGGTCACTAGTAAGCACCTACTGTGTGCCAAGTTCTGGACTGGAAGCTTTAGTACATTAAATCTCATTTGAGCTTATTTTTCAGATTGTTTAGCAGTTATGTAAAGTTGCCTAAAATCAATAGCTAGTGAGTATTGGAACTGGACCCAAACTCTGGGATTTATTACTAGCAAGTCCATAATATTTATATATTTTCTTAAACAACAAAATATCCTATGGCATTTTCAAAGGTATGGGCTTTTATTAGTTACCTAACCAGGAAAAATGAGGCTATTTTCATATCTAAATAAAGTATAATTCTTTTCACATGTTAAAAGCGTTTTCTCTAACCTTATTTAAAAATGTATGGGTTTAACAAAGGTGTACCCATAGGCTTAATATATATGGCTTATGGTTTTATATCACAACTCTATATCCATTTTACAGATGAGGAAGCTGAGGATGCAAGAGGCTGCATGATATGCCTATGAGCTCAGAGATGCTTGGGGTCACTGACAAGCCTCGGCCTGAGAGCTCCTTCTATTACGTAAACTGCCTTCCTCAGAATCCTGAGCCTTCCTGAGTCAGGGGTACAAAGGGCAGGAGGGAAAAGAGACCATTCATTCACCGCTCACAGGTAGGGGACAGAAGTTAAGACCGCGCTCTTCAGAACAAATAGACCTGAGTTAAATATCCCACTCGACCATTTACCAGCCCCGTGTCCTTGGAAAAATTATTTTAGCTCTCGGAGCCTCTGTTTCATCTTCAGTAAAATAGAGAATCTTCAAGTTGTGTAGTGTTTAGATGAGTTAAGATATGTTTAGAAAAACAGACTCCATGTCTACTATAAGAATTCAGGTTCTTCTGTTTGTCCCCTTGACCACCCTGAAACTACTTTCCCTTTGAGACAGATTTGCCTCATTTCAGTGTTTCAGACACTCAGTGAAACACCGTTTTTCTCTTGGTCTGTGAGCCAGAGCTCTGATTAAAATCCTGAGGAGGAATGAAACATGAGAGACTATGGACTATGAGAAACAAACTGAGGGCTACAGAGGGGAGGGGGTGGGGGAATGGGATAGACTGGTGATGGGTAGTAAGGAGGGCACGTATTGCATGGTGCACTGGGTGTTATACACAACTAATGAATCATCGAGCCTTACATCGGAAACCGGGGATGTACTGTATGGTGACTAACATAATATAATAAAAAATCATTATAAAAAAAATGAAGAAGCATTTCTAAGGTGTTATGATGAACTCAATATATTTCGTACATCAAGAGAAAAAAACAAATCCTGAGGAGGATTTAGAGATGTGCACTTTTCTAGAGCACGCCACCCAAAGGTACTAGGTAGATCTCTCGAGCTCGGTGGTAAACACATGGCCCTTGGTCAGGAGCCCAGCTGTACCAGAGTCTTCATGTGTTTTTGGATCACAGAATATATTTTTGGATACCATAATACACTTATTTCAAGTTTTGGATGTTATTGTGTTTTCCCTTGTAAGTTAAAAAAAGAAAAAAAAAAACTTGGAACGGATAACTGTGTATGTCCTAAAACTATGAAATCTTATACTAAATTACTTTTGTAGCATTTTTCAATTGACAAGGACTTTTCACATATGTTCTCTTGTTTCATCTTGAAATACTGTGGGAAATAGGAAGAGCATGAGTTAGTTCCATCGTACAGATGGGCTTGGGCCCAGGGACGAATGACTAGGTCTTGACGAGTCAGAGGTAGGTGAGAAGGTACAGTGGGGGTTGAGGACAACAGAGGAAGTGTCACAGGTAGAGATTGACAAGACTATTTTGGAAAAGTTTGACAGAATAAAGGAAGATTGTGCACAGCTGCTGATTGGGTGTGGGGCTGTGGGAAAGTGCAGATCAGCTAACTGGAGAACAAATTTTATGAGGATTTGTGGTGTGCTGTGAATGGGATCCTCACTCAGCATTGCTCAGGAGACTACACTGAAGATTTAAATTAGCTTTTAAATTCTTCTTGGATGTTAATCTGACTTTTTCTGAGAATGATATTACACTGAAGGGGAGCACAGAATTTTTCCAACTATGTTCATCAGGGATATTGGCCTGTAATTTTCTTATAACATTTGGTATCAAGGAAATGCTGGCCATGTCAAGTAAGTTTGGGAGTGTACCATACCTTATTTTTTTTTTTTTTTGAAGAGTTAGAGAAAGATTGGTATTAATTGCCCTCTAAATGTTTGATAGAATTTACCAGTAAAACACTCTGATCCTGGACTTTTCTTGGTTGGGAGATTCTTTTTTTGTTACTGATTCAATCTCCTTACTGGTGGTCTGTTCAGATTTTCTATTTCATCATGATTCAGGTCTTGGTAAATTATGTTTTTAGGAATTTACTCATTTCTCGTAGGTTATCTAATTTATTGGCATGTAACTGCTCATAATTTTTTTATGATTCTGAGTATTTGTGTTATTAATTCAAGTGTTCCTTCTTTCATTTTTGATTCCAAGTCTTCTTTTAGTCCAGTTAAAGGTTTGTTAATTCTGTTTATCTTTTCAAAAAAAACCAGCTCTGGTTTCATTCTACTGCTTTTTCTGTCCTTTTATTTTTGCTCTTATCTTTGTTATTTCCTTCAACTCTACTAATCATTTGGGAAATGTAAATCAAAACCACAAGGAGACACCACCTTACACCTGATAGGACAGCTGCTATCAAAAAAAAAAAAAAAAGGCAAGTGTTGGCAAGGATGTGAAAAAATGTGAACCCTCGTGCACTGTTTGCGGCAATGTAAATATTGCCACCACTATGGAAAACAGTAAGGTGGTTCCTCAACAGTTAAGAACAATTACCATACAAGCCAGTGATTCCACTTCTGGGTATAAACCCAAAAGAACTGCAATCAGTGATTTCAATAAGTACTTGTACACCCTTGCTCGTGGCGGCATTATTCCAAATAGCCAAAAGGTGAAAACAATGTGTCTATGGACAGATAGAAGAAAATGTGGTATATACGTACAATGGAACACTATTCAGCCTTAAAAAGGAAAGGGATTCTGACACCAGCTACAACCTGGATGAACCTTGAACACAGTGTGCTAATACGTCAGTCAGCAAGGGATAATTACCGTATGATTCCACGTATAGGAGATACCTAGAGGAGTCAGATTAAGATACAGAGGATAGAATGGTGAAAGACCAGGGGCTGGAGAGAGAAAGGAATGGAGAATGATGTAATCGCTGCAAAGTTCCAGCTGCGCAAGATGAAGAGAATTTTGTGGATGGGTGGTGGGAATGGCTGCACAACCATGTGAGTGTATGTACTTAACGCCACCAAACTGCACGCTTAAAGACGATGAACGTGGCAAATTTTATGTGTATTTTACCATGATTAAAATTTTAAGGCTACCTGAGAGGAGGTTCAGGACATTCACTGGGGGGAAAAAGATGTTTTGTATGTGGATGTATTCATCCTGTCCCAGTACATACAAGGCAGGGATTAAGGAGAGTGCAATGAAAGGGCTCGTCTAGGAGGAATCTGCAGAATTAAAGGGACCACTGGGTACCACCCAAGTACTCTTCTGAATCCATTTTCCAGCCTGCATTCCAGGGTGACTGGGGTAGACCACATCCATGATCTCCTTTGTCCTTTGCCGATGCAAAATATCTGCACATGCTCTTTGCATGTTTTTCTCTTACTGGCATTTGTCCTATGGATTTGTAAGATCTCTTTATAAGAATAAGTAACCCAGAGAAATAAGTTTCTAAGTGCAGAACTTCAGAGAGGATAGACCAAAGCTGCTGTGGGAGGAGAGTGAGTAGTTTTCCTACAAGAACAGTGCAGTTGCTTTCCGCGGGGACGCCTCAATGAGCCTCTCCACTCTCTACACCTTCCAGTCCAGACTGATCTACGTGGAACGACCCACGCACATCTAACCTGTGAACATTCCTGTGACACTGCATACGTGGAGGCAACATGGAAGACAGTGGAAAGAGCCGTTGTTTCTCTTTGGCACGAGGAGATTCTGGTTTGGTTGGTCATCTTCTAACTGGGTCACCTGGGGCCAGTTCTTGTGTTCTCCAGTAAGGTGGCTGACGATGCCCACCTTGCGTAATATGTGTACAACCTTCAAGCAGAGCACCTTGTTCACAGAAGGGGTACAACAGAAGCTTGCTAAAAGGTGGAAGGAGGATGAAAGAAGTTATCCAAAGCGTACTCATCCCTTGAGAAGCAAAGAAATCTATCTCACTTCCTCCAAAACACCTGGCCAGCAGCTAAGTCTTAGATGAAGGGGAAGCAATCCAAAGCTGGCTCTCAATGTGTTTGAACATAATCTTACCAGCTGCTCTTACTAGGGCCATACTAATCGTATTCTTCCGGAGATGGTGTTTCTCCGTTTCTTCATTTTTAAATCCAGTACCTCATGCGAACCTTGTGTCTGCCCTCTCCACCTGCCCAGTAGCCCCCGTACTCATTCAGGACCTCCTCTTCCTCAGTCCGACTATGTTTGTAAACTACCTTATTTTCTTCTTGCCTCTCGCCCAGGTTAGCTGGCTTCCCAGTTCCTCCACAGTCTGCAGGAGGAATGGTGCCCTCCTGGTGTGCGAGTCCCCAGTTTGCGACAAAAATCCACATCTGCTCAAACCCTGTGTCCACGAGCAACTGCTGGAGAATAGGATTTTGTCTCACTTCTGCCTTCCAAACTCACACGAATGCGTCTTACTAATGCAGAACACTGGTGGAAAGAGAGTTTGGGAAATGTAGCTCTCCGGCTTCCAGGCCCGGTGATAAAGGAGAAGGCAAAAGAGCAGGTATAAAGTAAGCTAAAACATAAACCAAAGCCCCATACCATCCAGTGCACACTTCCCTTCCTGATGTTTGAGCCCTAATGTCCTTTCCACCTCTACCTGACTTGTCCCAATCTCACTGCACACCTGGTTCTTTCCTAGAATGCAGCCCAGCTCCTGCTCGTACCTCCTAAAAGATCCTTTGTTTCTGCAACTGGCCTGGCTAGCTAACTCTCACCCTTCCCTTAGGCATTAGTGGACACTTCCCTTTCTTGAAGAAGCTGTCCTGGCTGCCCATCCTGGTTGGGTGCATTCTGCCCATGCTTCCCCATCACCACACACTCGTGTCCTATTTTATACTCCTCTGTTTACTTGTCGGTGCTCCCCAGAAGGGGATTGTACTTCAATTTGTGTCTATAGCTCAGCACCTTTTATATAGTGCTCAATTGTCTCCAGGAAAGAGGACATTCAGCAAAAATTTACTGGGCACTTGCCATAGCCAAGGATGATGGGACTTATTCAAAATCAAGTGGAAAAGATGCAGACACCATGCTGTAAAGTCCTTATTGAAAAATATAGTCATGATCATTTGTACGACTGATCACCTCTCCTTTTCTAAAGGAGGAGTGGAACAGCCAACTCTGGAACTAGGTTTCTACCCCGCCCTGCTTCAGCACAATCTTCCCCCTCCTACCACTACAGATAGGATGGTTACCAGAGACCTCCGACTTCTGCCTCCTTACAGAGATCTGCATCTGCATAGTGCTTCTGTCCCCAGCCTTCAGCAAGGCCTGTAAAGCATAGGACACAGCTCCTCTAGGGTGGCCAAGCTCTCAAGGATATTCCTGCCTCCCTGAGCCCAAGGGCATTGGGGTTGGTGACCCTGTCAACAGTAATCAGTGCTGCCAGGACAAATGAAGTCTGCAGTCCATCACATATGCAGACAGATGCACTGTGCAAGTGGGGCCATGGCTTAGAAACTAGTGGAGTCTCATTATGGAGACTTTTTTTTCCCCCTATGTTTCCAATCACCCAATAGCCCCGTGATTGCTCATTAGGAGAAAAATGTGAACATGCATAAAATCTGATCTTTTTAGATAAAGATTGTATGTTTATACCTGATGTTTAAAACTCTAAGGCTTTGGTCTCAGTACCCTGGACCAAGTGGCATTTATTCAGTTCTTCTGTGTACATCCGCCTGTTCCAGCTCATTTCCTTGCTCTGGAAAGTAAAAATGTTAATTCCTAACCTTTTGTCACACATTCCTTCGGAAATGTGATAAAAGCTGGATGCTCAGAAAGTCTGTAAATGTAACTCATGTCTTAATGACATTAAAAACTTTTAGTTTTGGGTTGTCACTGTCCCTGCACGGTGCAATCAGTGGGGGCATTTTTTCCCCTTCAACCTAGATTCAACTCCAACAGGTTCATGGTTTTTCTGTTTACTCTTAACATTCTTCCTATGGTCACTTAGGTCATAAGGTGTGTTTAATTCAGAAGCCAGAATATCTAAAACAAGATATTAACCCTAACTCCAAACTTGAGAGTGAATTTTTCCCTTTCTTCTGCTTTGGGCTGGTTTGGGTGGCAGTTCCTGACCCGAGGGTCGGTACCAAGAGAGGACAGTGAGGGGATCATAAAGTTCTTACTAGAACTGGCCTTGCTCGGATTGGGGCAGATGTTTGGAGTGGACTTTTCTCTGGGCTCTTCCATGGGGCCCTGGAGCTACCTGCTGGACACCACCTTTGACTGTACTTCTTGTGAAGTGAAGTGGACTAGGCACATTTTCTTTACAGCTGCGGAACCCTTCCCTCGGCTCTAGGTTTCAGAGTCTTGCTCTTCAGGTCTCTAGACTTGGAGCAGAAGCACTCTTGGGCAGGTTTCAAAACACCTCCAGGCAGCTGTCTCTCTCTCACTTCTGGTCCCAGAAACACTCTTGTACCTCTAGTCCCAAGAATTCCGGGGTGCAGACTGACCTTGGGGCGGCCCCTCCATCCTGCTGCCAAGGCTGCTTTACCTTTCTCTAGTGGGAGTCCTGCTTTAGTCTTGTCCCCCAAACTCAGGAAATGCTTGTCAAATTATTCCAATGCTCTCAGGGAAGCCTCTTTGATATGAGGCTGGAAGTAAAGAAATTAGCTTCTTCACCACCACCATTCCCTTCTTGGATGGAGGTAGATTCTCCCAGACAGTAAGAACTCTCCACAAACCCTTTGTTTTCCTACATCCTTGGGCTTTCTTAGGCCCATGGATCTAGCTAAGGGTTCAGGAGTCCTGAAACTGCTTGTCTGAATTTCATTTATCTGTTGAGAGTATGGAATTACTGAGACACAAACTATCATATTGATGAGTCAATAAAAATGGAGGCAACAAAATCCCCACATTCTAAATATGTACAAACCATTTTTGCATATGGTTTTAGGAATTTGAGCCAATAAATGGAAGCCAAGGCAAACGAGTTGGATTCATTGATCCAATTTTTATGAAGCTCTGCTGACAGGTCAGGCAAAAACTAAAGTAGTAGGGATATAGGGATGGATATATATGGCCCTCTATCTTTTAAAATATGTAAGCCAGTTCTTAGAGTACTCTGTGAGAAATGCAATCATGGTGCAGGGTGGTTGCAGGGGTGGTGAAGTGTCTGATTAAAGACTCAGAAGAGGTCTCAGAAGTAACACTCAAAAGGAGACACGAGATGGATCAAGTTGAGGTACAGGTAATTGAGGGCATCCTAGGCAGAAGGAACAGGTGCAAAGCTGGAGCATCAGGACAGCATGTAGAAAGTGGGGCTCATGGAGACACCTGGAGGATGCCGCTACGAGAGTTAGGTAGGCACATGGGGCCTTGATTGCCCTGCTCAGGAGGTTCTCCACATCCTTCCAAGTCCTCCCATTCTGTGTGTTAGGGTAAATCCCACACCAGTGACTTAGACAGGAAATCATCAGAGCATCTTGAGTAGCGTAGGCAGGAGAGGACAGCCTGGATGAAAGTAGTGGCGGGAGAGCAAAACTATACTTGGTAAAACTGAGGTGTAGCTTGGGAAGAAGATGGGAAATCTAATACAACTAGAGGACATACATAGCTAACATCTACTGCATCTAAGATGGAAAGGAGAACATAGAAAAAGAACCAATGAAGGGAAGGTGGTAAACACTAAAAGATGAAGACTTGTCAGGCTTGGGGCATGGAGATTTTGCAGTGGAGAGGTCTCAGGGGCCAGCACCCGTGGCTACAGAAGAGGACACATGGATTTGCAGGGCTCCGGTCACTGCCTGGCTGCAGCAAGCTGCTGCGGGCTGGTTTCCACTACAATGCTCAGACCACAGAGGTCAGTGCAGTGGAGATCTATTTTAATGCCAGTGTGAAACTTCTGTAAATCAGGGGTAAGAAGGTCTTTATTCCTCCAGTTCACCTTGATTCTAAGACAAGGGGCAGAAAACTCACAACCAATTCAAAAAGTGATTCCAAGGTCAAGTCTTTCTAATGGTAGGTCAAAGTCATTGTCTAAGGAACATGTATAATGTCTGGATTCAATCCCAGGTTGAATTAGGCAACTCTACATATTGGTCAACAGGGCCCTGGGCTAAATGATCAGACCTGGGTCTGATTCACGGGGTGAGGATGCAGGGGAGGTTGCAGAAGTACGGTGTACTAGGCAATGATTTGTGTCTGTGTGCCAACAACTTAATCGAAGGGGACTGCATAGTGTAGATGAGAACAGAAGCTAGGGGCATTTGAGCTGTATCAAGCTCTAGCTTCAAAAAACGAGAACATGAATTGAGTCAAGAGGTTAGAAGTAGGGAAAAACTTTCTTGATCACCTAAGGCAGAAGTCATTACTCATCCCAAAAATTTTGTCTTAACAGCTTGTTTATTTCATTTGTGGTACTTTACATAAAGGTTTTTGTTTCCACACCTGTTTACTTGGGACTTCTCTACCAGACTTCAGGGAAGCAACTTAATATGGCCAGGATAGCGACTGACATGTAGTTGACGCTCATAGGTTGAGCCAACAGTGGAATACAAGGTGGGCTGACGCAAATTGTTCTGGAGTGAGATCATGCACAAGGGGGAGCAGACTACAAACTCCTTACTGGGGGCTCACTATGTACAGGGTGGGCTCCCATGCCAGCACGGGGACCTTGGCCAGACTCTCCAAGTCACTCGACGGAGCTTATGCCAAGCATGGCCCTTCTGATAATGGCCTCTATGTATTACAGCCAAAGACTTTCATTTGGTTTCTATCTGCTACCTCTACCAGTACCCAAATAGAATGCTCACATCACATCTAAAATATTTCTGCATTGACTGCCTATCCTGTTTGTACAACTAGTTCCAGGGGTAGAAGCCTCCTGCTTCTGGAGTGAGCCCTTTGCTTGATAGGTAGCTCTGACTACTATGCTTTGTGTAAAATTGGGAGTATCTGCTATTGGTTGCTACCACTCACAGCATAGTACTCGACTGAAGCCCCCCTGTCTACGCTTGTTTTTATGTATACGGACATGAGGAACAGAGGGACATCTGCCGCGGAGACTTTAAACAAAGTTTCAAGAGATATTTTTGATTACACTTCACTTACTGGAGTTGTGGGAAGTGATAAAATGCTTGGCCTTTTTCAGTCTTTGAAGGAAGTCATGACCTAGTCATTCCACAAGGAAAACCAAGCAGTGCAGTAACTTCAGGCTGGAGAGAACGAGCCAGGTTTGGGGTCAGGGAAGAGGTGAAGGAACTTCACGTATTATCCGGGAGGCAAAGGGAAGAGCTAAGGAGGCGGACCTAAGGCCAGTTGGCAAGGGTCAGTGGTCTCAGATCACGTCCTAGTCAGGAGGCATTAGGTCATCATTGGAGAATGGAACTTACAGCGCTTAGGGAGATCTTAACTGATATCTGCCACCTTGGCCTTCAGTGACCCTGAGTCATAACATGGATGGAAATCAACTTCGGAATGTTAATTGTGAGGAACTTCAGAAAAGCCTTGCTGTTGGTCACTAAAGGATCTGATAAACTTCCTCTTCAAGCTCCGGAATCACACATACAACCACTGACTGAATATTTTCCCTTGATTTTCTCCAACCTCACTTGGCGAAAGCCACGGTCCTTGGCGTGGACTGAGGGAAGGATGCTGGTCCATCGGTGGTGGGTCTGAGCTGTCAGTTCATTAAACCTAATGTCTTGTTCTGACTACATTGGATCTTTAATGGACCATTTCCATCTGTTGATGAAGTTTTGCTGGGCGCATTTGATCTCGGGACCCAATGGATCTGCCAGATTCAGTTCACAACAGGCAGCTCAGGCACATGGTCACCGGGCAGCAGCATCCCCAACTCTCCCGGGACCCAGGACCATAATAGTTGCTTTTCAAAATAATGCCCAAGAGGTAAAGTTTCCAAGTTAGCTTGTTTTCCAGAAGTCACTAAGAATTCTGATCAGCAAAAACGAACTAGAAGTATTATGCCGTATTTACCATTGGGTGGGGGTGAAGTACTTTGATGACAGAGCAAAAAAAAAGCAGAAATACCAAACATCTATTCTATTTTCCCCCATCAAAAAGAACAATTTTAAAGTATTGGTTTTCCACCGAATTGTAGATTTATACCATCATAAATAAGATAAACTAAATAACCAATTTTTCTAGCTTTTTTCTTTTCAGAAGAGCACATCTTAAGAAATATAAAACTTGTAGATTTGATGTGGAAATGCGTTTAGTCACCATAAAGCAAAAGACCATAACATGCAGGAGATGAAAATATGCCCCAACCTTCCAGAATTCTGCCTCTTTTCTTCTTGAAACTATAGAACAATAAACTTAATGTCAACCCCTGAGAAATTCTAGAGGGGATTCCTATAGGAGTTGAGAGATAATGAAAACAGCAGTAGCTATGGAGAACTATTATGTTTAATATCTTACTATGTAAATTCCTTTTAAAATAGATGTTCTGAGTTGGTATAATACACATGTATAATTATCCATTGAAGAGGACATGTCCTTCCCTTGTTTAAAAATAAACAAACAACAAAACAAAACAAAACAAAAAAACAAAAACCCAGAGGCCTGTGTTGTGATTGTCCCCCTGGGATTTGCCACAAATCCACATGCATTTTTTTCCCCAGTACTGACACTTCCAACATCATAGGGTCTGCCAGGTCATATGGCCCAAGAAGTAGGGCTGCTTGTAACACTCAAATCTAGCCCTTTAAAAACACACAGCCTCTCTGGGCAAGCTTGTTTGGAATTGAGAAGGTTAGCAAAGGTGACTTGAATACATGTGGGAAGCAAAGATGAGGAGACAGGAAGTCCTGTTCTTGTCCCAATACTATAAAGAGAAACACTGGGCAAAGTGCTGACCTAACTTATCTCCCAGAAAATCCTCACAGACTCACTTCTGCCTCACAGGGTATGGATTCATGAGGTCAAGTGTGGTTTGCGGTGGGTTATATGTTTGCTTGCCTAGGTTGTATGAAGCCGAGCCACCTGAAATCGCCAACACCCTACTACTTACTCTCTTCTGCTGGCAATTTTCGCTTTGATTCACCTTTCTACACATCCTCTTATATTATAGGCTGCCAGCCACACCAGCAGGTTCAACACGGCAAAAGCTAGGACACAACAAAGTGCAAAATGATTTTTGTTGGCTATTGTTTAGGTCGGGAAATACGCTGGGTGTTTTTTACACTTAACACACACTCGACCCTTATATACAACCATCTCACTCAATCGTTAAGCTCGGCTAAAGTTTTGAGTTACCTTTTATATAAAATGAATTTAAGCGATTTGCTTTAAGTCACACACAGAGCCCAAAAGATGTATGGCAGAGTTTTGACCCAGTTCTTCTAGAAAAGCAGCCCGGGTCTAAAGTTTATGTGAACATTTTGCTGAAGAGCAAAATCCTAAGGAGGCAGGAGACAAGGCGAGTTAATGCAGTTGTGTGTTCTGTGCTGCCACAGCCTGCCAACAAGCCGATTCCCTGCCCTACTGGGCATTTTCAGAGCTGCTGCATGAAGCTGCTGTGTCTCCAGACCATCTTTCTGGAAGAAAGTATTTGTTCACCTACTCCCATCTGCCACCAGTCAGGGATGGCCCCACGGAGCATCACCTCTCTGGAGCATCCAGGCCGAACAACTGCAGGTAATGGGAAGCTGATCCCACGGTGGTTCAGCCACGAGCCCAGAGCCGCAGGGCGGAAGGTGATAGGACAGTGCGTGGGCCCGAGGCAGAAACCACAGCAGGGCATCCCTCAAGGGACCTGAGGGATGAGGAGAAGCTGCAGCCTCCCCCGATGGGCCTGCAAGCCCCTCTGTGTGGACCAACAGCAGAGGCTTCAGAAACCGGAGTCCAAGATCAGGGAGCCAAGTCCGTCTTCTCTAGGTCTGCACTTGTCAGATGGCAAGATGAGGGGGCAGAATGTGGCTGGGACACAGTCAGAAGCCCCTCCAGTTCTGGTCCATGGACCCGCTTTCTCTCTTTACCTTTGAACTCTTCCTAAAATGCTGTACCTGAAATGAGCACTGCAAGGCAGGGAAAACTGGAATACTATGAACATTTTTTAGGTTCTGAAGATCAGGTGCCAATTCTTAACACCTAGGAGCTCTCCTTTAGGGGACCTCAGAATGTTAAGAGCTGATTATTCTCATTGTAGAAACACTAGAGAAAGTTTGAGAGCTATCTAGAGGTGTAAGGAAGACTAAAAGTCCCTCGTAATACCTAGAAGTAACCATCGCTAGTACTATGTGACTGTAAGCACGTAGGAAATAAAGGTGGGCATTATATAAATGCTAGATTAAAAACAAACAAAAACTGCCTATAAGCAGTATGTCGGGTATATATAATTTTCAATAGCTTTTTGTGCTAAAATGTGTCTAAAAAAACATGCCACTTGAGCCATTTTTTAAGGAGTATAATTCAGTGGCAGTAATACTCCTCTTTCCTCTCCTCATTGTGTGGGACACACTGGTCATGGCTCTTTGAGGTTCCATGCCCGTGGCAGGTGCACAAGGGCAACAGCAGCCACCACGGCCTGGTAGGAGGGAAGGGACCAAGGTTCAGAGACGCAGAAGGGGAACCCGCTGAGATGCGCTGAGAAGTTCGAGGATGTGCCAGTGATATAGAGAACATCCGTTGCACTTCCGTGGGGGTCCCCAAAGAGTAAGGAAAGGATCTCTCCCACTGACACCCCAGCCCACCATTAAGGCTCTGGTTTAGAGCCCACCATGGAAGGGTGGGTCTTCAATGTCAAGGTCCTTCTCCCCAGGGCTGACACCTGCTGCGCTCACAAGGGACCCTGATCCCTTTGAGGCAGGCCTGGGTTTTTCAGTGAGGAGAGTCTGGATCATTCTACTGGGCAGCACCCTAGTGCTGAGCAGGGGAGGAAGCCCGCATGGGTAACGGAGGGGAGAGAGTTGGTCCGTTAGAACCTGGGGCCACCTGCGGTCCTGCGGCCGGACCTTGTTCGGCTCACCCACCCATCCGGCCCCCGGCAGACGCTGCGGTGAGCCACGCTCGTGGAAGCAGACTGCACGGAGCGATCTCGCAACGGGGCAGAGGCGGCGCCTGGGCCGGACTAGGGTAAAGGATGGGTGGTCTGAGGCACCTCTGGCGCTCTGCCACCTGTCCTTCAGGCCTCCCATCCCCTCACGCATCGCTGCTGCACCAGCCTCACGCAGCCGTAAGTTTTCAGTACCTCCTGTCTCTCGCTTTTTGCCCCGCATCTTCCCTGACACCTCAGAATGTGAGGCCCATGGGAACTCACTCAACGCTCACGCTCATGGCACCCTGGACGTAGAGGGAGGCCACCGATGGGTAAGCCTTGACCAACGAGGAATGGAGTTGGGGGACATAGCCTCCCTTCCTCCATCCATTCAGCGAAGGATTCTGAAGCACATTCTCTAGAGCTCTTCAGAGGGTCCTAGTGGGACAGAGCCCACCCCCCCCGCCCCCACCTTGCTTACAGGGTGACAAGCTCCATAACATCTTTGCACTGGCTTTCTCACTTTCCCTGTCTCACTCCTTCCATCACTCTACCGCTCTTTCCCGAAATAACTTCCCCAAGTTATAGGCTTGCAAGCCCTTATCTTAGGCTATTCTTTCTAGAGAACCAAAGGCTCAGATTGGCAGGGTATGTCCCACTCTATGTAAATATCATAAGCCTGTCTCCCTAGCATTATCAAGTATATAAATATTTTTAATGGTTGTAACCTAAGGCAGGCTCTAGGGCTACACTGCATGGTAAGTAAACTTGGACAAGTTAACTTTGGTGTCGATTTTCTTACACATCAAACAGTGAAAATAGTAATACCTTTATAGGGTTGAGAATGTTAATTCAGATTGTTTTGGACTTTGCCTGGCTCAGAATAGCTAACACATTGTGTTATTTTTTTATTACAGTTGGCTAATTACAATTTTCCGACTGTTTCCAGTTTTTCCACTGTTTGGTTCACTGCGTGAACCCTATCAGCATGACCCGTCTGTCGAGAACAATGCCCACTGTCAGAATAAGCTCTGCAAGCCATTTCTGCCTATCAGACCATTTCTTTAGGAAAGATTTCTAGAAGTAGGGTTTATGGGTCCAAATAGTCCCTGTGCATTGCTATGGTAGCACCTAGCCTGCTGTCAACCATTAGCCCCAAGACAGAAGTCCCTGGGGGGTAGCAGCCAGGGCTTTTTGATCCTTGTTGTATCCCCAGCACTTGACAAATGGAGCCCCTCCTATGTGCCAGCCCCGGTGTTCGACAAACACCAACTACAGTACTGGTATAGATTTCTGAAGTGTTTTCCAGAATAGGTGATACATCTTTAATGTATTTTTAGTTAGCTTATGGAGCATAAAGATCTAAAATTGATCAGGACATACAAGACAGACATGTGGTCAGAGCTGACAAAACTAACACTCAGAATATATTACTGTAATGTAAACGTACCCATCCACCCCCATGTTAAAGAAAGTAAACATGTTTCATATTCCAACTGTGTCAATAACCAAGGGGTAGAAATGGATCCCTTAAGCAAATAAACATTTGGCCTTCATAATTAAAAGTCAATATTAGACAAAGACCCCAAATAGGCAAGGCAATTACCTGCCTCCCCTTAGCTCATGCCTTGATGGTTCCTCCCTACAGAACATGGGAGGAACAGCTGCTTCGCCAAGGCTCACCTGGTTAGAATTTTTCATGGAGCGTGACTTCAAGGAAAAAAAAAAAAAAGCCCAGTCAAGCAAAACTGTGCAAATTAATTTGGGTTTACATTACCAAGTGTGTATCCCAACCGGGTGTCTGCAAACGGGTCTAAGGGAAAATTGAAACATAAAATGCTATATAAACAGAAAAATAATTGACTACTTTGGAAGCAATAAAATTAGTACCTTCTGGAAAATTAAACTCAGAGTTACAAAGCAATACTAAGTGTAAACACAACTGATGGAAAGGACATGACATACACAGCTATTAATTTGGAGATGGTGGGATTTTAAAAATCTTGACCTATTAAGTGTGCATCTGTGTGCCTGTAGTGATATGTACTAGAGGTGTGGGGCTGAGGGCGTACACTCTTCCACCAGGATTATGTAGTCACAGTGCAATGCAGGTTATAACGAGGTACAATGGGAGCAAAGACACTGTAGCGATTAGCTTTGCTTGTCATCAGGGGGATGGTTATGGAGACCTTTTCTTGTATCTATTTCCGGGAATAATGAAGACACAAGAAAAGTCGCCCTGCGCTTTAAGATACAAAAGTATTTTCACTTGACCCCGGTCTCACAAGATGAGAAACTCACTGTCCTAGTAATCTCCTTGGAATTCTAGGGTGGGAGTTCTCTGGGGAGGTTTGTGCTTCTCCTGATTATAACCGCCATGGCGAGGAGTTCCTGATTCTAATGCATTAGACCATTTTATCCATGACCTGGCTGTCCATATAGGGGGTCCCTTTTCTATGATACGTGGTCCTGTCTTTTACCCCCTGACCACCACCGATACCAGCTGTGCAGCACCAGACTTCTCGAGTGAGTGCACAATAGAGGGGGTCTCACAGTATAGCATCAACAACTCGACTATCTAAATATTCTTCTTCCCTAAATGGCGCAGTGTAAGGAATATGGTCAGAGATACCGTACTAGCATTGTATGGTGACAGAGGGTAGCTACCCTCGTCATAGCATAACATATAGAGAAGCCGAGTCACTGCTGTACTCCTTAATGTAACCTTGTGTGTCAACTATACTCATTTACAAAAAAAATAGTCTTAATATTTAAAAAAATTTATTAGATGAAATCATTTATCTACTTGGCCGCGGCGAGTATCATTTCTTACTCCCTTCGACGTGCTTTTGGCTGCTGTTCACCCCAAACACCCAATTTTTACAGCTAAATTATTCGATGTTAAAGTTTTTATTTCCCTTTAATAGATTTTTTTGGGTCTATTACAGTAGTTTCTTTAAAAATGGGATGGGGTGCAGTATTAATGCTATAACAGGAAAAAAAAAAATAACAAGGACATTGGTATCCAAAAGAGCTCTTTTCAGACCCTGGATCTTTTCTGAGTTGTGTAACCAAGGACAAATTAGCATCTGAACCACTGTGCCCTCGAATTGAACAGGACAGCTCTCAGCTAGCTTGCAAGATGTTGGGGGAGTTGGTGAAATGATATGTGGAGGACATCCATGGACAGGCAGGATAAACCACAGAGAATTTAGGGAAGGATGGAAGGAATCTGGCAGGCTGTGGCCAATGAGCCTATAGACAAATGGACTTTTGTATTTTTTTTTTGTTTCTCAGCATACTCATTCTTTTTCAGGCCAGGTTAGTTGTAACTTTTTTTTCTCAAAAGGCTATTTCGCATGCAGATCTGGTGATCAGCATTGAAAAGTTCGAAAAGTTTTAAGAGATGGGGCCTGGGCCTGTCTTCTCCTAGGCCATGACTAGTGGGAGCTTTAGTAATGAACTGCCCCATCATGGCGGGCTGGCATCAATCATTTCTGCTAGCTACTGGCCTCCATCGGCTTTGGGGTCTGCAACACCCACCCGACTTGTGATTCTAGGACCAAGGCAAATATACAACAGCTGGTCTGACAAGTTTGTGGGCAGTTGTGAACATATCAGGACAACAACGATGGAGATTGGGATTTTCCTGGAACATCTGCAACACAGTTTCTAGAATAATGGGTCAATGGAGGACAGAAGGCAGCAAGAGGCAGGAATGGGATGGAGACGAAGAACTCAGGTTAGGGCCAAGCTCGGCAGTCCCGCCACAGTTGTCCAGGCCCAGCTGACCTTCTTGTAGCTTTTTACAGCAAAAAGAGCTTTAGATTTCAGTTTCTAGGAGTCAGAGTTCCTTCTTGCCCTGTTTCCTCTTATCTTATCAAAACACAACTTCAGCAGCTAGAGAATGCAGGTAGGTAGGGGCCCCTCTGTCTGCTGATTCCTTCCATATGTGGGTTATTTCATTTTCCAAGGGGCCCTGGTTTTGGGGAAAACTACTTGTCCACTGTAATCACCTATGAGCTAGTATAAACTCAGGCTTTACTGCGATTTATTAGTCACTGACATGTCAAAAGGAAAAAAAAAGTTTAAAAGAACTAAGAAAACAGCCATTCGAGATTTTAATCTGAGGTTCATTTGAGCATGTTCGGGGTTTAAAAAAAACTTAAAATAGAGTAGATCCATTTCTATCAGCATCCATACAACATCCTGCACAGATATTTTAAAGCCCATATGGCTTGTGTGAGCCCCCATTTCCAAAACAGTCCCAGAATGGGTTTCGGTAGCTCTCCCCTGATGCCCAGGAATACTGGTGTTTGAAGTCCTCTCATGAGAAATCAAACCTTGGGTCTATAGGAGTCTTGCTCTGTCAATTCCAGATTGCTCAAAACCTCTTTTAGGGGCCAAGGTTGGTATGCCCTAGGGCCGGTGAAGGTCTTTTCTGTCATCTGAAAAGCCATCCCTTTAGTGTTAAGTTTGTTCCTTTGGAAGTCTCCAAACCCCTCCTTTTAAAGGTAGAGAATTTAGGGCCAGAGAAGAAATTCATCCAGCAAGCCACTGAGCCCTTATTCATCATGGCACGATGACCTCATCAGGTGAGAACCCCTGCCCACAGAGCTTAAAGACTGGCAGGGGAGACGGAACCATAACGCAGAACTAGGACTGGGATAAGTACTGTAAAGAAGTGGAGGCATCAACGTGTTTCATCTGGGCCGCTGTGGTGTCTCCAAGGGAAGTGCTAAGTAGAAGAGATCGCAAGGCTGAGTGGTCATTAACTGGCCAGACCACATCAGGTCATGGGGTGGTGGACACGCCGCCCAGAGCCTGAAGCCGTGGGAGATTCGGATTCTGGGCCGGGGCAGAGGGAACGCTCTGTGCACTATTCCTCCAGATCGGCATCTCCCACCCCAACGTAGCCCTCCGAACAAGTTTTCAGACGTTGCCATTCCTGCTCTTAATGGTTTAAAGCATTTCTGTGCAGCGCACCCCCTCGGCATTGTACACGCTTGATTACTTTCCTTCCTGAGTCCAGGGACTGTGGCAGAACCTAGGATTGCTGACATTTCTGGTTTGTCTCCCTTATTTGCTTACATTCTGGTGGAACTGTTAATTGACAGAAATCTTCCAAGCTCGTTTCCAAATTTTCTAAACCTATAAGAAGGAAAAAGGAGGAACTCCCTGACTAATTGAACTTTAAGTCAAAAATTTTTCCCTCTGAATTGGCTGTCAGGAGAAGTCAGTGACCAGTGAGTGATGTGCAGATCGCCCCCACATTCAAGCCTCGCCTGCTCACGTTGCGGCCGGGGATTAGAGTAAACGGCAAATGTCAACAGTCAGACCCGTGATGAGGGGCACCTGGATGTCTTGGCCCCATTCTGTAGTAATGATCATTGGATGGTTCATTAGTGAGAATGTTAACAAGATTAAGTAAATGTTTCTGCTGAATCAGCTCCAGTCAAAATTATGTTGCTTTTGGCCAAAGACATCACAAGACACATGGAGCAAAGGGCAGTTATAATGTATTCTAATAATCATTGGAAACATTCACATCAAAAAGTCATTCTAACCTTGTTTATATTAGATCCACAAAAACAATTACTCCTTCATTGTATTCAATGCGTGCAGTCATTTTAAATACAATGTTAAAAAGAAAAAAAGAGGACCTTAGCTGATTATAGAAAAAAATTAAAGAATGTGCATAAACATGGACGTGTCAGTATTTTAGAGTAGGTTTTCCTGAGATAGTAGATATTAGTTAAAATCGCCTCAAAAACACTGTAGTCATGGTTTTAAATTCCCGGGATGGGACTAAAACGTGGTACGAACCAAATAGAATTGAGAGGTCTAGTGGTCCAACCCTACAATAATGTCACATGAAAAAAGTGATTTTTCACGTTTTAGACATAATTCAAAAATGCAAAAAGGAGAGACCCCATGACCTATTGCTACATTTCCTGAGTTGTCCGTTTCCCGTTTCTCTCACATGCAAAGCAGTTGTCCAGTATTCTTTCCCTTCCCAAACTGAATTCTAAACCTTGACTTGAGTGCCTCCCACTTTTGTAACTTACTACCTGGATATATCAATTTCTCTTCTGCCACAAAGTGTCTGCCTCTCCAATGTAAATTACTATTCGGGTCATGTAACCATTTGTAATTCTTTCCCTTACCAATGACCCTAATTCTGCAAAATAAGTGTCCAGGAACCAAGGTGGTAAGACTGAATTTTTCTGGAAAGTATACCTTTATGAGGGAGGAAGGGTATGAATCTATGATACAGGAACAGCTAATGTACAAATATCCCCAACCCCTTTTAGTCTTCTAGGTCCACTTCTTTCACTGTGCCGTAAATCCCTTCAGGGAAAGGAATAAACCTGACCATGCACAGATGAGTCCCCTAGCCATTGGATTAAGCACTACACTAGGAGTTGGGTATACAGATAAGCTTGTTGGAAACCGTTTTAAGATTTATTGGTCAGTGGAGTCTTTGCAAGTCATCAACTCTAATAATCAAGGAGCACCTAACATGTGGTTCTCGGAGATTCTGAGAGCAGAGAAGCCATGCGCTTGTGCAGCTTTCATTTCATTATGGCCCATTAAAACATCACCTTTCTTCAGGGCAATGACTGTTGAAGAGCCCCTGTTTAACCTCATGCAGCAGAGACGGGACTCCAAAGCCTGAACAGGGTTGTCAGACACATTGCTCTCCCACCTTATGAGGGCAGCATTAATTTCTATGGAACCACATACACAATGCCTCCCTGGGGGCCTCCCTTGGCTGGTCTCTGAGCCACCTGATCATTCCCATCTCAGAACCTGTTCGATTCTCCCTGTACGTAAGCTGGCTGCCCGAATGACATACAACTATTCCAGCTCCCTTATATGGAGGACCAGGTTTCCATGAGCTAGCAAGATGACTAACTGGTTATACTCTTTTCATTCTTTCCCCACATTTATTCTATAAATATTTCTTGAGACCTGAGCTATGAAAATCATTGTGGCTGATGCCAGCGAAAAACAGAAAAATTAAACTTCTTGCGACTAGGGACAGCCTGACTGCATGAGTGGGGTTAGTTAGAAGGTGGGAGATTTCACACTTTATTAGATACAAAAGGTGGTAAGTAGGAGTGCTGAGAGATGTGGAAGTCTGAAGTTCTAGCATATGGAGGGATGTCGGACTCAGTAGGCAGGGAAGAGGGTGGTGATTGTCAGAGGAGTCTCCATGAAGAGACTCCAGAAATAAGTTATGAAGGATTAGTGGGATATTCACCAAATCCAAAGTGAGCCAGTGTTCTCTAAAAAGCAGAGCCTGAGGAAAGGATTCAAGTGCTGAGGATTTATTTAAGGAATGCCACACCAAGGAAGCAAGGAGGAGGGGAAAGGGAAGGGAGACAAGGAAGGATTGAAGCAAAGTGAAGCATAACATTATAGTGGCAGCTACTTTGGGATAAACTGAAGAGACCTAGCGCACTGCTTCGCAGATGTGCTTGTAACAGCATGGGGGACTTCTCCAGACAGGTGCCAAGGAGAAATCGCACCTGGGAATACTTCATGGCAGAGAAGATCTTTATCTCCCCAGCTATCTTCCATGTCTTGTTTCCTTTTGGTCAAAATCTGCCTTGCAAGAGTTTTATCTCCTGACTCCCTTTTCAGCTACTTGGGGTGCAAGAGCCCATGCCCTGAGGTATGAAGTTTCATCCTTGACTAGAAGTGGCTGAAAGAGCCCAGAACTCCAAGCATGCAGCTGGCCAGGGTGGACTGGCAGCCCTGATGGTCCCAGGGCAAGTGACTGGTCAGTGTCCAGTGGGTCTCAGGGTTGTTTGTCAAGACTAGGAGAGTAACCTGAAGTTAAGTCCAGGGGGTCGGAGAAGGTTCATGCAATTTCAGTCCGATACAACAGACCTGCTGTGACTCGACAGCAGAGAACATCCCTAACTACTTTTGTTTTTACATTCATTGCCAAACAGTTTTTTTTTTTTTTTTTTTTTTTTTGACAGAGACAGCCAGCGAGAAAGGGAACACAAGCAGGGGGAGTGGGAGAGGAAGAAGCAGGCTCCTAGCGGAGGAGCCTGATGTGGGGCTTGATCCCAGAACACCGGGATCACGCCCTGAGCTGAAGGCAGCCGTCTAACGACTGTGCCACCCAGGCGCCCCCAAACAGATCTTTTAAATACCTCCTCCTGCCTCAAACTTCATAATTGGGTCTCCCAGGCTTAGAGGAGTCCATGCAGGTGAAGCCCAGTTTCTTTAGTTTTAAGATCTGCCATATGGGGCCTAAAAGCTGGTCTGGCCATTGGACTTGGGGTGGAATGGAGTGGGTCTCAGCTTACTGCAGAACTGCACTAATGGGTCAGGACCTCTCCCACCGGTATTGATCTACTGACTACTTCCCCTCTCTCACAGTCCATTTCAGAAGGACCGGAACAAAGTAAACCCACGTAGACTTGGTATTTCCAGAGATGCAGATAGCTCCCTCTGATTAGCTCTAGAGTGATGGTTGCCAAGGGGACGTGACTTTAATGAAGTGGACCCAAATCAACTTTCTGAAGGAATGGTCCATATATAGGATGAGAAATGCTTCACCACATCTTTGGCACCAAGACACAGCTAGGAATGTCTGAGCACCAGCCTGATGGGCCTAGCTCTAAGAAGAAAACACAAGGTCGTAGCCATGGACAGCCTGGGCCTGAAGGGACGTTTCCAACATGGTATTTCTAGCTTACTGTGACCCATCCAAGACTCCGTGGGTGTTTGTCATATGCTATCTTCCCTGACCAGCCAGTGCAGGAGGCGGAGGCCAAGAGGTGGCGACACCCTGCCCGGAAGCACCGCGAGTCCCTGGATGTTAACGGACAGCCTGAGCACCCAGCAGGAAATGCTGCAGCCCAGAGTAAAGAGACTCTAGAGTCTGATACAGATTCAAGATCAGCTTGGCTTTTAAGTGATCACAGTAACTTCCTCTCTCAAGATCTCGGTTTCCTTACCTGGAAAACAAAGGATCAGACTCCTCTACATCTATAAAAGGAGGGCAGAGGACGAAATGACCTCTGCGTTGTTTGGATTGAGGGGCCTTGTCCTAACCCTAAGTTGGGTTTCCTAGGAGCAGATCCAGAGTGGATTCTTGTGAAAGTGAGGGAATGTCCAAAGGACAAACCTGTACGGGAAGTGAGGGAAGGAGGACAGTTCAAAGATGTGGTTTTAACTGAAGTTGTAGCTCAGATGTCATTGTACGAGGAGCACCGGAGTGTGAAAGTGTCCGAGTCGTCCCACCTTGAGGAGCACCCTACTTTCCCATCTTGGTTCCCAGACACACGTAAAATATTCTGCTGATGGGAGCCTGGCAGTGTAGGGTTGGTTCAAGGTGAATTCTGCATCTGGAAGGCTAGTGCCCCCTGCTTGCAGGTGTCCTCTCTAGCCGGCATTTCAGCTGTACCTTCGAGAGGTTGTTTAACTACTTTACAAGGCCAGCACCTTCTGGACAAGGACATGTGCACATGTAGATCTTGACGTTCATTTCTGGTGTCAAGGACTTAATTCAGGTTTCTTCAGCACAGGGATTCTTGTAGGAGTGATTCGTTGAAGGCGTGTTTTCAGGAGCAAATTGTAAGGAGGTAAGCAGAGATGTGGTTTCGGCTGAAGTCTATTTCAGCATGCTCCCTAAAGGAGTTCTGGAACATCAATGCACCATAGACCTGTCCTACCCTGAGGCAAGGGGTCTAGGCTTTTGTATCCCAGCATCAGTCACTTGTTAGTCTTGGACCACCCCTGGGACAGCATTTCCAAAAGAGGTGGTTCCGGTCAGTTGAGGACAATTTTTTAGAGAAATGTACATCTCTAGGCTGTTAGCATCCCATATTCACATCAGCTGTGAGGGACGTATGTGCTGACACAGGAAAGAAGAGTTGAGTGAGACCCGGACAACTGACTCTACCGTATCTTGTAACACTCCCACAGAGGTTTGGAGGACCTTGAGAGGACTGTCACAGTCACTAGCATGAAGGTACCCCATCCCGGTTGCCCAGTCTGGGAAATCTAGCCAAGTGTCCTGTTATAACAGCTCTTCCAGTGCAACTTCAGTCCATATAGTCAATGTATTTGTTAAATCCAGACTGTGGCAAACACCACGCTATGCTTTGAGGATATGGAAAAAAAGAAAAAAATCAGACAATCTTGCTGTGATTAACACCCTATCCCCAGCATTTTATAGACGATATTAACTAAGATTTTATACAGCAACTGAAGTCCCACAGTCTACTGTAGTCACAAAACCATTCATCACGACAAGGCATTAAATCTTACAGCCACTAGATGTTTCCGCAACCCTGCCTAGGATCTGCCTCTATCAACTTCCTGATCTGATTATTCTGATGATCTGACTTCTCTGCCAAGGCTGGTTCTGTTGACAAGTCCAAACGAGTAGTCATGGTAGCAGCTTATATTTAGAGTCCCTTAAAGCGTATTACATACTTAAAATGATAAACTGTCTTCATCAATTGTAGGAATCATTGTATAATGAAGTTTCTCAAAGTACGGTCCACTTCAAATACCTGGGGGTACTTGTTATAACAGACTTTTGGGCCTTACTCTAGAATTCCTTAGATCTGTAGGGCTGAGGAATCAATTTTTAACTCTCCCTGAAGTTATGGGCACTGAAGTGTGAGACTTACTCACTAAAAAGTAATTCCTACTGCTCTTCTTTGTGATTGGTTAGGAGATGGCCTTGGGCTCCACAGTAACACTGTTAGTAGGTAGTAGGGGCAGGACCCATGCCCTTACCCTTTAGGGAAGGTTTTCCCAACCTCACACCATTGACACTTTGGACCAGATAATTCTTTATTGAAGGGATTCTTTGTTCATTGTGGGATGTTTGGCACCTACTCGCATCCCGCCAAGCTGTGATAGGCAGAATTATCTCCAGCCATTGCCAAATGTCTCCTGGGGAGCACAGTTGCCATCCCTACCACGGTTGAGAACCACTGCTTTTATTTCATAAGCAACAATTACGCCATGCGTTTTCATATCAGATGGACTTGTGTTTGAATCTTGGCTTCACCACTTATCAGTTATAGGATCTTAAGCACCTTCCTTAAGTCAGAATCTTAACAAGCATATGAAATACGTAGTGGGAACTCAAAGTCATAGCTTCAAGAGAGAAGGTTGTACCTCCCATCATATTCCCAGATTCCTCCTCCCCACAGGCCTTACTGAAGAAGCATACTACCTAGGAAGAGACTGGTTACTTGTCCTACCAAAACTGCTTCAAGACAAGTCCTCCTGGTCCCACCCCCCCCCACTTTAAACTAGCCTTTACTGCCCTTAGGACCCTCAAATATTGACATAGCATGGACAGCATTAGTATTTCCTCTCAGATAAAATGGGAACAGAGTAAGGCAGACATGGTCAGTGCGACCTTAGTCCCTCCGAGTTGGTGGTTTTACTGTGTACCAGTCAGCTCCTGGCGGCTGCATCTCTGCTGTTTCCAGAATGCTGATTTGCTGCTACGTGTATGGCAAAGTCCTCAACCAAGGATGGCTGAGAGAGTGGATGCAAATGTCCCCACGCTCTTGCTTCTCAGTGGGGAAATCTGGAGGGATGTGTGCTACACCATTCTGAGATTAAGCTCCAGCCACCAACTGTGGTAGCCAGCTTAATACATTCACTGCTGACTGTATCCCCTCTATCACTTCTCCATTTCCCTGCCTGTGCTCGCTGCACCTCCCAAATCAACCACTTGCACCGTATCTTTGTCTCAGGGTCTGCATCTGGGGAAACACAAACTAAGTCTCGAAAAACTTACATTCGTAAAGTATCTGCTTCATCGTCCTTCGGCTCACCCCAGTAGTAAAGTCGACCTCTCATGGGAGAAAAGCTATTCAACCAAGATGCTTTAAATCACTCTCTATTAACCCTGTGCCAAACTTAACTGGACAGCAAGAACTGACAGCAGAGGGAAGAAACTATGTACTCCGAACACTTTGCATCGCAAGTGCTCCTGACTATGCGTTGGTGTCCGGTCTTAGCGAGAAGGTAGTATATTAGCGAGGGCAGTTGAGCCTTGACGGTGTGGCTGTTTCTTCATCCCACAGAATGGGAGAGAGCCCAGCAAGCTTCTGGAAGCTCTCCACCATCAATTGCCATTGCACAGCCTAGAAAGAACATGACACTCTCCCCCAAAATCAAGATCCACGGCTTTTGTTAAGTCTTCACCAACTGTTTTGTATTTTATCAGCCTAAACACAGAAAAGTCTTTTCAACAGATGGATTGCATCAGATTCTGTAAACATTGTAATTGTTTGGCAGGATTACTGCTTATGCTGAAAAATATAATTTGCAAGGATGCACACAGATGACACATACTCCCCCAATACACGCAGTGACACAGTTTGCTGTAAACGAGACCCCATCGTATTCCTATATTTGTATGGTGCTAGCACAGCAAGTGTAGAATTGAATAGAATTAGCTCCAACGTCTCAGATTGCCGTTTCTGCCATTTTGCTGTTTCAGGAGCGCTTGAGCAATGAACTAAGGCCCATCTTCCATTCTTTTCTTCCCAGCGTGTAGGGACCCTGGAGGGCAGTCCAGTGATACAGCATTACAATGAAATCAGCCCTTTTGATTAGGTGTGGGCAGAGCAGGTCTCTTTAGAACAAGATAAGCGTCCCATAGCTGAGGCATTTCAGGGTCATTGCTCCAGGACATTGACAAAGACGCTGGTAGCTGGTGGAGTTTACAGAGAGCTCTTCTCCTACAATTGTCCTGGGAAGGAATCAGAGGGCTTGGGGAAGGAACCCCCTTAACTTACATAGTTTCATCAACCTCCCATTTTTATGGAGTATTTTATTGCTAAAAATCAAGGAGGGAAGAAATTGCAAGTAAATTGATCTCCGGCACACTGCCAGGCACATAAACCTAGGTCCATGGAAAGCTGAAGAGCGAGCCCTTCACTCAAGGCTTCATCAGGACAATTGTGGGTTTATCAGGTCGATAAGTGAAGATGTCCTCTGTGCCAGGCACTGGGTGAAGCCTGTCACTCCTCAGGTGGAGACATAGATGATTTCTAAGTGAGAGAATTAAAGCTTGGGGGCTTTAGTAACTTGCTCAAGGTGATCGCGGTCAGACCTAGATTCGAACTTCATTTTGGCAAAGTTCCAGGCCCTGAACCTGTGCTGAGACAGGTTGTTCCGGTTTCTAACCCTACTTTTGACAAATCTTCAAAGAGATCCCTGCTGTTTCTAAAACTTAGGTAGCCCACCGGGAAGAAGTTGGCTTTTTTCTTTTCGGAATACTCAAAATTGAGTAATGGAGAAAAGGCAACTCCCTAAATGGTGGGGGATTGGGAGAAAAAGACAAAAAAGAAAAAAGAAAGAAAAGGAACAGGCTGGTTAACAATGGAGTTGTCTTAAAATGTTTCAGTTCTCTCTTCTCCCAAATCTGAAAGAGCTCACAGCCAAACTCTGTGGCAGAATAATTTTTTGTTGTTGTTGTTCGTCCAGAGGTGAAGTCATTACACACAATATTGCTTTGGTATTTTCTGATTACAGAAAAATAGCCCAATTCTCAGGTTCAAAGTCAAAAGAATACACTGAAAGGATAGAAAAGCACAAAGAAAACCTCAATCCAGAGTAATCACTATTCAAGACATTGTACTGAGTTGTAATGTGTACAGAAAAGCACAAAGAGTTGTCACAGCTCAGTGACTTAAAGCAACGGAAAACCTCTGTGGAACAACATCCCCCACCTAATTCAAGAGGCTTAATCAGCAGTCCAGAAGATGCCCTCAGGTGGCCTTAGACCACCAGCCTCTTCTTCCCCACCTACTAACCACTCTCTTGATTTCTAAACTATTGTTGAGCCCTGTCCGAGTGTAAGTTTTGTACAGAGACATTTCTTTCTTTTTTTTTTTTTAAAGATTTTATTTATTTATTCGACAGAGATAGAGATAGCCAGCGAGAGAGGGACCACAGCAGGGGAGTGGGAGAGAAAGAAGCAGGCTCCCAGCGGAGGAGCCCGATGTGGGACTCGATCCCGGAACGCCGGGATCACGCCCTGAGCCGAAGGCAGACGCTTAAGGACTGCGCTACCCAGGTGCCCCATGTATAGAGACATTTCTGCTCAACAAGTTAGTTCATGTTGAGCATGGGGCTGGAGTTCGTTGATTTTCACTGTGGTGTAATATTCCAGTACGTTACCTGATTCAGCAAACATTTAAGATAGCCAGTTAGATGTGAATTTCAGATAAACAAGTTTTTGGTAGGTCCTGTGGGGATTTGTGATGTTTATACTTAGAAATATTGTTTTACCTGGAAGCTTAAATGGGCATCCTGTATTTTGTCCAGAAATCCTCATTTTAGGACATATGGAATTTCTCTACTACTTTTCTTTCAGATTGTTTCAGCTTTTGGCTATCTTATTTCTGCTGTGGGGGCAATCTTGCGCGTGTCTTCATTAAGATTGTAAAGCCAAATATTTCTTCCTTTTTCAATATGTGAACACAGACTTGTAATAAACCATCAAATATAGTATTGGAATTGTGCATGTTCTAAATATTAAATATTTTATTGGGTGTGCGGTATTCCTTTGGGTGATTGCAATTCAGTTATTGTGAAATTATGGTAATTTTGTTTATTTGATATTCAATTCACAGTTCTAGAGAATTACGGTAGAATTTAAAGGAACACAATATAAACAAACAAAACTGAAAATGTAGTTGCAGAACAGGCAAACAGGAGCACGTGTGACTTGCCTCAGGCTTTTTCCCTCAAAAGCAAAAGCTAACGCGTCATTGGAAGAATAACCCCAAGGAAGGAAGAACTGAGAGAAAGAAGTAGGGGAGGAAGGGAGAAAAGCAATCACAGGTGGGGGATTACTGAGCTGGCATGGCCTCAAGAAAACCTTACAGCAGGTTGCTTAATCACAGGAGAGGTCCTTAGAGAGACATATGGGTCCACGGAGTCTGATAGAAGCATTGGAGAAAAATACAAGGGTTTTTTTTTTTTTTTTAGCTTTTTATTTAAATTCTATTTAGTTAACATGTAGCGTATTAATTTCAGGGGTAGAATTTAGTGATTCGTCAGTTGCATATAACACCCAATGCTCATCACAAAATGTGCCCTCCTTACTGCCCATCACCCAGTTACCCCATCTCCCTCCCATGACCCCTCTAGCAATCCTGTTTCCTCTAGTTTAGGGTCGCTTATGGTTTGCCTCCCTGTTTTTAGTTCATTTTTCCTTCCCTTCCCCTATGTTGTTTTCTTAAATTCCACATGAGTGAAATCATATGGTATTTGTCTTTCTCTGACTTATTTCACTTAGCACAATACCCTCTAGTTCCATCCACATCATTGCAAATGGCAAGATTTCATTCTTTTGGGGATGGCTGAGTAATATTCCCTTGTATATGTATACCACATCTTCTTTATCCATTCATCAGTCAATGGACATCTGGGTTCTTTCCACATTTTGGATATTGTGGACATGGCTGCTATAAATATCGGGGAGTATGTGCCCCTTCGATTTACTTTGTGTCCTTTGGATAAATACTTAGTGCTATTGCTGGGTTTAGGGAGGTTTTATTTTACCTTTGAGGAACCTCCCTAGTGTTTTCTAGAGTAGCTGCAACAGTTTGCATTTCCACCAACGGTGTAAGAGGACTTTTTTTTTTTTTTTAACATGTCAGGCATGTAATTTCTCCTAGTTTCTACCATACTTTGTTTTCTTAAAAATATTATGAAAAGATACTATTAATTTTGATGTATTCTAATTTATGCATTTTTAATGGTATTGCATTCTATTGTCTTTTAAAAATTTTTTTTTGTAATTTTATTATATTATGTTAGTCACCATACAGTACATCCCTAGTTTTTGATGTAAAGTTCCATGATTCGTTACTTCTGTATAACACCCAGTGCTCCATGCAATACGTGCCCTCCTTACTACCCATCACCAGCCTATCCCATGTTGTCCTGTTTAAAAATAAACTATCCTCAAGTGCCCATCTCCAAAAACAAAAAAAGTATAGTGCCTTAAATTCTTCTAGAAGCTTCATAGTTTTAGTTGTATAAACCCATCTGAAGTTCTACGTGCTGTGAGACAGGAATGGGGGTTCATTTTTTTCTAAGTGAATGTCTAGCAATTCTAGCACCATTTGTTGGAAAGATTTTCTACCATGGTACCTTTGTCAAAAATCAAGTTACAGTTAGGTGTGGCTTTATTTCTGGAATCTCAGTTCATTTTCATTGACTTCTTTGTGGATCCTTATGCCAGTACTAGACTGATTATAGAACGTTGTAGAAAGCCTCGAACTCTGTTTGGGTCCTCCAAGTTTGTCCTTTTTCAAGATGGCATTGGATAGTTTAGTTCCTTCGCATCTTCATATAAACTTTAGAACAATCTTAACATCTACAAGAAAACCCTGGTGGGATTGTGGTTAGGATTTCGCAGGATCTATAGGTTTGGGGAGAACTGAAAACTTAATAACATTGAGTCTTTCAGTTAATGGACACAGTATATAGATCTCCATTTTTTTTTAGCTCTTATAAAATTTCTCAGGAGAGAACTTCCAGAACATTAGGACCTCTGAAAATCCATTCCTCTACAAAAGTAACAAGAATGTTAGCAAGAAACTTCTCAAAAAATTGATTTTTTGACAGCTCTGAAAATTAGTCAAAGGCTTGTGACAGTTTGTGGAGCCTTTATTCAAGAACAGAATTTTGGTAACAGCAGCAAACCTGGTGGTATTTTAACTTGCCTTATTCTGATGCCCCTCTCCCATTACGGTAGCCCTAAAAAAGCAACAGCCTCGCAATCACAATAGTTAGGAAAAGTAGAAGCATAGCTCTGGAGGGTCATAAAGGGCTTGGTGCTGCCCTCAAAGCTCGAACTTCCAGAGAATAGGCTTTATCTGGCCTGCCTGGCAATGCCCTGGAAGTCTTGGGAGACCTTGTCTTTGACCCGACTCAGAACTCACTCATTTGTCAAGTAACTATCCCCAGCAATCTTTCAACATCACATGGCCCGAGGTGGCGATAATGGTTGACGTAAACAAAACGCTGACCAACAATCTTAAAAGGAAAAAGCTGGGGAATGACAGGTCCATCAGGGGATTGGAAAAGCTCCAACATATTCCTGGGAATCTAGAAGGCCACACACATACTTAGAGCTGTGCTCGTTCCCAGAGTCATAGGGCTTGCTCAGCAGAGACCTGAAAGGGTCTGAGAATCTCTCGCTTATACAGCCTCTCAAGGCTAGCCCGAGGCAGGTGTGAAAGCAAAGGTGGAGCTGTCGACTTCCTGCTAGAGCCTGGAGACGTGCCTCAGAGCACACGCACAGCCCCTCCGCACCAGAGAGGGGACCTGCTGGCTTAGGGCATTTAAGGAAATCTGTCTGACCACAAAGCTACCAACACAGACTTCAGTAGCCACATGTTTAAAGTGATGGTTCTTCTAGTTCACGTTCACCAGAAAAAAACCACAATCAAAAACAAAGAACAAAAAAACAAACAGGGGAACTTATATTTGAATCTTGGACTGAACCCTTAGATTCTCAATCAGGCCATGTGGGATAGAGGCCGGGAATCTGTCATCCTGACGGATCAGGATTTTGACTACCTCTTCAAAAGGGCAAACTGTGACCTCAGGAATACAGACAAGCTTACGGAAAATATTTTTTAAATGGAACCGTAAGTCTCTATTAGTGTTTCTTAATTTATGGGATAGGGCAGAAGGGCTGGGATAGAAGAGGGAGCGGGTGAGAATGAGGAGTCCACTCATTTCTGCTGTGAGTACGCAGGTGCCTCTGGGATTTGTGCTGAGATTGGTAGCAGAAAGCAGAGGATAAAGCTGTGTCTTCAGCCTCAGATTTGCATGGCCATCTGGTAGGGAGAAATGTTGGAAGTGGTGGTAGAAATTCCCAAAGGAGAACAAATACTTTCTTGTACTGAGCCACATTGTCAACTTGCTCCTTAGAGGCAATTAGAGGGGGTCCTGAGACCGAACTTTAGTGAAAACAAAGTGCCTCTATAGGCCTTGGTTTTCAGCATCGGGAACATCTGTGTGTTCTATCTGTTTTGCCCTCCAAGGGTAGCATTTCATGCTACGCGTTTCTGGAACAGTTTAGGGTTGGATATTGTATAATTTGTTTCTAACCTTTATTAGAAATGGCCATTTAAAGTTTAATTTCCTAGTATGTGGCATAGTGAAAGTCATTGTTAATCTTGAATTTTTAGTGTAGGAACTTTTATGTAGACACTTTTGAGCTTAAAGGGTTTATTTCTTTATATTTATCGTAGGACATAATAGGTGCACGTAAGAACACAACACCTGTTGCAGGTCAGTTTCTCAAGAAAGCGGGCCGAGATGCACATTTGCACACAGACAATTTATTGGGGAGTGCCCTCTGGAGCAATGCCCTTGGGGAGGGGAAGGAAGCAGGATTGAGCCAAGGGGGAAGTTGAGCTATGATGCAGTCACAACAAGGCCCTTAGCCAATCCTACAGAGAACTCTGGATCTGGGATGGCCTTTCAGAATCATCCTGAAGTGGAACAGAAGTCCTGGTACTTTTGTCCCCATGCCAAACGGTCACTGAGTACAGGCTAGCTCTGGCAGCAAGCGTGATCTCGGGCTGGCAGCTTTTTTCAGACATGGCAAGATGAAGGAAGATTCAGCAGAGAGAGCACTATTAGCTGCCAACATTTCCAGAAGCTGAGGGAATAAGGAGTGTGTAATCCTGAAGTGTGGGTAGGGACAGGGAGGGGGGGCAGTGGATCCAGATGGCACTAGAGCCTTCTCTGGTGTTCAATTCATGTCCTATTTGAGTGAACTTGCCTCCTGAGTTCCGGGAGAAGTTCTTACGGGGCTTCTTTCTCTAGGGGCAACAGAGAAATTAGGATCAACTATAGCCCCTACAGCTATAGCCAGTCTCAAGGCCATAACTGATATTTATTATTACCTTCCCATTAGAGGATTTCCCTGGCCCTTGCCTAGCTCCTCTGCTGACCTTGTTTTTTGCCCTACTATACAGTAGTAGTGCAGGCCAACGCCCTGACGGCAGAAAGATGTGACAGATGTCTGCCTCTGGTCACATGCCCTTCCCAGGTCGGGGTTGCTATATCTGCCTTTTTTTTTTTTTCAATCAATTTAAAGGAATACCCATAGGTGCCCAAAAGGCCAACTGAGTTCCATACATACCATGCCTCCACTTTGTAACAGCAGCCCTACCACCTCTTAATCATCAGGTCAAGGATGGTAAACACTTGCCTGCTAATCTCTTCTCATGAGGGCAAAGTGACTACGTGCTAGCCATAGCTTGAACTCTCATGGAACTCTTGCTGTATCCCCTAATGGAAACATTCCCTTTCTAATAACCAGGCTTGGCAAAACTAAAGAGCTCAGAGTTGCAGGAACTAGAATTACACATGACCAAATTTGGTCATTAGGAGTGATAGAGATGGGGCCATTTTTGCTTTTACCCATTGGTTCCTGAGCCCAGGTATTTTACTTGTTGGTGATAAAGCACCATATGATACTTGATTTAGTTTGGACCATCACAGAACATACAGCCCTCCAGGATGATCTCTTCTAAGCTGGCATCTCAGCTATACTTTTAGCAGGCTGTCCTAATGCTTCACACCTGGTGCTCTGGGTGTTGCAGTGTATGGCCAGTAAATCCCATGGTCAGGTGCTTACTGCTATCCTACTTAGCTGAAAGTGGCTCTTCTGCCCCATGTGACATTCAAGATTCTCTACCACTGGATTAAACACCTCGTTGGCCTTAGGATAGCAGTACTAGCCAAGGCTCTGCTGGCAGAAAAGGCAAACCTATGCCAGGATTAGGTCTATTCTTGTCAAGATGAACTGCCAAATGACAGGTTGATCTCCAGGGACGGTGCCACATTCTGAGGTTCAAGATTTGTTTCTGTTGCTGGTGGTTTGTGCACTTGGCAGCACAAATAACTAGGCTAGCTTTGTCGAATGGGAGTCAGTCCTCTGGGGCACATGGATAGCTTCCATCTCTGTAACCATGGCTACCCACTCATGTACTTACTGAGAAAGGGCTGAGATCACTACTAACAGATTGGTCGATGTCAACTGACAGGACCATTCTCTCTACCGTATTCTAGTGTCTAGTCCAGGGTAAAAGCTTTCTGGTAGGTCTTAATACAAAGGTCCTCCTGTGTAGTACTCACCCCCATGTGTACACCCACACACCTCCTCCCCAGACGTCTCTACCCTTCATCTTTCAGCCTTTTTCTTCCAGATTCCCCAGTAGCTACCCAGGTCATTTGCCACTATTCATGATTCCATATTTAACTCTAAGTTACATCTTTTTCCAAAGTGTGTATCTGGGTACACCCCTCAAAGCTCTGCCCACTTGGAAGGGTTTTCTCTCTCCAGTATCTGAGTTGAGCTGTATATAGTAGCAGTCCTTTGTAGCCACATAAGAGAGGACCCATCTGGGCCCAAACTCCATCTTTTTACTTCTGTAAGCTGATCATAAGAAATCCCCTATATTACTCCAGGCATGAGCTAAGGGAGAAGTATCCATGAAACATGTGTGGATAACATGGCAGGCTGGCCCACATAACTATAGCTTACTTGTGTTTGATCCTGGATGTATGCTTCCATTTTGTGATGGATTACTGTTGACCTGAATTTATGACTTGAATTCAACAGAACGTTACTCAGGATAGACCATTCTGGTTACACCATCCCTTAGTGTCCCAGGATAAGGTGCTATTGGGTCTAACAGCATACTCCACTATTTTCCCAAAGCTACAGAGTTGTGACAGAAGGCATGGCCTTGTTCTAACACCAGAGATCTAGGTCGTGATTGTAAGAATGTGTCATTACATGTTTTTCTTCCATCACAGATACCTCTAATACCTTAGGGGATGCCAGGTCATATGGCCCAAGTAGCAGGGCCCTTCCCAACTCTGGGCACCACTCAAAGCTGTCAGCCTTGTGTGTCACCTGGGATAAAAGTCAGAAAGTCATTCCCAAGGGTAGCATATGTTGCCTCTAGAACCTGAAGAGGCTTATTGGCTATAGACTGTTTCTCTTTCTTCATGGTAAGGGGTATCCTCTGAGGCTATGTTCTAGTATGTCCCACTAGACTCCTAAGAACTTCACTGAAATGACAAGCCCTTGAATTTTCATTGGTTAACCCTTAAGCTCTGGTGTGCCCCCACTGTATATGCTACTTCGTGTTTTCTGGGCCGATTAGGTCATCAATATAGCAAACCGGTACAGTGTTCTGAAAGATGTCCAGACGTAGTAGTTCTTTAAGATTTTGAAAGATAGAATGAATATAGCTTCAGGAAGACAGACATACATGTATAACCTTGTCCCAGGGCTGTGTACTTGAGGCTGTAATTACCCAGTTACATAGCAAGATACCTCAACTACTGAGTTGAATTTATAGTAATTCTTTCTCCACGAATTTCCTTCCAAAACTTGGCTTTTGCAGGGGCCAGACTGATGGTTTAAGGAAACCACGGTAAAAGAATGCTAATTTTTCTTTCACTATATTTTAATTCTTTATTTAAGTTGAATTTAGTTAATATTACTGTATTATTTGTTTCTGGGGTAGAATTTAGTGATCCATCAGTTGCATCTAACACCCTGTGCTCATTCCATCAAGTGCCTGCCTTAATGCCCATCACCCAGTTATCCCTTCCCTCCATCCACCTCCCTTCCCTCCCACAACCCCCCGTCTGCTTCCTAGAGTTCACCATCACTTATGGTTTGCCTCCCCGTGTATTTTCATCTTACTTTTGACATGATGCTCTTGCTATTTAAGTTGTAGCACTTATGTTTTCCATTTCTTTCAAAGACATTTAATATATATCCTGACCAAAAGAAAGTTTCTAAAACTCACCCTCTAATGGCCATCTCCATAATGATAGTTCCTATTCCACCGGCTAAGAAAACTGTAATGGGATTCAGCCAGTGACCAAGCATTTTCATTCCACTCATGCAGTCAGGTACTAGGAAATTGATCATTGAGTAGGTCTTTAGACACTGAGCTTGTGTCAGAACTGAATTACGGGGCCCAATGTGTAACCTAACAGATGATTCTGCTTTGAGTCTCCAGATATCAATGTTGTCTTGGAATCTGTGTTTAATAGTCATGAAAAGTTTGGGGAGAAATACCCAGTGTGGGTGATCCCAGTTATTACACTTGGGTCCCTTTGGTGAAGTAAGAAGTTACCACTATGAATACTTGCCATGGTGTTCCAGGATCTTTCTTCCCGGAAAATCCAGGCTCTTTTGGACCTTGGTTTCCAGGTAGAAACTTGGCAAAAGATCAGGACTCTTGCCACAGCTACCTTTAGCCTCACCATTCAGGCTTGATTTCTTCTGTTTTCATAGATAAAGCTATGCTATTATTGCCTACCCATCCATCTTGCCCCTAGGGACACCTTGATCTGGTAACAATTCTCCATTAGGTCTTCCCTATTGATCTTGTCTTACTGTAATAATTGTCCCTACATTTGGGTGATGGTTAAGCACTGCTGCTAGTTTATATTGTTTCTGGATTGTATCATCCACAATGCTTTTGAGAAGTCTAGATTTGTAATGTCATTTTGTTTCCAGCCCTGGACTACAGAGAACAGCCACCAGTGAGTTTCTCAATTATGAGAGTTTCTTCTCAATGGTGCATTGCTTATTTAGCAAACAGAGTGACTCCTGGGCCTTTCTGTGGGATAGTCATCTGGTGGGTTTTTCCATCTTGATAGTCCAACATCTCCCATTTCTTTCTTTTTTTTTAATCCTTTATGTCATGACCAAGAACCTTAGCAGGTGCCGGAAGGAGGTTTTTCTTGTTGATATGTTTGAAAAATCAAGATCTGTACATTTTGTTATCCTGGGATTGTGATGATAGCAAGACCAAGAGGTGGTCTGGATTCAAGATCTACAAGCTGATTTCAGACGCTGTTGCCAGCCACTGAACCGAGATAATCGCCAGTCAACTGCACTATTAAATTGGATAGGTTAACCTCTACGGAATACTCTAGAAAAACAAGGATGCAATTTTAATCCAATTTCCTTGGAATTGTGAATTCCTAGATAAGGAAGTCTGACATTCACAGCTAGTGATAGAGGATGATCAACAGTGGCTTAGTGGCATTTTGTCATGTCTTGATTCTAAGATCTGGTACTTCTAGTCTTCGACTGGACTTAGTTACCGTGTGATTTCATTCCCTTAGTCTTGTGCTTTCTGAGAATTTTTATAATAGATTACGCTCTCAGTAAATGATAGATATGTAGTGATCAATTTAATACAATCTGATCACACTTCCCTTCCTTTATACATTTTCCATGGCTGAAGACCTAGGAATAGTGGACTCTGTAGTGGCAGAAACAACAGAAAGTTCTATGAGGATAGTTATAGCTTCCAACAGCCACATCTCCAAATTCCTTAGATTATCTGTACAAAGGCCACTTTCCCCACCAGGCTGCTCACAGCCAATACTTAAGCATGACTGGTTACTAAATCTGGATCTGTCTTGCTTAGTGTGTAAATCCTTCTATAGTTCGTCTCAGCCAGAACATCATGGATTTCCAGGGCAAAACCTTCTCAGATCTGTCCATTAATCCAATTCTCCTTCTACCCAGTCTTCCTCTCTCATAGCTATTAGACCAGCATTGAATTCCATTCTATTCCTACTCATTCTTTTCATCCTTCTCAGGCATTGCCCTCAAATATCTTAAGTGTTTGATTCCATCTTGACACATACTTGTAAGAAGCCCTGGACAGACAGTAATGGAAATAATCCAAGAGATCAGGATATATGAGGTCTCAAGGTCTCCAGTGGAGCGTGGGGTATGTAGAAAATCACAGTGGCTGCCCAACTGCTGAAGATTTTACTTCTGGTAATCTGGGAAAACCTCCCTCCAGGGGAGATTGCTATTGGCAACATGACTGATAGGGGGTGGTAAGAAATATCTAGGACAGCAAAGATGGCTAGCTGTTCCGAAGCTGAGTCAATATTCTGTAGATTTTTAGTGAGTAACTGAGGGTTGTTACCAAGGAAAAGCTAAATATAAGGGCCAAAGGCATCTCTACTATCTTACGAAGAAGCTCTTATCTTATAGTGGAAACACCTGAGTGGGTCCTTAATGATTCTAACTCTTCAAACCTCCCTGAGCCCATGGGAACCAAGGAAGAATTGCTTCTCAAACATGTACCTCCCAAATTTGTTTCTCCACAGAAGTAGTGATCCCTGGTACATGTACCAGGTTCAGATTTCAAGAGAATCATGTGAAAACAAACTAGATGGGGGGGGGGCATCTTCCAGCTGCTGCCCCTCTAAATTGCTACACAGTCCACACAGTCCACATTCTTGGAATGCTCGAAGCCAGTGACTAAGCATGGCATGTTTATAGGAATATGGCCATTCCTGTCTGGTGCAGGACTGTTCTAGACAATCTGTGAGAAAGTTGTGGCCAACGAATAGGAAAACTCAGTCAGAACTGCACTGTAGTCTAGGTCCTCTGCTACCCAATCCTTCCTTTTTCTCTTGCAGATCTGACACCGGAAACATTTCAAAGCCTCTCCCCACCATCCTTACATCCTTATTTTCCCCAAAGTAGTTCCATCTGGTGCCTGCTTTTTGGAGCACCTTAACTCATACAATCCTTCTAATCTTATGGATGCTAACTTTGACATAGGTCACCTAACAAAGTTAAAAAGTCATCTGGGAAGATATCGTTACTTGGTTCTCAGGTAAAGCCCCGACTTTCTGACCTGGAAGCATTGTGGTCAAGTCACACATACACACACACACACATTCATTCCTCAGGGCTTCTGTGTCATTACATCTGAGCCTCACGGCCATGGAGGTGAAAAATTAAAAGGGCCATGCCAGCATGTCCTAAGCCACTGTTACTCTCAAAGAGACCCAAAGACCGACTCAGGGGCACTTTTTCCTACAAATGTTTTCACTCTGATCGGAGTCAGAATAGCATAGGAAATAGGTCTGCCCACAAAAGGGTGGACAAATTCGAGTGATCCCAGTGTCAAACTTAAAAGTTGATACAAAGCCGTAGACTACCAACCTTTCACCCCTGAGCAGCTTGACCTATCTAGAGTCTATGGAAATGAGCCAATTCCTTTGCTCAGGGGTCTAAGGATTTGGTAAGGACTTTGGAAGAAGATTAAAAACACACCTGTAAGGCTACACGATCATCAATAAATAGAAATGTGGGAAGCATGATCTCCTTGCACAGGATTCCCTTGAATCCCACAGACCTATTTCAGAGAGGAAATTGACCAACGGGTCCAGTAGCTGCTCTGTGAAATCGTCTGTACATTTGCATCAGGATTATATTTCCAAAGGGCTGCTGCCCAGTGACAACATGGGTAGGGCACTAAGGTCTAGTTTCTTGGGAGACAGGGGACCCTACCAAGACAGGATTTGGAATTGGATCACTTGCCAACTGGATGGCAATGAGGTCCTCCTCACTTTTGGTAGGTAGACAAAATGTAGCCTCCTGCACCAGAGGTTCTCACTGTTGAAATATTCATGGTGGCAAACAGAGGGTATACGAGAGGAGAGTCCATTAACTGGTATTATATATCAGCCAAGGAATCTCGCACAGAATCTTATCTAGACCTCCAATCACTACCCAAAGTCCTGATGGCTTCTCTAGGGTTTTGTCTCTCTTGTATACTACTCTGGTCCCATTAAGATTCAATGATTAACCCTAGGACCCAGTGCTTCTAATCTGTCTAGGGTGTACTACAGCCTTCCACAATCCCAATCCTCCCACAGATTGAATTTGAATGGAGCTAGTACCTCTCCATTCAGATTACAACTTTGCCACTAACAGGACAAGAAAAGGGTTATTAAACTTGATTCTAGGACCAAGCCTCAGTCCAGGTTTTTCCTTAAGGCCACCTCTGGTAGTTCTAGGTCTCAGAACCTTACAGCACCTCAGGTTTTAAAGCCATGAGGCTAGGTCACCAAATAAGATGATCCATGGGTCTCTTCTTTAAGAATAAATAAATATTGGGGTGCCTGGGTGGCACAGCGGTTAAGCATCTGCCTTCGGCTCAGGGCGTGATCCCGGCGTTCTGGGATTGAGCCCCACATCAGGCTCCTCCGCTATGAGCCTGCTTCTTCCTCTCCCACTCCCCCTGCTTGTGTTCCCTCTCTCTCTGGCTGTCTCTATCTCTGTCGAATAAATAAATAAAATCTTTAAAAAAAAAGAATAATTAAATATCAATAAATGCTTGATTTTTAGGATTAAGATATGTATAGCATGATATATGTAAGTTGTTTGATAGCTTAGAGTATGATCAAAATTGAAGCTTAAAGTACATGGTATTGCACAGAGCTTTAAAAAAACATTGAAAAAATACTAATGATTTCAGTTCTAATGAAACATTTAAGTGGAACCTCAAGGCTACAAATGTTCATTTCTCATAATTCTTTCCGTAGACACAGAACTCAGGAGTTTGTAGATGGAAACTCAGAAGAATCCTCTATGGGTAATTTTTGCCCTGTTAATGGCCTGAGAATTTCTCAGAGCTACCTTAAAATTGAATCTCCTTTCTACCCACAGCTTCTTTCCTCTCAGACCAGCATTGAACCCCATCTATTCCTGCTCACTCTTTTCTTCATCTTTCACAGGAACTTCCCCTCAATAGAACTTGTGTGTTGACTTCTATCTTGATGCTTGTACCTTGGAAGATCTAGATGGACACTGCAATGGGAGTGGTTCAAGAGAATAAGCAGTAGGATGGGTTTGATGATCAATGAAATGTAGTCAATGAAAATCTCTGGAACACAGTGGCTGTGCAATTACTGAAGATTTCACTGCTGGGGACTTGAGAAAGTATCACTCTAGGGGATAATGCTATTGGCAACACAATGATACAAGCATTGAACAGTACAGGGTAACATTATCTAGAAGGCCAGCAGAGATGGCTAGTTGGTCCTAAATGGAGTCAATGTTCTGCAGAGGGAGAGAGTATATGAGAACGGTTAACAAACAGGTAAAGGGTATGTGGTTGAAGCATCTCTGATAACTCACCAAAAAGGCCCTTATCTCCTTCATAAAAGCAGAAGACTGAAGTCAACTTAGAAATCAATATTGGAATATTGCATGCTCAGCTAAGGAGCTGAGATCAAGGCTAAGATCAAGGCTCTGTCTGGAAAAACATGGGGCCCTGAAAAAAATTAGAGACATCTGGGTGGGTCCTCAGCAGTTTTAGCAATTTATGCTTCCTTGAGCCTATGAGACCAAGGAGGCATTACTTCTCAAACACATACCTAACCTATTTCTCCACTCATGAGGTAATCCCTGGTGCCACGGATTTGTGCTGTTCAAATTTTCCTTCAAGAGAATCATCTGCAACGAGTAGTTGGTGGAGATATCTTCCAGTTGCTGCCTTTTGCAATCTGCTGCAGAATTCACTGAGGCCACATTCTCCTCAGGATCCTGCCAGCCAACGACTGCACACTCCTGTCTGGCTCAGTACTCCTTTATAGGCAATCATAGACTGCAGTGTATATCTGAGAAAGTTTTGTTCAGCCAAGGGACAGCCCCACAGTCTGTTCATTAATTCTTCCTCTTCTTTCCAGTTTCAGACTTGCTACATACTCCAAAGTCTCTCTCCACCCATTATTCTCTCTTCTTCCCTTTATCCTTTACAGATATGGCTGATACAGTCCCAGGTTAAGCATTCAAGAGTGGTCTTATTTCCTAGACAACATGCCCAGACTGGCTTTATTGTTCATATCTAACGTGCTTCAGCCATGGCTCCAGGGAGGCTCCAGGAAATCTCAGGGAATAAGAAACTCAGGCAAGGGTAGAACAAAGGTAGAAGTGCACTGTGTCAGGAATTCAACAGTATACCCTTATGTTCCAGTTCCTTCCCTTCACATTATCCACTCTTCCCTCACTTTAAGCTATCTGCATCTAAATCCTTGTCTCCTGCTCTACTTCTGGGAGAGAACCCAAAGTAAGGCATTCACAAATTGGAATACTAAGTAGGATCATTGGACTCTGCTAGGATTATATAAGAAAAGGCTAGTAGTAGTCTATTCAGTCTAGTAAAATAGGAAGATTTATATTCTTCCACACACATTTTCTGGCTATAAGAGCAGAATCAGCTAGGTATGTTCCTGAAACATGAGAACCACTGACAGGTCTGAGCCACTGACAACAGCTCTCAGACATTGGGCCCATCTGGGAGGAGTCATGGAACAGGAAGCTATAGCCTTTGAGGCTTATCATTGGTGCACATGGTGCCAAAACCACACCCACCAAATAGCCTAGATTTGATTGGAGCTGGAATACTTCCTTTTATGCAGATTACAACTTTACCACTAACAGGACAGGACAAGGGACCATTGAACTTGAATTCAGGACCAATCCAAGCCTCAGTCCAGGTCTTTTTCCTTAAAGGCCACCCTCAATACTTCTCAGAACCATGAAGAGCTTCAGGCTTTAAAAAGACAAGGGACTAGAGGTGCCTGGGTGGCTCAGTCATTAAGTGTCTGCCTTCGGCTCAGGGCGTGATCCCGGCGTTCTGGGATCAAGTCCCGCATCAGGCTCCTCTGCTGGGAGCCTGCTTCTTCCTCTCCCACTCCCCCTGCTTGTGTTCCCTCTCTCGCTGGCTGTCTCTCTCTCTCTGTCAAATAAATAAAATCTTTAAAAAAAAAAAGACAAGGGACTAGGTCACCATTAAGTAGAATGATCTTTGTGTCCCTTTAGACCAAACACTTGATATTTTAACAATTTCTAGGATTAAGATGTATGTAGCAGAATAAAGAGCAATGTAGCAGCAAAATTTTGCTGATAGCTTAGTCTGGTCAACTTTTTTAAGTCTCAAAGTACATGGTATTTTCCAGCTTTTAAGCAGCATGGTTTAGATGTATACTAATTGTAGTTCCTATGGGATATTCCCAAAATGGGACCCACAAGACTAAGAATTTTCTATTGTTCAACTATAAGGCTAAAAATGTTCAATAATCCTTCTGCAGATGCCAAACACCTATTTTTCCACTTGAACATCTGCATTTGCTCACAGAAGGTTTTAAGATCTAAGAGTGGGAATGGTAGGTTATTCACCAAGACTTCTTACTGGGCCATAGATAACAAGCATGAAAAGAAGGTCTATAAAGGTGTGCATTAGTTTACGCCTAGGTTGAACAAGGCTGTGGTCCCTCCATCCCTATGCTCTTTTGTCTTTTAGAATCATCCAAAGAATGGGATATTTCTTCAACATTAATCTTCAACATAATCTTGGAGACCAGAATACAAACATGCTTGTTAATTTTAGAAACAGACCTTTCCCAATACTATGTGGGGTTATTATCCCAATATTCTGCCCAATAGTTTTCTTTTATAATCAAAGATAGAAAACACCCCTGTGAGATCTTTAAAAATTGGCAAGTTAGTTATTAAACAATCTTATCAGTGTGGAGAATTATCCTAATGGATACTATAATTTCCCAGCAGTCACAACAGTAAAGGAAACTGACCTCATAACTGTATAACCACCATTCAGTCAAAAAAGGATTCATACTGGTTTATATAGGCAAAATAGAAGCCGTATCAAATTCCTTAATCATGTAGAAAAATACAGGATTTTGTGAACTAAACTTCCATTTGAATATTTAGAAGTTACATTTTGTAGTTTACTAATGTACATTAAAATGAGTATCAAGTGTCAGTTTAACACTCATAACACAGAACAAGCATTATTCTAACCTTCTCTGTACGTTCTACCACCATGCTATGCAGTTAATGTCTAAAGTTAATAGTACTCCAACATAGGATTTGTATGGCCAGTTCTGAGATACAGCAAGAAAGTCAATGTATTTCTCAATGAACATTGAATAGCACTGTTTAGACAAAGGTTGAGAATGAAGAGACTTGAAAAGCACTTTCATCAATTTGAGGGAAATACGGAGATAGTCTCAGAACAGAAAAAGCAAATAACTTCTTGCATAGCTAGGATGGATGGTGACTAACAAAAAGAAAAAAAAAAGAAAAGTAGTGAAGATTAGCCCTGAGGAAGTTTGAAGAAGCAGGTATTCAGGACCCGGGGACAGATACTAACAACTTGGTGTGTCTTTGTAGGGCTGTACTATCACGCTGCGTTTAACACAGTTTATTCCTCTGCTTATCACAGATTTTTAAAAATTGTCCCATCTTGTATATTAGTTTATTTACTCTAAGTCCTGTAATAGAACTTAATAAACCTACCAGCTTATATGCATTAAAAAAAAAAAGATCTCACATCACTCGTGAGGGCAGGCATTGATAATTCAACCAGTACAGTTTTCTGATGCTTACAAAGACATTGGGAACTTTCTGTCCAATTCTATGAGGTACCTGCCTCTCAGAAGACCCTGCCAGACACATCGGTAGGCCAGAAGTGGTTGAGGTTAAACAGGCAGAAGTTTATTCTTTTGGTACAGAGACTGATCATCTGAAGGCAAGATGTTCTAGGCTGGGAGTAATGAGCAAGACAGTCAAGATGATCTCCAAGAGGCAGATTCCTCTTCTAGGTTCCTGCCAGACATTAGCATAGAAGGACAAAGCACATTTTGGGGGCCTGTGTTTCTAACAGACCATGCCAGAAAGGATTCTGAGAACACATAACAGATCTCCTGCTTTATTGGATATGACTGAATACATGTTTTATTCATCCACTCACAGTCTTGACTCATTGGTCATCTCTGATGGAGTTAGCCCTGGTGTCTGTTTAGCGGTTGCTCTGTACATCTGGGGACCACAAACATTAATATGGAAAATGCTCAGATCTTCTAGTAAAGAACAATTACCCATTGGCTGAGAATAACTTGCCATTTCTGGTCTACGTAATTAGAAAAAGTTCAAGACTATATAATCTCAATTTTTATAACCAAAAAGGACTCTGGTATATCGGTGATTTCTATAGCACTTCAAAAATACATAGAGATACAAAAATATTGGGAGCCCGATGAGAAAGTCAACTGCATGGGAATAGTTCATATACTTCCTCAGAATCTTAAGCCTCCCTATCTCCTGTGAGACACAGCTTCACAGTAGAAAGGAGAACCAGATTGCTTCCTGTGCTGACATTTGCAGTCACAGGCTGTCCAGCACGAGGCCCAGCTTTGGCACAACCCACGTCACACTCTTCCAGGCAGGAGGTGAAGCTGCTCTAATACTCAGGCCAGACCTAGAAGGCCCAGAAAATCTGGTCCTTCTATTTTGAGATGCAGTGGAGCATTATGTTGGGAGTTGTCAAGTATGGCCACTTACTGTTACTGTTTCAGGCAGAGAGATTTCAAAATTTGTTCTGTGTTACGGGCTGCTCATGTGGAAGAGGACAACTGAGCCCAACCTCATAAGCACACAGAGCAGTGAATGCTAGAAAAATGTAAGGGTAAATATCAATATGGAAACTTGAGATCTAGAAGTTTTTGTCTCCCTAGGGAAATGCCCTAGATTATAAGCAGAAAAGCCCACACTTCCCAAGTATGCTGGACCTCAGGATTATCTATTCTACTTAGAACATCCTCCACAAACCGTTAATTGTTGACATGGGTTCAGATCTCAGTCAAACAGGGAACAGGCTCCTTCAGTACTTGCTTCTGTCCAGAGTAGATGCAGACCTTCTACTTTAGAGACATGAAAGAAACCCGTGATCTGGTTTCTAAGCTCTGGCCATCATGGCAAGTTGTTCTCGCCAGTTAAAGCAAAACTCGGAACCTGAGTGGGCCAATGGGGAAGGCAGAAAGGTACCAAACAGAGTCAAAGGGAAGAGGCCAGGTGGTGTCTTGACACTCCAGAAGCCTCTAAACAAACACATTACTGCAGAGTAGCAATGCGTTTGATAAGAAATGATGTATTTGCATCCTTTTCTGTGTGATTATACTTTAATAAGAAATTGAGAAAGTAGAAGAACTTCTGTTTAGTAGCCAGCTTTACAGGTAGAATCTGAAACAGTCTGAGTCCATGGCTAATACAACCAACGAGTAGCTTGTTCCCTCCGGGCACCAGCTTCAAGGTTGCTGGATTCCTCAAATAGAAGGACAACAGACATTCATTTTGTCCAGTAAAGCACATAATTAGATCACTTGGGTCAGAAAGTGACTAACGCCAAACTTCCGAAAGTTTGACTTTTTATAGGCTATATTGAAGCCTGAACACCGTGGGGACAAACCTCAGTCAACTGTGTAGGAACTGATGGATAACTCCTCCCATCTCGTCTTCTGGGAAGCTGCAGTTGCCTTGCTCACCATTCTGAACTGTGTTCGCAGAACGCAGCTCATCTCCCACTTCCCAATAGCTACCTGCTCTCCCGCATCTCCTGTATTGTGGGTCAGAGTCTTCAGTGAAGACTCACGCTGGCAAGGAAGACTTCAACCCTGACCAGCCATTTAAAAGGTAGGCTTTATACCTAGTCATGCCCGACTCTCCCTTTAGCTCATTCCATTTATAGCATGAATAGTAACAGACTAGTGAACCAAGGAGGAGTTGCTTTTCAAAGACATAGCTCACAAATGTATTCTTCCACTTAAGCTGTAATATTTGGTGCCATAGAGATGTGCCACTCAGATTTTCCTTCGGTCATCTCATCTGCAAGGAGGGTAGTTGGGGGGACATCGTCCAGCTGCGACCCTTTCAGACCTGCTGCACTTGGGGAGGCCATACGCTCCTCAGGCTATACCCAGCTAATGACAGTAGGGCGTGCTTCCAGGAGCCTGGCCCTTCCTGTCTTTTGTAGGACTCTTGTATCGCAGTTTTTATGCTGAGACTTCCCAATGGCTAGCCAGTACTTTAGAGCTATACTGCCGTCTTAATATCTTACCCAAATGCTTCTTTCTCTTTCAGTGTCAGACCTGCATTGCATTCCAACATCTCACCCTACTCAATCCTACTCTTCTCCCATTATCCTTACAGGTATTTTCCCCAAAGAAGTTACATCTTGGTGCTTGCTTCTTGGAGGACATGCACTGACATAATCCCCCTAATCTTGTTATGTTAACCTTGACACAAGTTACCCACGAAGTTTAAAAGTCCTCTGGAAAGATATGTTGTTACCTTGTTCTTCCGTCAAGCCCAGACCACTTGACATGGAAACACTGTGGTCAAGTCACACTTTAACCACACTTCATTCTTCCGGGCTTCTGTGTATTGCCTCTAAGCCTCACAGACACAGGAGGTGAAATTTGATTAAGGGCCATGCCAGCATGTTCAAAGACTGTCGCTCTCAAACGGCCCCAAAGACAAATACAGAGGACATTTTTTTTCTACACATGCTTTCACTCAGTGACAGAAGTGTTCTTTAAAAAGAAACATAGGAAATAGATTTTCCCATAGAAGGGCAAATAAATTCAAGGTGATCCCAGTGTGCTACTTAAAAGAAGCTGATACATAATAAGCTAAGCTGTTCAAGGGTGAAAGGTCGGTGATTTGTTTCTAGAGTCTACCATTCCTAACCAACTCCTTTGCCTAAGATCCAAGGCTTTGGATGAATCAGGACTTGGTGTTCATGTGAAGGCTTATATTTTCTTCTAATACTCAGCGTGGTGACATCCATGGTCTTGGACTACACAGACCTTCAAGGAGGGAATGGATGGAAGGTCCAGAAGCTGCTCTTTGAAATCCAGTTCTACATTGTCACTGAGGCCACACCCATGACATCTGCTGCCCAGTAACATGACCAAAGTACGGACACAGACTTTTACCTGGGAGACTGGGCTTCCTTTGGCAATTCAAGCACTTGCCAACAACTGTGCTAAACCTTCTTTAAATTGCATGGCTGACCTGATGCTTCCAAACTTCCCTTTCTTAACTGGGGTCATACATCACAAACCGATGGCTTGCCCATTCTTTCCAAGCTTCCTCCATTTTTACCTCCAGGCAAGATACTAGCCAATAGGATCCAACAGTACATTAAAAGGATTATCCAGGGGCGCCTGGGTGGTTCAGTCGTTAAGCGTCTGCCTTCGGCTCAAGGCGTGATCCCAGAGTCCTGGGATCGAGCCCCACATCATGCTTCTCTGCTGGGAGCCTGCTTCTTCCTCTCCCACTCCCCCTGCCTGTGTTCCCTCTCTCGCTGTCTGTCAAATAAATAAATAAAATCTTAAAAAAAAAAATAAAAGGATTATCCATCATGACCAGGTGGGAATCATCCCTGGGATGCAAGGGTGGTTCAACAGTCGCTAAAATCAATGTGATAGAACACATTAATAAGAGAAGAGACAAGAACCATATGATCTCAATTGATACAGAAAGAGCATTTGACAAAATACAGCATCATTTCCTGATTAAAACTCTTCAGAGTGTAGGGATAGAGGGAACACTCCTCAATATCATAAAAGCCATCTACAAAAGCCTACAGCAAATATCATTCTCAATGGAGAAAAGCTGAGAGATTTTCCCTTAAGATCAGGAACAGAACAAGGATGCCCATTCTCACCACTATTGTTCAACATAGTACTAGAAGTCCTAGCATCAGCAATCAGGTAACAAAAATAAAAGGTATCCAAATTGGCAAAGAAGTTGTCAAACTCCCTGTCTTCACTGATGATATGATACCTCATGTGGAAAACCCAAAAGACTCCACCCCCAAATTATTAGAACTCATACAGCAATTCAGTAATGTGGCAGGATACAACATTAATGCACAGAAATCAGTTGCTTTTCTATACACTAACAGTGTAACTGTAGAAAGAAATTAGGGAATCGATTCCATTTACAAAAGCACCAAAAACCATAAGATACCTTAGAATAAATCTAACCAAAGATGTAAAGGATCTATATTCTAGAAACTATAGAGCACTTATGGAAGAAATTGAAGAAGACACAAAGAGTTGGAAAAGCATTCCATGCTCATGGATTGGAAGAATAAACATTGATAAAATATCTATGCTACCCAGAGCAATCTATACTTTCAATGCCATTGTGATCAAAATATGCAACATAATCTTTACATGTTTAATTGCATCTTGGCATCTGAATACTACAGAATCCAGTCTAAATTCAATGTGAATAAGAAAAATAGGTTCTGGTGTCCTACAGTAATATATTCAGTCTGTTGGGGAGACATGCTTTATCATTTCTAGTTCTTGAAGGTTTTTAGTTTAAGCAAATACCAGGTATTCCCCTCTTACATTTCCACATGCCTTCTTACCACCTTTCAAACCAGTTTGGTCCTGTGCCAAAGGGTAGATTGAAATACAGATAAACATCTAAAAGATACTTTGTGAGATGGAACTCCCAGCTGTGGGCCACCAGACTGTGGCCTGTGTATCTTAGGGAAATCAAGAATAGATTTAGATACCTGGGTTTACAATCCCTTCACTGGGTACAGTTGCTCATTGCCTCGGTTGTGGGACAGAATCAAGGACACTTGGGATCAAAGTATAAATTCCTAGACATGACCTCTGTTCTCTTAGGAAAGACTTGAGGCAAATGTCCTTGTCACAATACTTGGTTCTGTACTGATTCAGGTTTACCAGCTGCTAAACTGAAGTCAAAATGATAGATATGGAACCTCCCGAGCATTTTATGTTTTAATGAAACCACAAGCTTGCCAGCCCTTCTCATTTTAAAAAGAATGCAGAGTGACTTCAAAGCAAAAGCACACATTCATCTTATTGAGATGTAAAGATGTTTACACCTTCTAAGTCCTTAAAATAGCTGTAGTTTAAGTTTGGTTGATTCTCTTAGTCAGTTTGTGTGATAAAGCAACAAGGACCTATGGTGTTTTCATTCGTCTTGGAATTAGTGATCATCTTCCGACAAGTAAGGATAAAAGCCTTCTGTTAGACTAATCTGCAAATTATTGAACAGGTCAAATGAAGGACATGTGAAACAAGATAGTGTTTGTGATCCTGTTTAGACGAGATTTCCCAGCTTGCTTTTGTGATTTTGTCTGAGGTACCCGAGCCAAGGCTCCACAGATGCTCCTGAACATCCCAGTATATAGACTCTGAAGCTCAGGCAAGGGGAGAACAAAAGGAAAGGCACATAGTGGGGCAGCACCTCAACACAGGAGTGCCTTCCTTTCGCAGTATCTACTCCTTCCCTTGCTTTTTACCATCAGCATCTAAATTCTGGTCTCTGGCTCTGCTCCGGGGTGGAACCCAAAGGAAGACAAATCAGAATATCAACTGTGATCATTTGCCTTTGTGGACTGGAATTACAGGCATAGATGGGCTCATTGTATATTTCATATTACTAGACAGAACAGACTTCCAATTTGCTGGCTTCAGTAGCAGTATCAGCTTGGTCTATTCTTGAAACATGCAAACCACAGACACCAAGAGCCCAGACCTGGCAGGAAGACCATCCTCAGGCACTGGGCCCATCTAGGATGGGCCACAGAATAGGAAGCTATAGCTTTTAAAAGGTTAGTACACAAGGGGCCTATGAAGAAAACACAAAGCAAAATTCTACCATGTGTTGTAGGTGTACACTGTGTTAATCCAGGGTAGGATAAACTGCCGATTTCATAATAGCTAGCTAAATTATAAAGGCTCTACTAATGTGATACTCCCATTTCTTTTCCCAGCTTCTGTTTACTTGATTTGTAGATTTTCTCCTCTCGACAGAGGTTTCACCATGCCCTGGTAATACAATTTCTTCCCCTGAAGGCCCTACTGCATCAGTATGTGGTGGGCACTCGTGTGCTACAAAGACCCCTTCAGGAAAGGGCTTCTTAACCTGGGTGTGGTATAAAGAGACAGTCTTTGTCTCTCAGGCCCTTCATGAATTACTTCAGTTCCAGAGAGCCACCTTATGCTGAAGGTCATCTCTCTTCCCAAGCTGACCCACAACCAGTGATCAACGCATGTCGGAAGATAAAGTTCTGGCCATGTAAGTCTAAGCAGGACAGCCTGAGAGACCATGCTAGCTCTACAACTTCCCTTGAGGTACTTTTGGAGTACATTGCCCCTCAAGTTCTCCCTGTCTTCTCCTGCTTCCTTCACCACTCTTTTACAGATAGAGTCCAAGAGTGTACCTTCTTAACTTCTTGCATATTAAACATTTGTCTGCTTCCTATGGAATCCAAGGTGCTATATTACTCAGAAGAGTGGGGCAAGAAATGACTGGCAATGAGATCATCACTTTTGGCAGCTGGAGAACAAGTAGCTCCTGACATCAGATGGTGTTCCAGTTGTTAACTTTCACAACTATAAGTTGGAGGCTATAGAAGAGTGAATTAGCTGCTATTGTGTATCAGCTAAGCAACCTTCCATGGAATCATCTAGATTTCCCAATCACTACCCAAAGTCCCGACGATTCCTCTAGGGTTCTTGTGTCCCTAGCATAATGTAAACTTTGGTCCCATTGAGTTTTTAGTCGTCTTCCCTGGGACTTTGAGCTTCCAATCCATCTAGGATATACTGCAGCCTGCCACAATCTCAGCTTTCAAACATAATCGATCTGAATGGACCTAGGGCATCCTCCCATCATGCAGATTACAACTTAATCAACTGAAAGAAGCAAGACAAGGGACTAATGAATTTGAATCTAGATCCAAACCCCAACCTCAGTCCAGGCTTTTTCCTAAAGGGCACCCTCAATACTTCTATTTCTTGGAAGTTTGGAGGGCTTTACACTTCAAAGCCATGAGGATAGATCACCAGATAGGATCGTCTTTGTGTTCCTTCTTTAGATAAGTCTTTATTATTAATTTTTAGTTTCTAGGATTAAAATGTAGCCTGATTAACTTCTACGTAACAGACTATATGCAATGTTCTAGCTTAGAGTACAGTCAAACTTTTTAAAGCATAAAGTGAATGGTTTTGCAGATAACTATTTAGTTTTAGAAGTACTAGTAATTCTAGTTCCTATGAACAAAATGGAACCTTAAGGGTAAAAAGTTCTACTTGGGATAATCCTTTTATAGATGCCTAAAATACATCCTTTCATTCTTACTTGCACCTGAATGTCAACATATTCCTCATAAAATGTTTCAAGTTCTAAATAGGAATGACTAAGAAAATAGTGTTAGAAGTGTGCCAACAATCAAGCATTTTTATTCCATTTAGGTAGTCAGGTACGAGGGAAATGGCCATTATGTTGTTCTGTGGACAGCAAGACTGGGCCAGGACTCTATCTGGCCAAGCATGTAACTTCTCTAATTGAGACCATGATTACTCTGTGGATCTCTAGATAACAATGTTTTTGTAGGACCCGTGCCTCAGTCATGAAATGTTTCGGGAAAGATACCAGTGTTGGTGCCCCAAGTTCATACGATTGGGTCCTTCAAGAAAGAAATGGGAAATCAACCAACCATTTATACTTGCCATGTTGTTACAAGGGTCCTCCTTCCAAAGGATCTTATTTTAGTTCCTATTTCTAGTCTGAAGAGAGGCTCACATCAGGCAACTTGGCCAAAGATCATGACTGCCCTTTCTTCTGGTTGTACATGTTGAGCAATATCTATTAGCCTATCCATTCAACCATCTCGTCCTTAGGAATGCCTTGTTCTACTGGCTTTTTTCTTAACTCTGAGTCAGCCCTGTTGACCTTGTCTCAGTTGTCCATCCTTCCTCGTGATGATTAGTCAGTGCCACCTAGTTTTTACTGTTGATGGTGGTAACCTCACTTCTACTGCAAGGTCTAGATTTGTAATGTCAGCCCTTATAAGCCTGGGCATACAGAGAACAGCTGCCAGAGTTTCTTAATGATTCCAGTTCCCTTTTGACAGTGAACTCCTTATTGCTTTGGTCAACTGTGTACACTGGGCATTTCTTAGAATAGTCACCTAGGTTTTATAGCTCTGCACTCTAGCATCCTTATGCCTGTTTTATTCATTTTTTAATTGCCAAACCACCTAGAATCTGGTACTGAATGAAAGCTTTTCTGCTTATACTTCTTCAATCAGAAGTTTACCTCAATATCTGTAAATTCTGTTCCCCCTGGTAATGTAAGCATAGTAAGATATAATCTGGGTTCATGATATGTGAGCTGATGGTGGCTGACAACCCTGCTCCTGACACGTCTAGATAATAAAGACCAACCAAGTTACTGCATTGGAAAACTTTATCTTTGGAGGAGTATTCCAGAAAGGCAAGGATGCAATGTTATTCTCAGTCCTTGAAGATAGAGGTTATAAGTTCTTAGAGTAGAAAGTCAGATATCCATGTCTAGTTATGGAAGATGATCAGTAGTGGTTGGCTGATACTGCTGTAGGTCTTGATTTTAGAATTCAGTAAGGAGGGCACATATTGCATGGTGCACTGGGTGTTATACGCAACTAATGAATCATCGAACTTTGCATCAGAAACCAGGGATGTACTGTATGGTGACTAACATAATATAATAAAAAAAAATTAAAAAAAAAGAATTCTGGTTCTTCTAGTTAACTGAGGCTACTTGGTTGGCATAAGGTTCAATTCCCTTAAGGTACAAGTTTTAGTGTTTTTGTTTTTTTGTTTTTTTTTTTTGAATGGAGTCTTCTTGGATTTGATCAGGCACTCAAATGATTTAATTTATTCAATAGCTAGTTGAGAATAGTGACTGTCTTAATTCAGTTTTCATGGCTGAAGTCATAGGAATACCTAACTTGTGGCAGACTCTAAGAGAAGGTACTGTAAGGATAGTTATAGCCTCAGTGGCTATACCTCCAAGCTCCCTGAAGCTTTCATACCAAGGCCATACTCTCCACAGGCAGCTCATTGTCCATGATTAAACAAGACTGGTTATTCAATATGGGCCTTTCTTGATTAGTACAAGAAACTTTCATGTCTAGTTCTTCCCTAGAAATCTAGGATGTCCTGGCTGACATTTTCACAGAGCTGTCTTAAAAAATAGTCTCATTCTACACAGCACTTCCCCTACTTTCAACACCCTCTTCCCACCCCCTCCCGACAGGTATCAGACTAGTATTGAACCCCATTCCTGCTCAGTCTTCAGTTCATTCTTTATAGGCACTTTCCTCAGAGTAGTTCTTAAGTGTCTAATTCCATCTCGATGCTTGCTTCTTAGAAGATCTGGATAAACAGTAATGGAAGTGATCCAAAAGACCAGGGAGCATAATATTCAATGACTTTTAGTGGAATGTAGGTCACACAGGAAGTCCCAGACACATAGCAGTTGCCCAAGTTCTAAAGACTTCACAAGATACAGGGGAAATGTCCCTTTAGAGAAGAATTCTAATAGCAATGCAAAGATTCTAGTAACAGAAGGGGGAATGAACCATGAGAGACTATGGACTCTGGGAAACAAACTGCGGGCTTCAGAGGGGAGGGGGTGGGGGAATGGGATAGGCTGGTGATGGGTAGTAAGGAGGGCATGTATTGCATGGTGCACTGGGTGTTATATGCAACTAATGAATCATGGAACACTACATCAAAAACTAAGGATGTACTGTATGGTGACTAACAAAAAAAAAATTTAAAAAAATTGTAGGGCAACAATATCTAGGACTGCAGAGGTCCCTAGCTGGTCGTAAGCACAAAAAAATTTTTTTTTAAAAATCAGTATTCTGCACACTGACAATCACGTAGAGGTTAAGTATGAGCCAGATGGCATCTCCAGTAGCTTATATGGAAGCCCTTATTTCCTACAAAGAGGGAGAGCATGAGGAGTAAACTGGGAATGGAGATACTGCACGCTCAACTAGAACTGATCTACCACAATAAGATCAGGGTTCTGTTTGGAAAACATGAGGCCCTGAAACACTGAATGGAGGAATTTGGGTGGGACCTCAGATTTCAGCTCCTCATACTTTCCTAAAACCAAGGGAACCAGAGAGGAACTGTCTCTTAAACATGTACCTCAGATTTTCTACATTCAAGAAATAACCCCTGGTGCCATGGAGATGTGCTGCTCAGATTTCCCTTCAAGAGAAACATGTATAAGATCTACTAGTGGGGACATCGTCTGGCTGCTGACTTTTCACATCAACTGCAGCATCCACTATGGCCACATTCTTCCTGGAATGCTTCCAGCTAGTGATAACACAGCAGTTACAGGAGCTTGAACACTCCTGTGTGATGCAAGATCCTTCTAGAACAGTCTTTGGGCCCGGGCTCTCACGGACCATTGCAAATTTCTCAGAAATACACTGTAGTCTAAGTCTCCTCTTTCCCAATCATTCCTTTGTTTCAGATGTCAGACCCACATTCTACACCAAAGAGTCTCTCACTCTCCCCCTTTCTCACGTTTTAGCTATTCCTCCCCCCCCCCCCCCCCCAGTCAGAAGATCTTGGTGCCTGCTTCTTGGAAGACTTCAACCAATGCAATCACTCTAATCTTAGGGATGTTGACTTTCTAACTTTGTGGGTAACATTGTGAAGGTTACCTGGGAGGATAAGCTTTTACCTGGATCTGTGGGTCAAGACCAAACAGCTGACCTCCATTCCTCAGGGCTTCTGTCATCACATCAGAGCCTCACAGATATGGGAGGTAAGAGAATTAAGGGACTTGCTATCATGACCAAAGACCCAGTCACTTTCAAACAGCCCCCAAAGATATTCAGGGGGTATTTTTTCTGCAAATGCTTTAACTCAGTGATAGGAGTCAGAATAGTACAGAAATAGGTCTGCCTACAGGACAAATGATGCTAGTATGCTACTTGAAAGAGACTGATAAACAGCCATGGGTTAAGCTGTTCGGGGATAAGAAGTGGGTAACTTATTTGGAGTCTATGCAGTGAACTAACTCATTTCTCCAGGTCCCAGGTTTTGATGATCAGAAGTTTTTAGAGATCTTAAGATTTGTTTTGTGAATCTTCTTCTGATCTTTAGTAACGGAATTATGGGATCCATGATCTTGGACCACACAGACCTTCAGGGAGGGAACGGACTGAATCCCATTTTTTTTTTTTTTAAATTTCAGCTCTACATTTGCACTGAGGCCATGCCTACCAAGCACAGCTCCCCACTGACAACATGGCTGGGGTATTAAAGCAGATGTTTCCCTCAGAGACAAGGGACCCCCTTTGGCTGTTCAGGCACTTAAACAGCTTTACCAAACCTTAAGTTGTGTTGTCTTGGTTGCTTCGACCCAAACTTTTCATCTGCACTGGGATCACATTGGTATCACGGAATGATGGCTCCTCCATCATTTCCTGGCTTTCCTTTTTCCCCTTTATGCAAGAATTCACCCCAGTACAGTCTTTGCACGTTGAATTCCCCATGGGCACCTCAGTCTAACAGAACCCAGTTTAATGTGAACAAATGTCAATGGTAAGAAAAAGATGTTCTAGTTTCCTACAGTAATATACTGTTTGTTGTGGACGTAGTAAAGCATTTCTCTAGTTAAATATTTAAACAATTACCAGGTATTCCTCTCTTCCATCAGGTCTAACATGCCTTCCCATTAGCCTTTCACACCACTTGGCCCTTTTAAAGGGTAGACTGAAGTGCAGATAAGCATCTAAAAAACTTTAAAAAAAAACTGAAATATTTTGTAGAAGGTAGAACTCTAAACTGTGGCCCTCAGATAGTAGCCTGTACAATATATATATTATATATATATATAATATATATATTATTATATATATATATTTATATATATATAAAATAAGAACGGGATTGTCTGGTTTTACAATCCCTGCCTTGCATGCAGAAGTGTGTCCTCTCAAATGTTGCAAAGAATATCAACTATGGTAAAGTGAAGGAGAAAGACCAGGTTCTGCCTCAGATGAAGGTTCTCAGAAGTGTCACCCAGAGAAAAAAAACACTTGATAGAGTCAATGTGTTCTTCTATGTTTTTTAACGTGCTTAATAAAACAATGAAGTGTTTGCTAGCCAGCCTTACAAGGCAGAATCTGAAAAGATCGTCTAACTGAGTAAATGGCCAGTGGAACCATCTGGTAGCTTGTTCCCTTCAGCAGCAGCTTCAGCATAGCTGGACAGTTCAGTTGGATGGATAGCACTCGTTTTGCCTAGTAAAGCAGAGAACTCGAAAACTTGGGTCAGAAAGTGACTATTCCAAACTCCTAGGATATCAGTTGTTTCTATATTGTACAGAAGACTGAACACTCATGGCGACCACTCTCCATAGGAAACAAAAACTGATCAACCTCTTATCGTCTGGGCAGAGTTGGGAGTTGTCCTGCTTTCTGGTCAGGAAGACACAAGAACCTTACTCACATCTGCCTCCTCTAGAGAACTACCTGCTTATTCCTTCTTAGACTCAGGTCAGAGTCCCTTCAGGGAGTTCAAACTTGACCTCCCAATTTAAAGTTAGATGCTAGCACACCTGCATGTCAGACTCCCTTTTATCCCAAGTGGAGTGTGAGCAAGTGTAGGATGAGTGGACAAGAAAGTCATGAAATGGGATTTTGGGAATGGATCACTTGCCAACTGGCTGAGATTCTCATTGATGGTAGTTGAACAAGGCTCCTTGTACAAGACAGTGGTGCAGTTGCTAATACTCTCCCAATTTACCAGTGAAATACATCAGGAGAACAGAGTACATTAACTGGTACTGCATATCAGTCAAGCAGTCTTACATGGAACCCTATCTAGATCTTCCCATCTCTACCCAAAGTTCTGATGGCTCCTTTAAACATACTACTCTGGTTCCATTTATGGTCTCCCCTAGGATCCTACACTTCAATCTAGGGTATACTGCAAACTGCCAGGATCTCAGACCCCCAACAGTCTGAAGGTAAATGAAGTCAGTACACATCTGTTCATCCAGATTACTTTTCCAGTGGTATTTAGGACAAAACAATGGGCTACAGAACTTAAGGCCAGGACTAATCTAGCCTTAATCTAGGTCTTTTTCCTTAAGGCTAATTCTGATGCTTCTATTTCTCAGAAAGTTAGAGACTCTCAAAGAAATGGGGTTAGTTCCCCAAATAGGATGATCTGCTTGTCCCTTTAGACAAGCAATTTATTGGTATCTTAATTCCCAGGGTTAATATGTAATATATCATGCTTTAGATCTCTAGAATATAGGAAGTTCAATACCTTTGTATAGCCAACCTTTTTAAATCCTAAAGTACATGGTATGACACAGCTTTTAAAAATCATATAGAAGTACTAATAATTATGGTTTCTAATGAAATATTCCAAATCAATCTCAAGGCTAAAAATATTCTTTTTTTTCCTATTTTATTTATTTATTTTTTATTTTAATGTTTTTTTTATTATATTATGTTAGTCACCATACAGTACATCCCTGGTTTCTGATGTAAAGTTCGATGATTCATTAGTTGCGTATAACACGCAGTGCACCATGCAATACGTGCCCTCCTTACTACCCATCACCAGTCTATCCCATTCCCCCACCCCCCTCCCCCCCGAAGCCCTCGGTTTGTTTCTCAGAGTCCATAGTCTCTCATGCTTCATTCCCCCTTCTGATTACCCCCCCTTTCTACAAGGGATAGAGCAATCCATCCAGGGATGTTCTTCTTGTGCCATAAAGTATGACCAGGACTTACAATGATTTTTGATCTACAGTTAAGTACCCACAGATTGAATCCTCTTGTACACAGGATTTGGAGATAAAGAAAAGGTACATTTAAAGAATGGCCCACAATGGGCTGAATATAAGAAATAGGGGTTTTCTTATTCTATTGACTCATTCTCCCCAAATGATAGAATAGGTTCAGGGGACTTTGTGACCAATATGTGGTCTCTTCTCTTGTCACCATTTATGATTCTAAACTAATAAATACATCCTCCAAACATTAGAACTATGGTTCAGTCCCAATCTCAAGTTTCTCTTGCAGAAACTCAAGCTGTTTATTGCAAACCATACTTGTCTTTGTCGCCATAGCTGATAAGGGGTCATATCTAAGAATTGCTAGTTATTAACTAAGCAATATTCTAGAAGAAAAGTTAGGTCAAGTATAGATTTGAGAGAAATTACAAGACAGCAGTTGGGCAAAGCAGATTGCTCAGAGTAGCAGAGGAAAATAGCACTCACATAGGTCAAATTCTTGCTTATACCATGTGAATTGACTACTAATGCTATTTCAGTGTAAGGGATAGGTGGTGGTCAGTCCAAGAAGGCTGAAATCACAACCTTTCCAATAGCTATACCTCAGAGATTAACTTCATTATCTTTATGGTTAAACATGCCCTCACTCAGCATCCATGTTTTTATGTGAATTTGTAGGTGTATTAGAACTCCCTGTATCCTTTTTACCAAAACTACGGGACTGATACCATGTCTGGTTCAATCAACCCTAACATCTATGCTTTGGTCTGGACTATTTTTTTGTGTGCCTCTTGTGGCTAAAGTTACTTGGGCTCACATAACAAGCAGTTCCCAGGGAAGCTCTAACATGCCCCCTAGGCACCACTTATCTTATGGTATGCAGCTCAATAACCATTCTCCTTTTATCACTGCACAAACTAAACCACTTGTACTGGTTAGTCACAATACCACAGGACCAATTTTTGCCAATATTTGTCAGCTGTGTGGTGTAACAGAAGCCTCACTACCATGATGCATTTGCACTGGTTTTTCTTGGATGCCATTATGCTGGGGATGTAGATTTTATCCATCTGTGCCACTGGAGGGATGCCAAGGGTAACTTTCCTCTGAACATCTTAAAGGATGGAAATAACCTGGCCAATCTTTTCTATGGATGAGACACTGATAGATGCACCACCCAGATCCCCTCTCAAAGGTAGACTTACTGCCCAGCTGCATAGAGGAGGCTCAGTACACCTCCTTTAGCTGCCAGCTCCAAGTTCTGACTCAGCTTCAGGGAGCTGTGCCACCAGGTTCAACCTTTTGGAGAAGCAGCCCACAACCAATGACAGAGCAAGTGAGTATACCAATGCTTGACCCCTTCAGTCCAATGAGGGACAACTTAAGCAATTCACAATTTAGAGATCCCTCTCCCTGCCAGGTTGGTGGGGGTCCTTGTTGGGACTAACTTCTACATTCAGCTTTGAAGGCCCTATGGTCTATTCTAGTCCTAGGCCAAGAAATCCTTCCTGGTTACTTTGTTCAATTTAACACACTCAATTCCAATGTTGGCTTGTCTAGAACTATCATGGAATGTCATGGTAGCTTAACGTGGCAGCCATAGAGATAGAATATTCAGATCTCCCTTCTAGAAAGAAGAGACCTCCAGCTGCAGGATCTGACCTTGTTCTGGCTGAAGCCATACTCTTCCTGAAAGCTTCTGTGAAATAATTGGGCACTGTAGGAGAACCAGAGCATAGCCATTTCCCAAGAAGATTCTTCTATGAGCCATCTTTGTGCTGGAGCTCCCTGTTGGGCTGGCTGAGACTTTCTCAGAGCTGCACTGCAGTTTTGAGACGTTCTTCCTATTCAATTCTTCTTTTTACAAGTGTTAAAGACTACACAGCAATGTAAAAGGGGTTCTCTCTACCCAGTCCTGCCTCTCTCTCCTTTATCTTCCTTAGGTGTTAACCCCAATAAACCTTTTGGGCTTCTAACGATCTCAAATCTGACAATTTTGTAAGTCAACTTCAGATTCAGTTGACAGAAGTCTTCAAATTGTCTCAAGTATTTCCATGAAGGTCCAGAGTGAGAATACTACCACCGAACTATTAGACTTTAGTCAAGGCCTGAAAAGTATTTTAACACAACCATTGTTTTCTTGATTCTGAGAGGAAAAACTCATGTGGCAACACCAGATTTTAAACTGATTTAAGGAACAGGATGTTCAAGGTGGGCCCCAAGGAATCTATTAGGTGACAAGATAAAGTAGCCTGAGAACTACTAACAGTAAGAATTCCCTCTGACAGAAGGTGCTATTTTTCAAACAGTTGGCCTTACCTTATGTCAGGATTTACTACAGTTATACATAAGCTGAAAGTACTTATTTCTTATATATTCTAGACCATTAGGGAAAATTACCAGTTACAGACTTTAACAGATCAAGGGGTCATAGGACCAAGTATGAGCTCTTACAGTCTTCTGGGCAACATTTAACTCCAAGCTCAGCCTTCCGATGATCCATATAGTCCTAGAATAAGATAAAACCACCTCCACTCTGAAAATGATGGCCTGGGGCTTTTTTAGCAGTTGGTATCCTGTACTGAGAAACAGGAGGGAAAGGAACCAAGACTTAAATGCTCATACAAATAATCTATGTTACAAATAGGATTATTTAAGGAACGAACATTTTCATTTTAGTAAGTACCTCAGAATTCAAGCAGTGGCTTATATGTAACTAATACCACCTTTCATTAACGTAACTGGTGCCAGAGACTTTTATGGTGGTTTTTTGTTCAACTGCAGCTCTACACCCAAACCCGGCCACCAACTGGCTTTCAGAGTTCAAGATTCCCAACCATTCCTCACATGCTCAACTGCATGGCTGGTGTGAACTTCAGTAATGCGGCAGAATTATCTTGAGTTCGTTCTGCCTTGACCACTTCTCCTTCTGTTCTTATTCCACATTAGACCAGTTTGCTCACTGTGAGCTCATTGGGGAACTAGTTGATTTCGATTTCAGTGGGAGCACTGAACTAGGACACCCAACACAGGGCACAAAGTCAACTAATCAGCACCTTCCTAGACGTCAACTGAAGACCTCTAATTGCTCCAGTCAGGGTGGCGGCTGTAGCTCATGTCTTTTTGGGTCCCTTTTCTCCTTTAAAATCTACTGCCTGCCCTGGGAGATCATGTTGGTTTTTCAGAACATTACTCAAGAGTGCCAGCAAACAGAAGATGATGGCAGACTACAGTCGCTTTCCTTATCTTGACAACTTGTCAGAACTTATTGTCCTGTCCTGTGGGGAGCAGACTGGACCTGTGTGTGATAACTCAGCAAGCCAGCCAGGAGGGGTGCTTGCTCATGGTTAGCCAGCCCATACCAGGAAGACTTTGGAACCATCCCTTGCAGCTGCCAGAACTACTTTGGTTTGGGGACTCTGTATCCCCTACTGCAGTGTAGGTTGCCCCAACTCTCTTCATTGGAGCAAGGAACTGACCTCTGGAAGGGGAGACAGTGTGTACAACCATGAACTCTGTTGTCCTTGCCACGTGGGCTACGCACCATTTGTTGATTCGCTCATCTAAACATGTATCTCAAACTAAACTTTTTACCCAGTTTGATTTTGGTTTGTCAGGAGAGCAGCTCTTTGGTGATAGTGTGTGATGATCACGGGAAATTCAGTGTGTATTTCAGCTGAGCGCCACTTGGGTACATACTGAAGAAATGTCTTGATTTCAGTTACTCACCCCTAAGAAAATAGCGGTCTTTATTGTGGTACAGCATGGCTTCCGTATACTTTGGAATCTGGTGAACAATGGCCTTTAAAAGGCTCCTTGAATTATTTTGCAGTTGGAGCTCTACTGCCAGAGAGCTGGCAAAGAGGAGATCCCCTACATGCAAGCCTTTATGCTCCTCCACCAGGAGACTAAAAAGGAGGCATCTAAGCTGATGGTACAGAGACTAGGAAAGGCTACTGCCTTGGTACTACAAGATGGGACAATTGAGGGAGGAAGACTGTATGAGATAAGCTCTAACTCCTTTATCTGCCCTTCCACCCCTGCCTACACTTATGGATTGCCACCTCTTGCTGAAATGCTTGAGCCTCTGGGACCTTCTATGGCTTCAGCATCTCAATGGAAGTTCAGGGAAGCACCAAGTCCTGGAGCAGTCGCCCGTTGGAGGGCCCAGCATGGACTCAATTTGGCCAGGGAGCAATTCTAGCTAGAGCAGGGCAACTCCCATTGAGGCAGTTTCCTACCAGTAGTATAAGCCAGCATGGACAACTGGCTGGATACTTGAGGACTTACTGTCGCTCTTCTTCTGATCTGTTCAACTGGAGAAACAACCCCTCGTACTAGGATGATCCTCTTAAAAATAACCGGGCTGTTTACCTCTACATTTGCAACCACTGACCTTAGGTAGGTATTCAAGCTTTTAAAAATAGGTTTCTCACAGCTCATGAGAAATGGATTAGTAAGAGAAAAAGGCTGTGAAGAGGCATGTGGGCTCCATTTAGAGAATGCTGATGGAAATCCAAAGGCTGGTGTTGCCATTTCCTTGGTGGAACCAGACTAGGATCCTAATGACAGGAGCATGCCTAGATTATTACAGAAATACATTTTGGCTGGTCTCAGAGGGTTCCTAAACAGCAAAGCCTTGGTACAGGAATTACAACAGAAACCTAATGAGGATGCCTCTGTTCTTTCAGTATGTTTGAATAAGTGTACTTCAAGTATACAAATGCTGATCCTGAGGCACTTGAAAGTGTTCCAATGGTTTATCTGAGCTTTATCAGACAGCATGTTCCTGTCCTTAAAGTCATAAAAGTTGGATGGAACGTTTTAGGGATGAACCCATTGGAGCTGGTGGATATAGCCTTCACAGCGTACTATGGCAGAAAACACTAAGATGCAAAGAGACTGGAAGCCCTGGGCAGCTCTCACAAATCTGAGTTCTTAGGGAAAAAAATCAGGGAGGTCCCTTGGATAAATACCAATGTGCTTACCTCTAAGGAAGGAGGACACTGGAAAAAAATAGAAAGGCTAAAGGCAGGGGGAGGGGAAGAAAAAGAAGCTTCCAATGATGGAGTAAGATGCAGGCTCTGATAAGGAATAAGAGGGCTCAGGGACTCTCATTTGTCCATCTAAGCCAATAGTCCTTTGCTCTTAGGAGCCCTGAGGAAAGTGGACAGTACGTAATCGATTAATGGACTTCCTAGTCCATAGTGGGGCCACCTATTCAGTTACCAAACTAACAGAAAGTTCCAGTAGAGGAGTCTTTATAACAAGATTTACCAGGGAACAAAAAACCAAAAAAAAAAAACACAAAAAAAACAAAAGTTTCCTGCAGCCTTAGGAATGTAAATTGGAAGAACAGAAATTCTGACAGCTTTTATACATGCCTAAATATCCCACCCCTCCCCTTGAGACTTACTCTGAATTGAATGCTCAAGTCACCCTTCCTTCAGAAAAAGAGCCGTGGAGACATCCAGTTGTGCCCTATCCATACATGCTTTTTACTTCTATACCTGGGAGCTATGGCTGGTTCTCAGTCTTGGGTTTGAAAGATCTCAGTCTTCTGTATTCTAGTAGGTAAGGCCCAGTTGTTACCTGCTTTTGAATGACAGGAACCAGATGCTAAAACTGCCCACCAGTACTGTTGGACAGTTTTACCTCAGGGCTTTAAGAATTCCCCTACTACTTGGGCGGTGTGTGGGGGGGTGGGATTACTGTTCAGAGACTTGAGGACCCTCCAGTTGATAGAGGGAGTCCTTTTGTAGTATGTAGATGATCTATTGGTGCTTAGTTGTACTTATGCAAGCTATTTTGAGACCACCATACTCATAGGAAGTCATTTGGCTGACAGGGTACAAGGTATGCTCCCCCCAGGGTACAGATGTGCAGAAATAAGTTACCTGGGCTGTTGCCTAACACTAGGTAAGGAAGCCTATTGAGCAAGACTTCCTGTGCTCAAAGCCCTCCCCCTGCCACCAGATGCCAACTATGGGGGGGGGGGTGGTTCCTAAGCACAGCTGGATTCTACCACATTTGGATTCCAAACCATGGACGTTAGAAGGATTAGATGCTGAGCCACTGATTTGAACAAGAGTGACTGAGAACCTTTGATACTATAAAAGTCTGATATCAAACCCCACCTTGGGGTTACCTAAGGAAATCCCTCTCTATGTGCATGAAAGACAGTACATGGGATTGGGAGTATTAAACTAATTGCTGGGGATTTTCCCGATCTGTTGCCTTTTTTTTCCCCTCCCCCAAAACAGAGGGAGAAGACAAAGCGTGACCACCCTGCCTCTGAGCAATCACTGCTGTTTATGCTGTTTTATGGAATGCCAAAAATTCACACTCGGCCAACTAATGACCGTCTAAGCACTTGATGAGCTACATACTCTGTTGAAACAGAGGGAGGATTTGGGCTTACTACCAGGTGAATGGGGAAATGTCTGACAATTCTACCTGGTAACCCTGATGTGAAATTGCAGGTGACTTCTGCCTTAAACTTGGCAATTTTACTTTCGGATCCTCAGGATCTTGAGCTTGATTGTTTCGATATTGTTGACTTAGTATATTCTAGCAGTCCAGATCTTAAAGACCACCTTTGGAGTCCTGGACTGGGAACCTTAAGGATGGAGGTAGCTCTATGGAACAAGAGCAGGAGAAGGCTGGAGATCCTATGGTGACGAGAGATAACTGAGGCCAAACCACTGCCCCAGGAAGCTCAGCTCAGAAGGCTGAAATCATTTACTCAACAAGGGCTCTCCTTTTGGCTCCAGGTAATAAGGTCAATCTATACACAGACTCTCGCTATGCCTTTTTGGTAGTGCATGCTCATTGTGTGATCTGGAAGGAGTTGGCACTGTAGACCTCTAATATGGATATTAACACACCCTGGAATCTTTAGCTCTACTGGAGGATGTACAACAGCCATCTGGGTTGGCAGTCAGGTAGCACTCAAGATATCAGGAAGGGGAAACCGCTATAGGTAAGAGAAGTGAGCTAGCAGGCATTGTGGCCCATCAGGCCACTAAAGCAGTGATGTTTTGGGTTCTCTGATTCCTCCTTTTGACTTCTCCAGTTATGATCGCCAGTATACTACAAGAGACTAGGAACAAGCCACAGAAAGGGGATTTACCAATACAGGAAAAGCTTCCAAATAGAAGATGAAAAGGCATGGGGCCTTATTATCACCTTGGACTATCCTGTAGTAAAACATTTGCATTAGCGCTCCCGTTATGAGTGAGATGCTTTAAGAGATCAGGTCCTTTCGAATAGGGTGGAAACCAACTTACAAACACGTAGGGGCTAGACAGTTGATGCCAAAGGTAATCCTAAGACTGAAAAAACTTTCCATCAAACTGGGAGTAGGATATAGAGAATATAACCGACAGAAGACTTTCAAATGTTCTACCCAGATGCCCCAGGCCTCTGATAACTTTAAGTACCTAGTGTTTGTGGGCACTTCCTCAGGATGCATGGAGGCTTACCCTACCCGCATTGAAAGGGCTTCAGAAGTGGTACAATTATTGAAGTTGTCCCACATTTTGAGCTGCCAAGTTCAATCCAAAGTGATAATGGCCCAGCTTTTGTTCTAAGGTATAACATATAACATATTAAGTGGAGACTACTCTTTTTGGAAGCCTCAATCTATAGAAGAGACAAAATGAATCATACCTTTAAAAATATATATAAAGTTTGTGAGCAGACTAGCTTAACTTGGGGTAAGGCATTGCCTTGCCTTTCTCCAAATAGGGGTAGCTCCCCAAAGTGGGCTAAAATTGAACCCCTTTGAACCTGTATATGGGAGACCTTTTTGGGCCACAGCATTGACCTCCTTGACCTCTGAAATTATAAAAATCAAAGTTTGAACATAATACTTAACTTCAGTGTTACACAGTGAGTAGTATACATGAGTTTGTCTCCACCCGGTCCAGTCACCCATCTGACGAACCACTGCACCCCTTTAGTCTTCAGCAACAAACTGCAGCTCAGGACTGGAGAGAACAGGGACCTGATCACTGGCTTGCTGAGAAGTGGATGGGACCACATGACCTATTATGACCACCTACTCATCTCAAGTTGGCTAGGGCAAAATCTTGGGTACATTACATTGAGTGGTGAACCCTACCCGAGGCATCAGAAACACAACCTGAAGCTTCCTCGTGGACATGCGAGCCAGTGGAAGACCTAAGATATGTATTCCATAAGCTTCCTCAAACTTTACACTACTCATTTCAGCAAGGATTGTGCATATCCCTATCTGGCAGGACAATTCTTCTGTGCACAGCTCCCAAGCTATAGCCTCTTCTAACTGTTGGATTTGCCACCCCAAACGTTATTCTGTACATGATCATGGAGACCCACTGCTACATCCTCTTTATAATTTCAGATATACTGCATGTCGTCACCATAAAGCCTCACAAGGTACAAAGAGTTGTCTATCCTGCGAGGATCACTCATTTCTCATTTGAGACAAAACCTCCCATATTTATTCCTGTAAAATAGTGAATAGCCTGGAGAGCATATGATGCTTGAGGCAGCTACAGCCCTGCCTCTCTTTGGAATGGTACTAAAATTCCTATTTCTGAGAATACCTGTTAGGGACTTTAACTCCTTCTGCAGTTCACCCCATAACAGAAACAACACACTGGGCTAGTTCAAAGATCCCCATCCCCAACCCAGCATGACTAGAGATCTTCCCAGGGGAATACCAGATGGTGGTTTCTTTGGTTACACCTTACCTGATGGGCAATAACACCCCAGCATGCAACATGTACTCCCAAACTTTCTCTGTGCTTGTAATTACCAGTAATGAAACTCTGGCCAGTATATAAAAGTCTCTGTATCCTTTAACAAAGGTAGTATGAGTGATAGAATAGCCCTGGATTGAATATTGGCAGAACAAGGTAGTGCTTGTGTAGTTGCTAATTCTTCATGCTGATCAATATATTAATACCTCCACCTGAGTTAAAACAAGTATCAAAAGAATAAGGGAACAAGTCCCTTGGCTTTACTAGACCCTAGAACATCACTGTTCCATAACTTGAGGGAGATCAGTTCTCTGGTTTGTTCTCCTGGATGTTTTTGGGCTTTCAGTCTATATTAGAAGGATTTAAAATGGGCTCAATATTTGTAGTAAAAGTTGGCATGCACATGTTGTCAAGTTGATGATTTGCGTGGCTCAGGGATGTTCTAGAGAGAACTGCTGAGACAAGTGCCTGTTTTTAAGTCCTCACCTAGAAGGAGCACCAAGACTTATTTCCTAAAACAAGTTGTTTCATTCTATGACCGCCCTGACACATTCTAGTTGAGCAGGAAGCAGATTCCAGGTGACCAAATTCCAAGGCGGCTATGGAAGGAAACCATGGACAGTGGGAATTGTAACAAAGTTCCATCTTGCATTCATTCTGTCTTGAGAACTTCTCCCCATTATTCCATGGGAGACCTGTTTACACATTATAAGCTCATTGAGGAACTAGTAGACTTGGATTTCAATGAGAGCACTGAACTAAGACCCAGAACACATTGTACAAAGTCAACTAATCAGCATATGCCTAGATGTCAACTAAAGACCTCTGATTGCTCAAACCTGAGTGGCAGCTATAGCTGGTGTCTTTTTGCTTCTTCCATACCCCTTTAAAAACTAAGAGGTCGGGATGGTTTCTCAGAACATTAGTCTGCCATTTTCTCAGTTAGCTGGCACACTTGAATAGAGTCACTTTCCTTGCCCCAGCAACTGGACTCTTGATTTATTGGCCTGTTGTCCGGTGAGCCCATTAGATGTGGGTTTGGTAACAGTAAGGGGTACTGACAAGCCCACGCTGATGTTGCGATACTGATGCAGTCTATGGCCCACCACATGCCAACGCATAATATGATTTACATGGTGAGCACTTCTAGCATATGAACACTTTCAAGTGTAGGCTCTGGCAAACACTAAGACACCCCCCCACCAGAAAAAAAATGATCCATAGATGAAAAAGATGGCAAATACAAAGAGGACAATCTTGGCAATAGTGAACAGAAGCTGCAGGAGAACCTTTACAATACACAGGAGGGAGCCAAGTCTCCCCTCTTCTGCTGGATAAGGATCAAGACTAGAGGAGCACACAGTAAACATTTGAGCAGGTGGCTCCTAGGATTTTTCCAAAGTAGTCCCAGGATAGGACAAGCTTCAGATATAGTATACAGCCATTAAAGTCGGAAAGGCAGGTTTCAAGAATGGACTACAAATCCTAAAAAGCTCTTACCCATTCCATGTGACCACCTTTAGGAGTCTAAACTTGTGCTTGAAAAACACATTTGAGTTGGGAAGACAGCATCAGAGAATTCTGTGCATATGCTGGATATATTTTGTTTGCCCCTCTGTATCCTGCTTTCTTCCCCGTTAGGAGGCTAACCTGTAACATTTTTCATGCAGGACTGATAGGCTGTCTGGTTTTGATCAAGGGATAGCCTCAGCAAGAAGTCAGAAGAAGGGAATATCAGGACAATTATTCTTTTGGCATCCTCTAGTGAGATCACTTTCTCAAGGCAGCCAATTCCTACCTCCAGGTTCTATATGCAAGGCTTTCCCTTTGAGTCTTCAATGGTACATCATTGGTAGGTAAGTCTTTGGCTGTTATTAGCTCTGGGTTATTGATTTCTTCTTTGTAAGTTTGTCACTTCATATAGAACCCTCATTGTGTTTTGAGTATGCTATTTGATTTCTTTTGGGTCCATGACTAATACAGTGCCCGGCCTTGGTAATGAATCCTATGGTACAGATACTGCATAGTAATCAAGGGAAAGTGATCCCCTCGAAGCTTAGTTTTTCTATAAAATTGGAAGGACATTAAAGCATCCTGCAAATCCCCATACTTTGTGTTAATGCAGTTATCAGTGATAAAGTATTACTGGGAACAGGTTTGGATTAAGTATTTACTGGGGAAAAAGATCATTTAAAAGATTCTGAGAATTGACAGTGACATGGCAAGAATCAGACAGTTTGTGTTCTGTGTACAGGATTCCAACATTCAAACTGATAAATGAGCTGTTTTGAAAGGCATTAGTAAACACATCAATGTCCTTTTACCTGCATGATCATGACGATAGAGCACAATATTCTAATATTCTAATATAGAAAGATAGAAATTCTACACACGATATTCTAATATTCTAATATAGAAATTCCTTCTCAGGTAAAATAGATTTACACCTAAGTTTAGAACCATCACGTAATAGTTTGAAACAGAACAATCTGAGGGATGCTTAGCTATACTTCAGCTTACTTTCAAACTCCTTCCTGTATCTTCCTTTCCAAATGGGATCCCTATTTTCTTGTCCATAAAAATGTTAAGAGGTGTAGTTGGAGTATGAAAGAGACCAAGCATGAAAGAGACTGAAGCATAACATCAAGCTCTCAAGTTTCTCTGTATGCAATTTACCATGGATTCTTGAACTCTGGCTAGCTTATTGTAGTATTTAACTAGACCTTAGAATCAAGCAAACAGTATGATTTAAATAAGGAGGGCTTTACGTAACCCAGACCCACACAAGTATCCAGAGTACATATGTTCTGGCAGTTCTCACTGGGAAACAATCAAGTTTGTAACAAGAAAATGCATATTTGCAAGGCTTGAAATCCTGGGAAGCATGGTCCTCCTTGATCCCCAAGCTAAAGAGCTAAGAGAAGGCCAAGCCCCAGACCCCCAAAAAGAAGGGCTGAAGGAGTCAAGGACATTACAGTAGCAGCCATTCCCAAAGGACAAGGAGAAGGTCTAGGTTATGGTTCAACTTGGTGAACTACCAGGTCGGCAGCTCCTTCTTTGGATAAGGCATTACACTAGAAGACCGTGATCAAATAATTCAAGGATTTACTGCTCACTTGGGCATATACAAAAGGGAGTGGAGTTTCAGGGAGAGGGTACATCACCAGCAAGAAGGCTGAGGATAGTGAAGAAAAACAACCTGATTCTAGAATAGAACATATCCCATCTCCCACTGGCAGACTTTGAATAATGCCAGAGGCAGACGAATTTCTCACATCTTGTCCTGGTTGGGAAGGCAAGAAAGGACCAAGATCAGAGGGGCAAGGTGAGTTGCTTTGGTGTTCAGCTGAAACAGTTTTGTTGTGACTTGTTCCAGCTCTTCCTGCACAATAGTTCAAGTACACAGCAAAAGGTAGGATGACTGGAGAGGAGATACCAGTGCAAGACCCTGGTGAAAGGGACCTATCTCCTAGGGCAAGGCCCAAGACCAGAAGACCGGGGACTTCTCAAGTTTAAGGGCAGGGCTCAGCATAGCCACCATCATACCATCTAAGTGGTAGTGGTGGGGGGATTGCATAGGGAAAGCAACAGCCATTTCCCATGATGAGCCAATTTGCTCCCCAATGCTCATAAGCCAGGGATCCTTGAGTACAAGCACAGCCTCTTGCCAGGGAGGTCTTCAGAATAGGAAGGATCTAACTTTTCACAGGAGTTTTTCTCCTCTTCCGGGATTTTGGCTTATTCTCACCATGCTGACCACGTAACTCAGACTCCAGTTAAGAAAAGTCACAGAAGTTCTGTGGTTAGGTTCTCAGATAATTTTATTTTTGATTCTTTGTCTCAAAGAATCATATAGCAAACGTATTACGCTGCCAAGAGTCACAGGAAGGTATAGGCATATTCAACCTACTATGGGAGGTATTAGTTTATACTTTGTTGGTTATTGAAGGATGTGTGAATAAATCAGGATTTTAAAGCAGTCAGGTTAGAAAAAATTCCTGCTTGTTAAATGATGAGAAAAGCTTCCAGAGACTGAATGAGAGTTCTGTTAAAGGTACAGATTTTAAGAAGTGAAAGAGAGAAGCCAGTTCACCTCCACAAACAGAGCTATTGAGGTCTACCTTTCAATGCTTTTTCTAATTAATAACTTAGAAAAGTATTGTTAATAGTGTGGCTTGGAAAGTCTGAAGGTTTATCTGAACTCATCTGCCTGGAAGAAGGGTAAGTGGCCCATGGGAACTTCTAGTAGCTTCTCCCTCCAGGCAGGAACCTCAGAGGTAGCTGGGTTTCTTGAATGGAAGGTACCAGCCACACATTTGGTTTTGGCTGGTAAAGCAAATGATTAGAAGACTTGAAGTCAGAATGAGGCTTACTCCATATTCAAGTGGGAGAATAGCTGGTCTACAGATTCAAAAGGTTTACAGATTCAAAAGGTTATTCTGAACATAGGCTGCTCTTATCCCCACCCAAAAAGCTGGGAATACGTACACTTGGAGTCAAGGAAAGGCCTTGCTTGGACACAGGAAGGCCTATTTGAGGCCCAACCACCACATGGAAGTGCTGAGAGTGAACTGTGGTTTTCAGTGGAGCACAGAAAGCCAGGTACTCCTGGAATCACCCCTACAAGTTGGGAGAACATTAGGTTCCAGGCATAGGGACTGGGGTGGGGGTGGGTGTAGAAGCTAGGAAGCAATGATTTTAAGAACAAGGAGATATGTAGAATTATTAATGGGCACCAGTGAGGGGAAAATTTAAGATGGGAAAATGAACAGCCTGATCAACTTTAAACCCAGAGGGCTTCTGCTGACAGAGCAGATGGTGGGGTTACAGAATACATAGGTATTAGTAACTACTAAGAACTCTGAAAGCAGAAGTGGGGAAGCATTCCATAAGAACAGGTCAAGACTGAGAAGGTTATTCCTTCTAACTCCCAGGATGAATAGTCTAGTGCAACTCCACTTAAGATTTATAAGTCACCCTACCATTGGGGCCTTCTGTAGATAGCTTCAAGTTGTCCTTGGAGCCCAAGGATGAAATTAAGAGTACATATCCTATCTTGTAATCACTCTCCAAACTTTGGGACTAAAGTAAGGATGTCCCCAAAATGGTTTCCTAGCCAACTTTGCTAGATCACTCATAGTTCATCAAGTCCAAGAGTAAGTGCCCAACCCGGACATAAACTCAGCAATTCATGGCCCACCATGGTTTTATTTCCTGCTTGTTAGCAGAGATGCTAAATGATGACTCTATAGGCAGTGTTAGGGATAGAAGGTATCTTTGGGCAAGTGGTCTAAATTCACCCACTGAACACTCTGCACAAACCCTCAGATGGCCCTCATAAAGGAGCATAGTCACATCACCACCTCTACCCCAGAACAGTACATGCACTTATTCTAGGCTCAGGATTTCACCCTTACACATAAGGAGTCTGTTCAGGTACCTTTAAAGTTATCTCTTACCTCCCAAGACATGGGCTTCTTATTCCAGACTCTCCCCTACCTATCACATTAACGTTTTCCAAACCTGTCCTCCTACCACCACAGGCCCTAATTCCAGGCCTCCAGGCCTTATTTGCAAGGCAAAAGCCTTTCCTGTGACACAGCCACTCTTTGCAAGTAACATCTTGGAAATTTTCTTCTCCTTACTAGGAAGACATTCAAGATTGTTCTATCTTCTAGGGCAGAGGTAACTGTTGGTGTGTTTTTACCACTTATAGGCACTTAAGCTTTGGGAATCTTTCCAGCACCCATGAAATGTATAACAGGGATTTGCACCCAATCACTTGAGTTGAAACACAGGAAGCATAGAACTTTTCATTAGCTCTTCTCAAAATAGGAGTACCTCAAGTTCCTACACAGGACGTGGACTAATAGCCTTTGTCAAACAGATCCTGCGATCAAAGTGACTGGTACACCTTATGCTTTTCAGGCAGAAGTCAGTCTTCTTTCTGGAAAAGGTTGGGAAGAAGAAATCATCCAGTAGGACTTCAAAGACTTACACTGTAAGGGAAGCAGTGAAATAAGGGATACAGATGTCCCAGTAAGACAAATATGAGCCATTCAAGGTACTTCACACTATAGATGTGGGCTTGGTCTGCATTGCTGCTGGTTTCAAGCAGATGCTAGGGGTTCTAGTGCCCACCCAGGATGAGCCCTGACCCATGGTTACAACTGCCTAGTCCCATTTACTTGGTCTGGTATTCTTCTAGTCAACACTCCAGAATTAGGCCTCTCAGTGAAGTAGCAGGACAAGACGCTCAACATCACTCGTCATCAGAGAAATCTAAAATTACAGTGAGATATCACCTTGAACCTGTCAGAATGGCTAAAATAAAGACAAGAAATAACAAGTACTGGCAAGGATGTGGAGAAAAAGGACCTCTCATGCACTCAGTATTGGTGGGAACGTAAATGGGTGTAGCCACTGTGAAAAACAATATGGAGTTTCCTCAAAAAACTAAAAATAGAAACACCATGTGATTCAATATTTCCACTACTGGCTATTTACCTGAAGTAAATGAAAACACTAGTTGATAAAGAAACGTGCACCCCTATGCTTATTACGGCATTATTTGTAGTAGTCAAGATATGGAAGCAACCTAAGTATCCATCGATGGATGACTGGATACAAAGAAGGTGTGGCATTCACTGGTTCTGTTCACCATACTGACGTTCCCCTGTCCACAGGGAGAGGTTTGAGGCTGGTTCATGGAACAGACTAAGCAACGAAGCAATTCCGATCTCAGCGGTAATGCTAGAATAGTTAGCGATAATGACACTTGGTAGATTTAAACCTGCTAGACTAAAAACAGCATCTACAGCCATCAAATCTCCACACAGTCTTGAAAACATACATTCAGGTAAAGAAAGTCAAGTCAACAGATACAGTAAATCCAAATCTTCTTGCGTTTGTATGTTTCAAAATTTAATACAGTTGTGCTTGAATCTAAGAAAAAAAAAAAAGAACTGCAAAGCTGGTTGAACCAGTTGCAGAAGAATGGACTAGAGAACTCTGCTGCATGATACTTCAACACAGAAGTCCAACCCCATCGAGAGATTTACTCATGGGCACAATCAAGAAGATGTATTGGCAAGGTAAGATGTGCTTAAGGCTCAAGGGACACTCACAAATCTCATTCAGCATCTGCATGAATGAGAATCTTTTCTAAGACTGAATCCTAATCCTATAAAAAGTACAAAGTAAACGTAATTGCACCATTTGTCCCGTACGTGGGACATCCATGGAGTTTCCAGCAGGTAAAAGTATGTATCCCCACCAGCCCAGGTTTAGGATTCACTAACTCAATACATTCCATTAGGCTCACATGGAAGGACATAAATGATACCAGATTCTAGTAGGAAGAACTGCAGCAATACCACACAGCACACCATCAGGTGCTCTGCATACTGAAGATTAAACATGTTGACTGTTCTTGCAAAGCACTGAGTCACATACCATCAAGCCTGCGAAAGCCATCTTACAGTCAGCCACCCAAGTAACTACTGGAGGGAAGGGTTCTACTCACAGAATAACCATTATCTGTAGCTTTTTCAGGGATACAATTCAGTTTAGTAAGACTACCAATGGTTCTTAGACTGCAGGGCTGGTACCGTTTTTATCCTGGAGGCATGAGCCATATTCTAAATCTGCCCCCAAATAAGTTAGAGACTACCCAAAACTAGCATTTCAGACCACTCCGTGAGAACAATGGTCACGTTAAGAGGGGCCATGCTTTAGCTTGAGCAGAAGCCTTGTGAATCTTGCTAAGAGAATCTTGCTATTTACTCTGGCAACCAACTGATGCCTGAATATGACCATTTCAGTAGCCTCTTCAGAACCTGAGGGGGGGAGCGAGTAAAGCTCCAAGTGTATTCTATTACCGTTAAATGGAATGTTAATTTTGGTAGGGTCCCTAATGTGTCCCTTCCATTTATTCAACAAATAAACTTATTTTGGAAAGCCACATGTAATTATCATAGAGCCATGCTCTGAAAAGATCTGCCAAAAACTTGCTTGGACACTCCTAACTATGTTCAGACCTAGTCTTAAGTATAGGATTAACGAGTATTCTTTCACGTGGTTTGGGGTGTTTTCTTACACCAACCAATTTTCTGACACCAATTGGGTATCCAACAATTCAATTGACACAGTCTACCTGGAATTTTGGTCAGATACCAGCTTGAGGACCCCATACCACAAAATGGCTTCTAATTCAGACAAGAGGGTGGGGCAACATGGACTTCTGTCCCCACTTGACCGTAAGTTTGGGGTTCTTACATCCCTACTTCAGGTTCAGTTTATTAGAACAGTTCATGAAGCTCAGGAAGATACATATGCTTACTGGTTTACCATTTATAATAATAAACTTGGCTCATCAACAGCCAAGTTGAAGAGATGCTTAGGGAAAATTTGGTGGGGGGGGGGTGGAGAGGAAGGGCTGGTAGTTGGTACAGAGCTTTCATGACTTCTGGGCACACCACCCTCCTAGCACCTCTGTGTGTTCACCAACCCAGAGGCTCATCAGATCTCATTGTTTAGGAGTTCTAGAGCTTGGCCCCCAGCCCCCACACTTCCCTTTCCTGGAAGTCAGTGGATAGGGCTGAAACATCTGACCCTCTCGTCATTTATTCATTCTGGGACAGCCCCATCCAGAAGTTATTTAGGGGGACTCCTCTATGTCACTTCATTAGCATTAACTTGGGATCAAAAGAGTCTCTTTATGAACAACAAGACACTCCTACCATTCACAGGAAATTCTGAGGGTTTTTTGGAACTTTGTGCCAGGAACCAGGGACAAAGACCAAATACAGGTCTTACACAGCAAAGTCAAAGTGGTTTCCTTCAGGTTTATTTAAATACCATATGTCACTTTGTTTTGTAGTTTCCTCTTACTGAAGCCCAGTGCCTTTCTCATTTTCTACCTTCTACTCAAAAGCTAGCACTGGCTGTTAAGTGGATTTTATATGTTGTATTTTAACCATAGAACAGAAGAACCTAAAACTCATGATGATACCCCCATTATAAAAGTTTAAGAACCCTAATGCTAAAGATTGGTAAGAGTGCCTTTATTTAGAGGAACCAAGGTGAAAAGACTGGGCACTACACTGATCCGGACTTGCACGGCACTCTACTACCCAGACACAGTATTTTCACTAAAGCATGTGATATATATTAAAGAAGTGTTTTGATGGCACTTTCACTGAGAAGCAGAGTCCTGAAGAACGAAACACTCCAGGAAGGGCTACATGGATCCCTCTGTTAGAGGGCTCGGACTGGCTTCCTTAGAGTCAGATGGGCTGGCTTTGAGGACAGAGAAGTAGAGACCCCAGTCTGTTACCAGAGCAGAAAGATAACATTAGGCAGCTTTGTAGCCACAGATGAGAAACCGTTCCCTTCGAAGGAGAGAAATTATGCAAGGAAACACTATCAGAATTGTTATCAAAGAAACAAAAGGAGGCAGGAGGAAGAGAGAAGCATTTTTACAAACCTATATAAAAGGGAAAAGAGGAACCACCTCCATATGCCCAACAGACTTTCCAAGACCATTCATTCATAATGCCAAGAATTTCTATCACGAGATTAGATCATTACTATACATACAGAACCTAGGCTTGTATTGAGAAAAGATTTTCTCCAACAGGGATGTGTGGAGTTTTACCCATAAGAGGTCACAAACAATAGGTTTCTTAGGTCTCTCTCATATCCAGAATTGTCTGGAGAACTTGTTTTCACCTCAGCAATGAGTCCCTAGTCCTGAGGCTAAGTCCATAGTCCTCACGCTTGCTCACTTGTTTTCACACACAAGAAATGGCTCACTGTTCAAAACCCACCAAAACATGAGTAGTACATTAGTCCCCCTTATCAACAGTTCCAGCTTGCGTGGTTTTTTACCTGATGTCAATCACAGTGCAAAACCTGACCATCCTCCTGCCAAGTCCGTGGTGGCTGTGCCACAGGGTCTGTCCTTCACCTCTCTGTCACACAGGTAGTTTTCTCCGTTCCATCACAAGGGTGAGTACAATGTAATAGGATTTTAAGAGACCACATTCATTTCACTTAATAGGTTAAAATTGTTTTATCATGTTATTGTGCCTAGTTTATTAAAATTTTTCCTAAACATACGTATGACAAAGTTCTATGTAGGGTTTGGTACAATCTGGGGTTTCAGATAGCCCCCGGGGGTCTTGGAAACTATGACAGGGAGGGACCGCAAGTTATGGGGCAGTTGACATGCAAACTTCAGGAACGTGAGCATTTGAGGAGAGTGGTTTTTCTGGGGATAAGGTCTATTTTAAAGAACTAAGCTTTAGAACGAAGCTAAGAGGTTTTAAACTCAGCTGCCTCATTAAGAGCTTTGAATAGATAAGGATCAGGGTAAATGGCATTTCTACAGATGGATGTATGCTGAAATAAGGTAGGAATCAACTGTAAGAAGGATTGAAGCCCAAAATTGAAGGTGCAAGCAAGGACCAGGATGGAATGCAGGTCAGCTTTTTCAGCCAAGGCCTTAAACCAGGCCCACGGGGAACAGCATTCAGATTAGTCTTTAGGGCAATAAAAGGAATTAGTTTCTATAATCACATAACGATTAGGTAAGAGATAAGTTGCCATCTCCACCCCTCAGGATAGTCAAGTAGTGCCCCAAGCCAGTATCTGCTGTTTGCAGATGCTCCTGTTCCCTTTCCCACTACTGAGTCCAGACTGATGTACGGTGACAGGAGTACAAATGGTAGACGGCGTGGTTCAAGCACCACCACTATCTGCCCTTAGTTTCTTTAGGATGCCCACCATGATCTAGCTTTCCCAAAGCAGGGGCTTTCATTGCTCCTATCCACACAGCCAGATTCCTACACACGGTTGTCTCCTAGCAACAGAAACCCTGGCAGGAGATTCTGGCTGGTACCTCTCTTACCTTTCTGTGGTCCAAAAGTCAGCTGTAAGATGGAGCCTTCATGAAAAAAGAATTCCCACTGGTGGCAGAAATGCTAAGCCATGTGCACTTGAAATTGGGATCTGGTGGAAGGTAAACCTTTAAAACGAATCCTATGGAACAGTACCCACTTCCAGGGCCTCCTCACAGACCCTGGACTACTGCCCAAAGCCACCTAGGGGTCTCGGGGGTTAGGAGACCAAGTACCCCTGGGAGAATACTGAAGCCTCCTAAGTATGGGCCCGCAGTCAAGCTGGAGCTGGGCATCCCTACGTGGAGATACTTATCCAGATTTCTCTATAGGGTCTTAGGATCCTACGGATTTCAATTCAAATGATACAACTTATACAAATTATGATCCCAAATCCTAGCTGGGACTGTTTAATATTCTTCTAACATTGCCACTGGCCCTGTGTTGAGGACAGGGGGAGGAAGTTGTTACGAGGGATATGAATGATAATGAGTGTCTCAATTAGTCTGGCAGCAGGAGGATGATCAAAAATCCGGATTTAGACGCTACAAACAAGGTCAAGACTGTTGGCAAGAGGTTTCTTAGTAATAACTGAAGAGCTCATGTTCCAATGGTGCTCCTCAGGCAACAGGACGGAGACTGCTGGACACTAATCCTGCAAGTACTCCCAGTGTCAGTGGAACTCAGACCAAAAAGGACAAGATCAAGGGCTGGCGAACAAAACTGAAGTTCCATAGGCAAAGCCCGAACATGTCCCAGTTTCCCACAACCAGTAAAGCTTAACACTTGGACAAGAATATAGAAAAGCCTTGCTGGCTTTTGAATGAAAGAATGCAATCCCTGGTACAAGTTTGCGGGGTAAGGGAGAGTATTTTACCTACTCTATCAGATACTAGGGATTTTAAATGGAGCTACTGTGGGAGGGTGGATACTGGAAGCTTTCCTTGTCTGATATGAGAAAGAAATCCTAAACAGATGCCGAGTCTTGAGAGATACAGGAAAATTAGTATGCAGATAGGCATCCCTGAAAGAAATTGAGTGAAACTAAAGCGAGTTTTCCTTAGCTGAAGGAGGATTTAAGAAGGCAATCCAGCTATCAAAAAGAACGATTTCTCAACATTTGCTAAACATGGACGGCACTGGAGGAGATAATGCTAAATAAGTCAAGCAGAGAAAGACAATTATCATATGATTTCTCTCATCTATGGAAAAGAACTAGGAAGATCGGTAGGAGAAGAAAGGGATAAAGAAAGGGGGGTAATCAGAAGGGGGAATGAAGCATGAGAGACTATGGACTCTGAGAAACAAACTGCGGGCTTCAGAGGGGCAGGGGGTGGGGGAATGGGATAGGCTGGTGATGGGTAGTAAGGAGGGCACGTATTGCATGGTGCACTGGGTGTTATACGCAACTAATGAATCATCGAACTTTACACCAAAAACCAGGGATGTACTGTATGGTGACTAACATAATATAATAAAAAAATAAAAAATAATAATAAAAAAAAGAAGGCAATCCAGGAAGGACTGGCAAATACCAAAACATACCCTGGAAGTTGTGCTGGGGTCTAAGAGGGAAGAGCATTCAAACCTTTAGAGAAGAATATTTACAGTAAGATTGTCTTGTTGGCATCTGGTGGTATCTGGGGAGATGCAGGGAAAGGGGTCCCACTCCTTAGTTTTGCAGATCGACAGGAATTTGAGCTAGCTGCTGCAGAGAACACTAAACAGCCTCTGACAAGCCTCAAAACACATGCCTTCTCCTGCCAACAGTTATGCTAGGTTTAGAAAGCCACTCCAGGCCCATTTCTGGGTCCTTCCAGAGCCCAAGACACCAAGCAGCTCTCCAACCTAAGCTGTCCATCGAGAACTGAGCACCTGATGATGCAAGCATCTGTAATGTGGGACACATGTAACAAATCCCTAGGGAGAGAACACACTATCGGGCCCCGGGCCGGTGTTGAAAACTGGGCTCTTCTGGAAGCAGATGCTGAAAAGGAGTTATGCATGCACAGGGTTTGTTGGAGGGTAACACCTCTGATGTAAGGGGGGAGGAAACCAGATTAGACACGGAGGTCAGGCAGACCTTCATGCCAACCTAGTCGTCTCTGCCAGTGCAAAGTTTCAGAGCCCATTAGAGGAGTCCAGCCTATGGTGACAGCAGTACCATGTGGTACCACCACCATGCAGGGTCATTGGCTAGGGTCTGTCCTGAGAGCGTGATCCTGGGTGCCACCACCTCACTCACTCATCTATGAGGAGCTTCCCATGTGAGCCCCAAGACTGGTGTATAAATACCCCAGCTCCTCCTACACCTCAGGTGGGAAAGTTACAAGGTATATTTTATACCATTTCCCAGAATTTTCTTAGGATGTTATGCTCCAGGGGTAGCTGACTCAATGCCTTCCTCTCCCTGAATCACTTTTCTACCAGCTTTGCTGCATCTCCAAATTAAATCATTCACAATTGAATTCACATCTGAGAAGCCACCTTTGAGGGGAAACCCCATATGATACTTATTCTATGTGACTGGAATAAAGCAAATCCCTGCTCAGTTTTAAAAAAAAGACTTCTCCCCACACTTCATAGTCCTCCTCTGCAACTCTATTTTTCTTCCATAGGACTCAGGAAAACCCAGGCTTGCCAACCCACTGTTGCCTGAAGTACCACAGACGCCTCACCTAATGGTCACTGAGGGGGGACTTCTGCCCACAGGCATTAAGTAGGCTTCTCATTTAGGGTATTCAAGTCCCCCTGCAGGGAAACTCAAGGGAACACGAACAAGTCGATTCTCTCAAGACGGGACATTCTTCACCATTCTGTTCCTTCCACTAAACTTATGTGTCTGCATCAGTAAAATCTGCATCATTTTAAAGTTCTTTCCTCCAATCTGACTGGACTTTAGAATTTCAATGGCATTGAAGGAAACGGTGTCCAGTTCGTGGTTAGAAATATGAAGGAGCTAATAGGAATGTAAAGAACTCAAGTTAGGACTAAGCAGACCTCTAAGTCATCAAAAGAGCCGATCAAAAGGCAGTGAGGAAAATGCAGCATAGACTTTTACTGTGTGGTATTCAAGAAGGCCAGATTTTCTAGAAAAACAGACGTGAACACCCAAATGCTGATAATTTTTAAGGCTCAGCTAAACTGGCAAGTAAGGGGTGTGTTAATGTTGTAAGAGGACTAAATTGAAAGCAGCCAACCCTATGGTGAGGCTCTGCCCTAGAAGTTTCTGCTGAGGTCCCTGTGACCAGAGTTTTAGTTTATATAAGCAGCACAGGGCAGAGACATGAGACCTCTAGCGAACCCACCCAAAGCCTGGATGTTAGGAAAACCAGCTCAAATCTTAAACTCTCCTAAGACATACTTTTAGTGAGAAGAAAACCAGCTTTCATAGATAGGGAAGGGAATCGGCCTCTGTCTTAGCCCTGAGTTGTAGTGAGACTTCTCTTTGGGGCTAAAATGAACTGTTAAAAGCAGCCACAAGTCGAAAATTTCGAGGTGTCTTGGAATAGAGTCAGGGAAGGAGGACCCAGGAGGCTTGGTAGGACATTGCTGCCACTACCGAGCCAGCTACCAATTCTTGGAACAGAGCCCTCCACCGGTAACAACCATGTGCCTCCATCGGATAAGGTTGGCCAGCCGCTATTCCAAATTCAGTGAGGAATTACTGCTTGTACAGAAAGACGCAGGAAAGATGGTCAGCAGCCCACACAGGAGCAGGTGCTGGCCCATGACGGAAGTCGTAGCCTCCAAGGTGGGAGGAGCTTCATGGTAAGCAACGGTGATTCTGGGAGAGATATTGTAACTTTAGGAAAGAGCGATAGAGCCACAGCTGCTGGAAAGCAGCCAGGAGGAGATCAGTGACTGAACCAGCAGAGGTCTAGATTCCAGTCACAGAGTCTCTACCAGCCTTCCCACTCCTGCTGCAGAGCAGCTCCTATACCACTGAGAGCTAACCCCCCAGCTGGGATCAAGTGGGAGCCCTATGGGATTATCCGTGGTTTCCTATGCATACACAAGTGCCCCAGGTCTTCTGAGCTTCTGACCGGAACTCCCTTCTTCCCCCATGGCTCCCATATTTTGGTCCATTCCCTCCCGCTCTTGCTCCAGAGGCCTGCTCCACCTCAGACAGTAAGTACTCTCCCACCCTCAACAAGAAACTCACCCAGATATGGCTCATGACATAGGACCTCCCTCCATATTGACACTGCTTGCCTTTTGAACCTCCTAAACAGCAGAGGCTTCAAGCTACAGACCCTACTCCAGACCTTCCCGCTTTCCATTCCAATCGAGTGAACCAGCTTCACGATTCAAAGCCAGTTACTGTGTCTACAGCACCTTCAGGGCCCACAAGTGTGGAAGGCACTTGGCACACAGCTTTGAATGTGTGAATTTGTTCTCACCTTTGACCGAGATCACCCTCAAAAGGACACCCATGGGTTTAAGTCTTCCAAACAAAGATTATCACATTTGACTAGTATTGATGTGGACTTAGGTTTAAGTGAAATTTAACTTTCGTTTCATTCTTTTCCTCTCTCCCCAGAGAGCATGGTCTTGAAGTTAGTCCTTCCCATTCATGTGTTGATATTTTCTACATGTTCACATCTAGGAGAATTCATTTATTACTTTCAAGTGTAAACGGCTTATTGAAGTTTTTATACTTGTTTTCCTCCAGTTATGTTTAGTTAGGAGTTGGAGATACCATGACCTCCCTATTATAATCTCTAGTCCCTTAATAAGCTCTAAAGTTTCGGTAAAGTGGTTTTTGCCGTTATTTTTGTCCCCTAGAGGTTCCTAATAGAAGCAAACTCAGGTATGATCTGCAGCATACGTACCATACAGACCTCAGAATGTACCTACAGATATGGCTTTGGAGAAGATGCTGAGAAAAGAGATACCATTAACGAATAGCCAGCAGAGGGAGGGGGAAAAAACAGACCCGGAAAGTCTACAGGTATGGAAATAAGACGTTTCTTAACTATAAGAACTTCACTGTTACATCAGTGCTGTAGGGGAGTGTTCTATTTAGTTAGGGAAGCTGGCACTGGGCCATGAAAGGTCATGCACAGGTGGACACAGTGGGGGACACAGAACTGGAACCAAAGTGGTTTGCCATACTAGGTCCTCAAGAAATTGTCTAGAGACACTTGATAGTTTTAACCACAATATTTGCTTTTTGAGGATAAGAAATCTTACTTTAAGAAGAATGAAAACTGGGATGCCTGGCTGGCGCAGTCATTAAGTGTCTGCCTTTGGCTCAGGGTGTGATCCCGGCGTTCTGGGATCGAGCCCCACGTCAGGCTCCTCCGCTGGGAGCCTGCTTCTTCCTCTCCCACTCCCCCTGCTTGTGTTCCCTCTCTCGCTGGTTGTCTGTCAAAAAAAAAAAAAAAAAGAATGAAAACTACCAAATGTTAATAAAGTTAAGACTACCAGTAGTATAACTCAAGAAAGACCAAGAATGATCCTACATTTAAGAACCAAGTAACTCCTTCAAGTAGGTTACAGTTGTACCCTGGCACCACACTGCATTCAAGGATTGGCTCTCAGCGGGGCAAGCACAACCACTAGACATCATGGTTTCGGTTCTCCGCAGTCAACCAACAGGCTGGAAGTAGGTGATCCTCCTTCTGACTTATCTTCAGAAGGTCAGTAGTAGCCATATACCTCACTTCATCTCATCACTTAGGCAGTCTTGGCATTTCACAGGTCAATAGAGCACAGTAAGATTGAGAAACTACATTCACAACTTTTATTATGATAGATTGCTCTATTTGTTCTTTCATTCTTGATCTTACTGTGCCTTGTTTATAAATTAAGCTTTATCAGGTATGTGCGTACAGGAGAAACATAGGGTTCAGTACTACTGTCCATTTCAAGTATCCATGGGGGGGTCTTAGAACCTATCCCCCTCAGATAAGGGGGCTACTGTACATGGCATAAAAATATACAGATCTTCTTGAAGTGTTAGGACACCGGGCTTTGGGTGGGTGACAGCTCATCTACGTTCTTAGCCTGACTGTACTCCAGTTCACTACTCTCAAAGGGTAGCACTCACTCTTATTGATGGGGGACCTGAAGGGGTGAAGGGACTTTGCCATAGCCACATGACTGGTAAGTGTCAAAAGGACTTGAAACTAAGCTGAAAAATATGGAAGTTATTTGTCTAGTGGGGAATGTAAGAGAGGTTTGCATGTTCTTCAGTTTGAAGTGCAACGGTTCCTAATGCACCTTTAAAGACAGGTGTTTATTGTATCCTTAGACATCTAGTACCTTACTACTGAGACTTCCTAAAATTCTGCTGACTTGTAGATATTCTTACTCAAAGAACCACCCTAAGTTCCAAACAAGTTACCTTTGTTATCTCCCAGTAGGGTGAGGCGTTGTGCACACAGTTAAATGCATTTTGATTTATGGCCACTATCTTCCATTTTTCCGGATTGTTTAGCCCCTCATGAATCCGTGTTCTCTCCTAGCAGCGTCCAGAGATTTACTCCCTATCCTGCACCATGGGATATTGCTGAGAATATACAAACATACACTTACTGAAGTCATCAGTGGCTAAGCCGGTTTGGAGAGGCTTTAACCCCATGGTGATGTGTAGCTTTGGTAGGTTATAGAAGTTTATGTGTTTTAGTGGTACTTGAAGAAACTTGTTGGGGTTTGAGAGAGGCTGGGAATGCTTGGTTTTTCCTGATTTAAAGTAGTCTGATTTCTTGCTATCCAAGTGATACCTACACAACAGGTTTTCAGAAAAGGGATATTTGTTAAGATGTGAAATTACGACATACATTGTTTCTGAAGCACAGCTCTGCTAGAAGACGTGATGAACTTTGCCTGCGCCTAGCAACTCCAGGAGGTGACAAATGCGCACCCATACAAATGCACTGAGGTGGCCATGAATACCTAGTGCCATGATCTTCCGTGACATTTCTGAGTATACATTTTGTTTTCAGAACTTCACCAAAAGCCAAGCTTGCCCAGATAAAGATGACAGCTATTAACCAGTATAATAGTTACGTTCGAAGCTCAGATTTTCAAGTTTAAAACAAAACAAAACACCTCCATGTAAGTTATGTACCGGGTTGGGCTGTTAGTTGTGGAGAGATCCAGCATTCTGGAGCTTCTAGAGCCCTGCCCACTGCCAGTATTGACAGCCTCCAGTGATTGGGACAGTTAGAATTGCCACCATAAGTTTTCATAACATGTGAGGGTGGGAAGAGGGGAGTGTGATACTATCCCTCCTGGAAGGCACTGCATTGTATTGCCCACCATTGAGCTCTTAACTTCACATCCACACTTGTGGACACCAAAATGCCAGAATTGCAGGTGACAAACAGCAGGATCCTCACCATTGTGCCAGGGGCAGAATACGTGGGAGTCAACTGTTAAGGAGTGCTTTCCTGTTGTGTAACTCACAAGCTTCCAGAGGCCAGTGTACCTTGGACATGTGAGTGTGGAGTAGTGAAGAGAAATGGCTTTGAAATCAGACTGCATATGGTTAAGCTGAGGAACAGTAAGGAAAATATTTTCATGTTGCTGAGACTTCTCTTAATAGGTTGACAGTTTCCAACATGTGGGTTTATGAAAATACCTTAGAGTGTTTCACGTAAAGAACATGACTATTACCTGCTATTAAGTTTTGTCCTAGGCCAATACTAGGAAGGTAGGTAGCTCACATTCACATAACAGGTTACCCAAGGGGCACCTGGGTAGCTCAGTTAAGCGTCTGCCTTTGGCTCAGGTCATGACCTCAGGGTCCTGGGATCAAGCCCCATGTAGGGTTCCATGTTCAGCAGGGAGTCTGCTTCTCCCTCTCCTCTTCCCCTGCACCCCCCAACTCATGCTCGCTCAAATAAGTCTTTAAGAGGTTATCCAATAACTCTTAGGGAACTCAAGTTCCTCTAAAATCACTTAAAAATTAGGTTTTTTTTAATATTTTTTTTTATTATATTATATGTTAGTCACCATACAGTACATCCCTGGTTTTTGATGTAAAGTTTGATGATTAGTTGAATATAACACCCAATGCACCATGCAATACGTGCCCTCCTTACTACCCATCGCCAGCCTATACCATTCCCGCACCCCCTCCCCTCTGAAGCCCTCTGTTTCTCAGAGTCCACAGTCTCTCATGCTTCATTCCCCCTTCTGATTACCCCCTCTTTCTTTATCCCTTTCTTCTCCTACCGATCTTCCTAGTTCTTATGTTCCAAAGATTAGGTTTATAGACCCCTTTCCAGAGCCCAGAACTGCATTTGTATGAATGGAGATAGGCGTGGAGCAGTGAGCACACTCCTAGATGTTTCCCAAGCTGTCCATCTCCTCATTTTGTCTTCCTAGGGCTCCATATTTTTGAAGAACATTTACTTTGTTATGACTAGACAGTACTCCAGGTGTTTAAAACTCTTGGTATTCATGAGGAAAAACCTGAACATTGGCATGTCTTTTCCACTAAGTTTAAGATAAGCTCATCACTGATCAAAATCAAGTTAAATTTCCAAAGATAAAGGCATCTGTTTCACATTTTCTTTTATGACTTGCAATATTTGACTGGTATTTCTATTGTGGTATAAAGTGTTTGGGGGAGAAATGTCCGTGGTCTTCTGCTTCCCAGAACTATAAGAACACCAAATGGGATCACAGTCAGTCCTGGGGGGACAATTTGCATGTGAACAACTGATTAGTCAGCTGCTCTGTTCAGTTTTATGTGAATTGCATGTCAGACAATGCCTCATATCCTATTAGGGGCCTTCCATTTCCATTTGGGGAGTTTTAAGAATTTGGCACTCTGGAGTAATCTGCCTTCTAAGCACGAAAACAGTGGGTAATATTTTCCATCCTTTTCCTTGATGAGCCAAGAACTCAAGGTGCAAATGGGATTAGACCTTTAAGAAGCTTTGTTGCACTTCACCTAACTCTTCCCTCCTCTGCCTGAGAGAAGAATTTGAACCATAACGAAAGGAAACAAGACTCTTGGCATTCGAGTCTCTCCAGCTTTTCAACTTTCAATAGATATTTACTATTCCCGGCATCATTTATCATCCATCTTCATGAATTCCTTAGTTTTGGCTTGTTAGAAGTATTCATCCAAGAATGAATCAAATGGCAGCCTCCAGGCAGCCTTCTCACCGATCCGAAAACCTCAGAACCAATCTTCACTGCTGGGCAGTGTTGCCTCTCATGTAAACCTTAAGTCCTTCTACCCCGTAGGAGCCTAAGTGACAGGCTTGGCTTTTTCCTGAGCACCTTAATTCTCTTTCATTGTGCATTTACTCTGAAGCACAAGGCTCAAAGCTCTAAAAGATACTTAAACCCATCATTCCCAAGAAGAACTGAACTAGTAGCCACCAACAGGATTAGATGAATACAGAAGTCAGGGTAGATGTTTACACGGTTTGCCCTCTGTTGAAATTGGTGTTCGTCCTCACCTTATGGGCATAACCAAGCAGAAAAAGCATTTGGCTTTTCTTCAACTGTAAGAGCTTCCAGCTATTTAAAGCTCTCCTGGGGAATTCCACCATAGTGGACACAAGCAGCAGGAATCAACAATGTCTATGCTCCATTATCCAACATCCCTACAACAATTCTCGGGACCAGGGAGGTGTGCCATGGATCTTTCCATTAGGAGAAGCTGCAGCAGGGAATACAGCCCATTGACAGTCTTCAGCAATCTACCAGGGCTCTCACAATGAGATCGAGACTCACCTGTTGCCCTCAGCCGGAGACCAAACAGTGTGGGCCACTGGAGCCAGCCTACTGCTGTCTGACAGAGCTGCTCAAATGGGCAACCTCGGCTCTGGGACCGCCATTGTACAGCTTAGATTTTTCTCGGAGCCAAGCTTTAGCCAGGTTCTTCCCACCCAATCCTGCCTTCCCTTTCTTCTTTCACAGAAGGCAGAAGTAGAAGTTCATCAGAAAGGTGTGAAGTTTTTCATTCCTATTGCCACTCAACTTGTTTCACAGAGGTTTCCTGAGAAGTCTCTTATCCTAGAAGCTCCTGCTTCTGAAGATCTGAACTGGTAAGGGAGGTAGTGGGGATGGTATGAAGTCAGTAGAACGGCTTGGGGACTCGCTGCTTGGCCAGCAAGGACCACCCCACCCTGAGTGAAGTGTATGAGACCGTTCACAAAGTGATAGCACAGTTGAGTAGTCGTCGTTCCCAGTAATAAGAAAGTCCCGAGCCAGTGACCGTTTTCAGGTATTAAAATATTGGGAGGAGACAAGCCACAGAATGAGAAAAAAATGTTTACATCAACAAGGAATATCTGAAATACACGAAAAAAGGCTATTCAAAATGGGCAAAGGACTGGTGTATTTCTCTATATAGTCGACAAACATAACGATACTTAATATCAGTCATTAGGGAAATACGAATTCAAAGCATAATGAGAAGCCGCATAACACCCTATTAGAATGGTCAAAATTTGATAGGATATGGGAAAACTGGAACCCTTCTCTATTGCTGGTAGGAATATAAAATGGCACAGCCACGGTGGTGAAAATTTAGGTGATTCCTCAAATGAGTTACTATAGGATTCAGCAATGCTCTTCAAACATATCCAAAGGAACTGAAAGCAGGGATTCAAGTAGATAGTTGTAAGCCACTGTTTATTGCAGTATTTATAGTCAAAAGGTAGAAACCACCTAGTGTTCATCTAGAGAATGAAACAAAATGGGGTATATGCAGGATAGATTCAGCCATAAGAGGGAGTTGACACTACAACACAGAAGAACCTGAAGGTAAGGGAAAGAAGTTAGACACAAAGGGACAAGCAGGGTAGGATTCTACTTATGAGGTACCAGGGAGTAGGCAAGTTCACAACGAGAGGTTGGAGATGACCAGAGCTGGTGAGCAGGGGGAATGGGCAGTTACTGCTTTAAGGTTAGCGTTTCTAACCTGGAGTAATGCAGTTTTTACAATCATGGGGATGGTCACACAATGTTCTGAACACAAAGTAGCACTAAAATTCATTTAAATGGTTAAAGTGATAAATTTTAGTATGGTGACTAACATAATAAAAAAACATTAAAAAAAATAAAGTGGGGGTGCCTGGGTGGCACAGCGGTTAAGCATGTGCCTTCGGCTCAGGGCATGATCCTGGCGTTCTGGGATCGAGCCCCACATTAGTCTCCTCCACTATGAGCCTGCTTCTTCCTCTCCCACTCCCCCTGCTTGTGTTCCCTCTCTCGCTGGCTGTCTCTATCTCTGTCAAATAAATAAAATCTTTAAAAAAATAAAATAAAATAGATACATTTTATCACAGTACACATACCACATACACCTCACCCGCCCCCAAAGACCTAGGGAGCAGCAAGGGAAAAGAACAAAAGACTTTGTCTACAAAAATACTTGAAGACTTGAACAGAGGTCCATAAAAGCATAGTCAAGTAAAAAAGGTCCAACTGGACAATGAGTAACACTTAATGGATTTAGCAATAAGAGGAATGAACTACCAATGAATGCCACAAGGATGAACCTCCAACATAACCTACAAGAGTCGGGGTGGGGGGGCATGAAGCCAGGAATAAATAAATAAATAAGATACATTCCCATGATCCCATTTCTACAAGATGCCAAGAGCCAGATCTATGTAGAAACTAGATTAATAGTTGCCTGGACAGGAGGTGGGAAGAGGGGATATAAAGGGCATTGGGGATATCTTTAGGGTGATAGCTGCATGGCTCTAGGTTTACTAAGTTGGGTTGTACACTTACGAATTGAATTTTATGGTCAGTTGGAGCACAGTCACCCTTTAAAACAAAAAGCTTTGTGTCAGAGGCTAAGTGTTCCTCTGGTGTCCTTGTCTTTGGGGGTCCCTAGAAACGTCAAGGTTTAGAGATGTATAGTTCTTCCCATGTGTTCCCAGATATTACGTAGGAGACCCAAGGATGTGGTGGTAGGGTGTGAGGGAAGGAAAGCAGTCTAGAATTCTATAGCCTTAGTTTTGTCTTTTCGTGAGCCTGTGCCCTTGGGCTGAGAGCTTTAATGGAGCTCCCCAGCACATACTCTCCCTTGGGGGAGGCTAGCACGTGGGAGACTAGTAGAGAGGGGGCTGGAGTTGGATTTCCTTTCCCTAGTTGGCTAGGCCCTGGTAAAATAACTTCTTTCTCTTGAGGGCAGGCCTTGTTCATAGGAGGTACTGGTAGATTTCAAAATGGTGAAATTCTCAGCCTTGTCCACACGGAGCCTCCAGCAGCCAGCCACAGTTGAAGGTTTCCTACACAGATACTAGGTCCTGGGAAGGTTTCTGCAGAGTTTCTGCTCTGGTTAGTTCTCTGTATTTGCCGCTCTTCAATTTTGGAAGCTGTTTGCCTGTCACCCTAATTCCCTGAGACCAAAGGAGAGCTGGTTTTCTTGGTCATATGCATGGGAGGAACCGCTTTTAAGCCTTACACGATGGACCCAAAACCAGAAGTCCCTGCTACTCAGAACTTTGTAGACCTCTTCATTTAGGAGGAAGGGCAACTCATCCACAAGAGTCAGGATTGGTTATAGATTTTAAAAAATTCAGAGACGGTGTGTTAGGTCCCCAAGCCCTGAGTAACGTGGCTGGTTTTTAATGCCTGAAACCAGATGGACTGAGTTCAGTATGAACTGCTGCTCACTTTGAACACTGGGGAAGCACCCTCCCTACTAAGAATACCCTTTTTAGTTAGGAAGGATTTTCCTAGGTCTCCCAAGAGACGAAGCTATAGCAGTGAGAAATACCGCAGCCCAGTAGCACTGGCCATAGCTAGGACTTCAAGAGGAACAAGACTGTTACAGGACAGTGGATGATGACCTGCTACCTGCATTCTCTGTGCATGGCTATGTGTAGGATAGAGCACAAGTACATGGTGTTCAACCTTCTAGAGAAAGGGTTCCCAGAGATTCTCTAGCATAACCACATGATCCGACCCCTGCTCATCCAATGGAACAAGGAAAGGGTAGAAGACACTTGAGCTTGCACCTCAAATTTAGACATCTTTGAATTGATGACCTCACTGTATTTGGGGTCAGCTGAAACACTGCATTATAGTTGAATTTCTTAGAGGTATTTCAACAAAGAGAGGCCCTAAGCCACATGAGAACGTTGGGGCTAGGTCTTCATGTTATCTTTTATTGCTATAGCTAGTGAAACACGAAAGCTGGAATTGAACTTGTCCTTCAAACCTCAGTGGGCCTGCCACTCAACCGTCAGCTAAATAGCAGCTAAGGTTGGAGTTGCTCGCCCAACATCAGCTCAGGAGGGAAGCTTGGGCAGGCAGGCACGAACGGGTGTGGCCTGCCAGGGTTCTGGATCATGGAAGCACTTTGCCTATTTTGTTTGAAACTGTTGCTAGGCTCTTTATGCTCAGTGCTGCAACACACGTCTTCTAGATCTCCAGTTTCTCCATACATAGGCCTTCTCTAGGCAGCATTACAACACAAGCTCTAGAGACTACCTTTAAGTATTTAGTTCTGATGATACCCATTTCTGTATTCGAAGTTCAAAGTCACTAAACCAACACCAATTCTGAGAATCTACTGATGCAAAGTGGCAAGAAGGCAAGGCATTCCTTTTCATTGCAGAGCTCAGCTTAATAGGACCAGGTACAACAGGTGTACCAGACACACATGGTTGCTTCACCTCCATTCGACACAAGCCGCAAAACAGTTTTCTCATTTTACAGAGAAATCTGCAATCACCTGGAGTCACATACTTGGAGTTACACGGAGATCCAACCTCAAAGCCCACACCTCTATCCCTAGCCTTCAGCGACCACAGGAAGGCTGATGTAGCCACATTGGATCTTGATGCCAGAAATGGGAGGATGCCAGGGAGAAGCATCAGAAAGCTTCACAACCCAAGGCAAGCACCTGCCCTGAGGCACAGGTTTTCGAGTTCAGAGCGCCTTCGGGGTAAGAGGACTAGCTTCCAGGCTGGATCCAATTACGTATGAGGAAAGCAAAGTGGAGCCCGGGTTCTAAAGACAGATGAAAGCATTTTATCACCAGGAGGTGAAGACAGCATGAAGCTCGCAAGAACGGCTGCCAATACCCCAGTTTCAGGTAATACGAGTCTTTCGCCTTTAAAGGCGATGTCAAGTCGTCCCCATACTTCAGTCTCATGCTTCAAACCATATTCTCTTAATTCCCACCTGATCTGTGCCCAGGTGAGTTCTACCCGGCCTCCAAGACCCAATTACAAGTTCACCACTTCTGTAACTGGCTTATCCAGAGATTTTTCTCCAGTCTAATGTAATCAAGAGCCGATGTATTTACACCAAAAATCAAGATTGCAGAATCATTTGACACACTCCCGGGAAGCTCTACTCAGCACCAGTTGGGGGGGGGGTTTGAAATCTGTAGTCATTCTATGTGATTAGAAGCTTCCCTGGGCATCTTTCTACAGTTTAAGTAACAATATTCAAGAGCTCTGAGTGTTTAGTTCTAGGTAACTATGCAAGAAGTCAACCTAAATACTTTCTCCAAAAATCCTTTTAAGTTTTCCTCCCCCCTCCACCAGCTAAAGAGGCTTACTTGCTGTGACTACAACCCAGATGTCCCTTATTCGCTAAATAACCACCTCCATACAATCATCTGTTCACCTTAAAACCTTTCTACGGGTGATAAAAAAGTGACTGGTTTCCATAGAGGTCTATAAACTTGTTATAAGTCTTCTAACACCTCAGGTCAGGAGAATCAATTCAGTCCTTCTCAAATAGTTTTACCAGCTGGTCACCCTAATTCTGCTTGGCAGAAATAAATCACTGGATGGGGGGAGAGCTTTTGGTCAGGAGCTCTGGAAACGAGTCCGTGCAAAGTGGGGAGGCAGAGTCCAAGAGGGAAAATCAACTTTCTTCCAAGCATTCTGACACTAGCTATCAGGACCACTGAAAGGACTTAACCCCCCTCCAAGTTATGCTCCTTTGTCTTGAGGCTTTAGATTCCTGAACTACCATTTCTCAAACAGATTGAGCAGAGTTCCCCACAAGACTATAGACGGTGAACTGCTTCACTGTTTTAAGTAGGCGTGTGCAATTGCCCAGGGTCACAGCTGAAGACGAATGCACTTTGAGGCCCTCCTACTGAAAGCATGGCTGGGGAGCTGCAGTACCCCTGCAAAGGCGGGGGGGGGGACACTCTTTACTGACTCCAGCAGAGCTACCAGATGCTAGGAAAAGCCACGATTTTAGGAACTTGGTTATAGAGGAGTGAGGGCCAGAGATTTTAGGATTGAAGACAAGGCAGAGGAGGGCCGTAAGGATAAGCAAGTTGAAGAGTTCGCTCTTGAGATCTGGTGAGTGTGCATGGAAGCAGCCTGTAAGTGCGCCTAGCAGGTGCCTACCCCCAAATGCTAGTTTCTGTGTTTCTGGATAGACCCGCCATTCCGTGGTTTCCCCTGAGTCACGAAAGCTTATGTGGAACTTAGAAGACCTACAATAAAGCCAAGTTTGACCCTTTTACTACTTCACAGGCTATCTGGATTTTAGAGCTTACTATCTTCATTGAATAAAGTAATGAAATAACATGCTCCCTGCTCAAAGGTGCTCAACCCTTTGCCTTCCCTCTCCCTAAAACAGTGGTCTAGTTTATCCTGCTTCTCTCTACTCAGCGGGTACTTGGCCATTGATTACTTTTGTATAAGGATGGATCCTAGTAATTCATTAGCATCAGCCTGGCATCTTATCTGACCAAGCCTTCCGCACAGCTGAGCCCCTAAAGCAGTGTGGTTAGTCACAATTCATCTGGAGCTCTAGCTTGCTCCATGTTTGGGAAACCCTAGCCCTGAGAAGAGAATGCCCTAGAAAGACCTGCTTGGCTCCATGCCTACGCCCCTGCCTTGAGTCTGCTTTGAGGATCCCCGGTACGGAGAGCAGAGCTCCATGAAGACACGTGTAGCTGGAAACAAACTTTCTGTACAAGGAGCAGCCAGGCCATGCCACAAGTTTCTTCTAAGCTGGAGGCCAGCACAACCGACCAGTTTCTGTGTTCAACTCTTAGAAAACAGAACCTGACCTTCCCTTCTCATTGCGGGAGCATCAGAAATTACCAGGGCAGCTCGCTTAGGTCTCCGAAGCAGCACAGCTCCTACAAAAGGACGTGGTGAACACAGACAGCCCGCCTGTCTATGGGGGATGGGGAAGGAGCTCCTGCAGCCTTCCCTCGTGCCTGGCTGGGGGTCGGGCAAAGTCTGACAGGGAAAGGCAGCTCAATCGTGCAGTCCCCCAATGCTGAGAGCACTACCTTGTTCAGAACTAGAGCAAACGGAGGAAGTGAGAAAATTCCGCAGAGAAGCCAAAGTGAAAAGAGAAGCACCCTTTCTGGGCAATGGTCTTCCAAGACCTGGAGGAAAGACTGAAAAGTTCTCACGAGAAAAAAAAAAAAAGGAAAGAAAGTAGATACCACCCTGTCCCCTTTCCGCAGCTCTCCCCTCCACCCCCACCACCATCTGAATACAAGTCTTCGAGCCTACAAAGAGGGCAGAAAGGTGCTTCGCCCAAACAGCAGCGAACAGCCCGCCAACACGAAAACCCCTCCTCGGTGGTGGTGAGGGGGGTGTGCCCAACCTGAGCTTTTAAAGGCCAGCATGATTGGCGCATGCTCACTGGGAAACAGCGCTGCAAAACCAAGGGGAGAAACACCTGTGTAACCATCCCGCCTCTCCGGCCACGCTTCAAGGCACCTGCTGGCGGGGGGAAGAAAAGGGAAAGGTGGGTGGCGTAGCACGGGGAGTAGCTTCATCTGCGGGGTTCATTGTGCACAGCCGTGCCCCCCCGACCTCCATTTCACCTTTACCTCCAGTCGTCCTCGGCATTTGTCCTGCAGTGTCTGGGCACGGGGGCTTCTCAAAGACTAGCTCTGAGGGCCTTAGCAGTATTTTACCAAATAAATGCAAGAATTCTCCTTCGGGCGTCTCCCCTCATGGATAGGGCTGCCAGATTTAACAAATAAAAGACCAGGACCCGCAGTAACATTTGAATTTCAGATAAGCAACAAATAATTTTGTAATACAAGTAGGCTGCATTTAAGCTGTACTGTCCTGTTTAGGATATATTCGCATTGTGAAATTATTTGTTTATCTGAAATTCAAATGTAACTGGGCATCCCATACTTAATCTGGCAGCCCTCCTCATGGGGCTCCAGACCCCCCAGAATATCCCCCCCTCACCAATTGCTGGTTAAGTTCTTTGCAATGATAGTGAAGAAAACAAGAAGACCCACTGCTGCTACCCTATTGCACCTGCAACTTGGAACCGGCAAATAGACCCAGGTCTGTTCTGCTCTGAAGAGCTGCGCTCATATTCAGCAGTTTCTGGAGAGTAGTCCAAAGCCTGAAGCTGCTGCCTAAGGAGGATTCCGGTGTTAAACTTCCTGTGTGACTTGGAATAGATGTAGTCTTTTCTGTGGTTATTAATCCCCCCTAATGTGAATGGTAAATTCAATAGTGATGGTACTCTTCACCGAGCCAGGCACTTCATCGATGTTACTTCTAATTCTTCCAACAATGCTGCCTGTTGGGCATCATGATCTTTCTCTTACAGATTTATGTTTTACAGAACCCAGAGAAACCAAGGGCCCAGGGATAAGAGTTTGTATTTAAACCCAGACCCATTCGATTATAAAGCCTGAGATCTTTTCAGTTCCTTGTTCCACTTCTCTGAGTTTTCCTGAGTTGTTCATTCCTGTTCGTTAGACTGGTTGTTTATAATTAGGTAATACAGACACATAATACAAAAATGAAAAGATCTAAAAAGGGGAAAAGCAAGACTCCCTCCCTTGTTTGTCTTCTATCCACTCAGTTCTCCTCCCAGGAGACAGTCAGCCAGTGAATAGATTTCAGAGTCTGTCCGTTTACTTTTCCACACAGGCGGACTTCTATTCACATTCTTCTGCACTTCCTTCCCCTATCTTCCACTTAATATGTGCTGGAGATCCTTCCATTCCAGTAAATGTAAAAGTGTCTTATTTTAATGACTGCATATTACTCCACGGTGTGGACATTCTCTAATTTAATCAGGTCTTTATAGAAGTAAACTTCTGCTTCTTTTCTATCATTTGCCCTTTTTACAAACAATGCTGTGATAAATACCTTTCTACAAGCTCATATTTGTGCTTTCCAGGGGATGCATATTTAGGAATGGGACCCCTTGATCAAAGGACATACACATTATAAACTTTTAGAGATGTAGCCAAGTTGAAGTGGGGGTGAGGCAGTGTACCCTCCTCTCAGCAATATGTAAGATTACTTGTTGGCCCCCAATATTCATTACCCAAGTTTGTGATCTCTGCCAATTTGGTAGGTGAAACCAGAGTGTCTCATTATGATTTTGATTTGCATTTATTTTATTATAAATATGACTGCAGACCTTTTCCTGTGTTCAGTGTTTTTCTTTCTTTCTTTCTTTCTTTCTTTCTTTCTTTCTTTCTTTCTTTCTTTCTTTCTTTCCTCTTTTTTTATTGTTCATCTGAGTTGTCTGGGCCTCAGAAAGGAAGACAACACATGAGTAAATTCTTGTGTTCAGTTGGTAAAATAATGCCAAGTTGTCAGACCTCTTCTTATTAATTTGTCACATCATATTCTCAAAAAAAATGCCTTCTCCCTGTGATTTGAGTTTCAAATACTTGTAGATTGTCTTTCAACTTTGTGCCTAGCCACTTTTCTGATGCAGAGTGTTTTTTATGTAGTTGGATTTATGGTCTCAGAATTTGATGTCAAACTTAGTCTCTGCTTCAAGGTTATAAAACAAATTCTCTAATTTTTTTTGTCCTACACTTCCATTTTTTAAAGTATTTAAATATTTTGACTGGTCAGAAGGGTGTTTATCTGTCATCTGTATCTCAAATGTTTCTTCCAGGTCTGTAGTTTCCTACTGACCTCTTACGGTAGATTATTTTGTTGGCCCAGGTTATTTGCCCTCTACCTCTCCATAAGAGGATTTTATATTTTTTCTTGTGGACCTGTAGTGCTTACCATCTGGGGAAGGAGTCAACATCCCTCCCCACTGATGTGCACTTGGAAATGGTCACCAATGTTTTTGAAAAATGAGCTCATGTTACAGGTTTTTATTTTTGTTTTTGCTTGAAGGAACATCAAGGGTTTTTATCAGCCCTCTTATTCTTTTCCCTTTGCCACAAGAATGGCATGTGTCAAATAAAGGCTATTCCTTCAGCTTAGGCCACAGCCACCAAGAAGTAATGTGAACAGGGAATACATGTTTACTGTTATAAACTCCTGAGACTTTAGGGTTGTTTGTTACCTCAGCAACGCTGACTAATTCACATTTTTAGTTGTATCTATGTTTAACCCTTGTGTCATGAAGTAGGACATACATTCAAAAAAGGAAATAAAACAAATGTTCCCTGCCATAAATTACCACTGAGTTAAACCCCACATTAGCACCACCACCCAGGTCAAGAAGTGAGATATTGCCAGCCCTCAAAAATGAGACTGTACCCTTTCCCCATTGTTACGGGCTGAATTGTGACCCCCTCAATTTCATATGTTGAAGTCCTAATCCCCAGTACTTCAGAATATGACTGTGTTTGGAGATGGGAGTCTTTACAGAGGTAATTAAGTTAAAATGAGGTGAACTGGGTGGCCCTAATCCGATATGATGGATTCTTATAAGAAGAGGTATTTGGGACAAAAACAGGCACAGAGGAAAGACCAGGCAAAGATTCTGGGAGATGACCGCCATCCACAAGCCAAGGAGAAAGGCCTCAGGAGAAACCAACTGTGCGGACACCTTGATCTCAGAATTCGAGACTCTAGAATTGTGACAAAATAAATTTCTTTTGTTTAAACCACCCAGTCTTTAGTGTTTTCTTATGGCAGCCCTCAGAAACTAACACACCCATTATGGTGAGTTTCTTGCCACCTGTTTACAATAACCTCTTCTACTGCCTTCCATCACTCTAGTGTGTTGCTTGTTTGCTTAATTTATTTTCATAGAAATATAATCATCCGTGCATTTGTGTGTGTGTGTGTGTGTGTGTGTGTGTGTGTGCGCACATGCATGCGTGTATACGTTTGGCTTCTTGTGCTCGAGATTACGTTTGTGAGATTCACCAGTTTCTTTGCTATAAAAATATTCTACCATGTATTAACTTATTCTGCTGTTAATGCCAACATCCTCCTGTTTGTGGACTTTTGGGTTGTTTCCAATCTGGGACTATGATGGATAATACTGCTATAAAATTCCTGAACACATCTCTTGGTGTTTATTTGCACACATTTCTGTTGCACATATACTCAAGTAGAATTGCTGGATTATAGGGTACTTTAGTACACAATATCAAATACTTTCAAAATGGTTTTAATAATTTATATTTCCACCAGAAGTTTGGGAGAGAGATGTTCTATAATCTTGCCAATATTTGTTATTGTCAGACTTGTTAATTTTTTTTTCATTCAAGAATATAAAATAGTTTCCCATTATGGTTTAATTTTGTATTTCTGTGATTCAGATGAAGTACCTTTTCATGTATTACTAATTATTTCATGTATTCTAATTGGTCATTAGGATATCCTAATCTGCAAAATCTTTTTTCAATACTTTCGTGTTTCTATTGGATTGTTAGTATTTTTCTTACTAATTTGTAGATGTTCTTTATGTATTATGAAAGTGAGCCCTTTGTTATTTTGCCATAAATAGATTCTTCCACTTAGAAAACATAAACTTATTCCTACTTCACATTCTATTCAAAAGTCACTTCCAGATAGACTGTGGGTGTAAATAAAAAAAAACAATACAACTCTTAGAAGATAATATGTAATAATATATTTATGACTTTGAAGTAGAGAGTCTTCTTAAGTAGGGCACAAAAAGAGACTGATACATTTGATTGCAACAATATTTAGATACTGTTCATCTAAAATCTCCATTTAGAGGCTGAAAAGGCAAGCTTACAAAAAGGAAGTGATAATTTTAGAGGTGTTTAAGTGAGGTAAATCCTCATTTTTGTTGTCAGAAGTTAATGGATAATATTTAAAGTTGATTCATTGAGAAATAATAAAACATTATTTAAAGATTGAAAAACAGAAGCACATAATAGGTCTCTGTTTCTGGGAGTAGGACTGGAAGTGAGGATGGGTGAGAAAGACATGGAGAAAAGAACTCTTGGTTTTTCTTATCATCCCTCTGTGGTATTTGATTTGTTAATTACGTGCATGTATTACTTTGATTTTTTTAAAAGGACAGTCTTTAAAATAAAAAGACAAAAGATATAGTATTTCTTAAACTCTAACTGAAGGACCTCTGGAATGAAAAATGAAGACATCTCCCAGAAATATAGGCAATTCCCTAAACCTGCAAAGACAAACTCAAGGATGCTTTCAGGGATTTTGTATTTTATAATAAAAATCACCAGAACTTCGTATTCTTCCTCACAAAATATTTCCATGTTAATTTAATGTGAAACAGTCTTTCATTTAAAGTACTTACATAGTCATTCAAATCTTCAGGTAAATTTCATGCTTGGGGAGATCCAGCTTCAAGTAGCCTCAGGACACCCCTGTGACCCCCTGGGGATGTAAGTAACCCAGTTAGAGAAGGATATTTCTAACTTGTTCATGCTGCCATAATGGCTAAATATACTATAGCTTCCAGATGTATCTACTTCAGATGTTAGATAGGGAGCACAGGGTAGCGTAATTGAAACAATATTCATTTTGCAATCACAAGATTTGAGTTCAGCCCATGACCTTACTTGGGGCCTGCCACTTTACCCTCCTCAACTGTAAAACAAGCCTGGTAAATACTGACTTTGCCTACTACCCCACAAAGCTGTTCTATGGCTTGCGTGAGAAATTATTTTGTGAACCGCGTAACAGTTGTCTTCCAGAGTATTGGCAGGAAACTCCTATGTCGACTATGAACGCCAACGTTTTAAACATAAGTTGGGTACCATGTGTCTCTTACCTCAGGGAGTCTGCATCTGACTAGGAGTCAGTTCCATTGGGTAGACAATTACAGCATCCACTCCGTATCAGGCTACGTATTAGGAACTATGAATATACAGTTGCTCCTTGAACAACACGGGTGTGAACTGCATGGGTCCACTTGCATGTGGATTTTTTTTTTCGGTAAATACAACACAGTACTGTTAATGTATTTTCTCTTGTGATTTTCTTAACATTTTTTTCTCTACTTTATTGTAAGACTAGAGTATGTAATATATATAACATACAAAATAAGTGTTAATCAATTGTTTGATATTGGTAAGTCTTCCAGTCAACAGTAAGTTATTAACAGTTCAATTTGGGAGGAGTTAAAAGTTACCTTCAGATTTTTTACTGTGCAGGGGATTGGCACCCCAAACCCCCCATGTTGTTCAAGGATCTACGGTACAAAGAGGAATCCCTGTCCTCAAGTAATGTACATCTAGAAATCTGCATTACATACTTAGGAGAAATGCCTTTCACATGGGCATGCATGTTGCATATTTTTCTGGTTGTGTTACCTTGGCAAAGCCATTTCCCTTTTTGGGGCTTCAGTTTCCTTTTCTCTGAAATGAATAGGCTGGGACTTTGCATATATTTAGGATTTATTGATTTCCAATATTCTATATTTACCAGGACTCTTTAATGCTTTTTAAAACAATGTGCAGCAGTTATGGACTGAGTACCTTCTTCATACTCAATATATGAGTCAGGGTTCAACCAGGAAGCTTTCAATATTGAGCACAGAAGAAACCTGTTGCACTGATGAAAGAAGAGGTGAGAAGCCAAGAGATTAGCAACAGCAGGAAAATGCTGTCGGCTGGAGGGAGGGGTGTTTCCAGAGCCCCATGGTCAGGGTCACCTGGGAAGAGATGAAACCAGACAGGCGTGTCTCAGGGCCAAAGAGCAGACACAGCCAGGGCCAGAGACACGTTCACCTGGATTTTTTTCTCTCCTCTGCCTCTTATCTCTGACTTGTGCCTCCCAGGGCCCAACCCCGCTAGAACTTTCTAAGCAGGAGCCTGGGAAATGTGGGGTCATCCCCAGTGACACAAAGCAAAGCAGGGAAAGGGTGAAGAATAGAGCCGAGTATAAACAGCACACAGACTGGCCCCCTCACCATGAGCTCGGTTCTCCTCATGGAATGTTCGATATGATGTTCAATATATCAGAGAAGACCAAGCGCATATTGACTAAGAAACAAAAGCTAAAATGATGGTAGTCCTGTCATTTTGTTCATACATGTTATCTGAAACCCAAAAATTATCATCTTCATTTTTCAAATGAAGAACCTGGTTCAGAGAGCTAAGTTGCCCAAATACACAGAGCAAGTAAAAGCGAAGCAAAATTTGAACCTAGAACCACCTGCCGCCAAAGGATGTAATCTTTCTTCTTTACACAGTAGGTGTTACCAGTTCTCATTAAGCCAGGGGTTCAGTGAACAGCAGAGTCTCTCTTTCATCCCGAGAAACAGGGATTTGGAATAGCTCCAAATAGGAATTCCAATGGGAATCCTTTATCAGTATAGGCTGGCATCATCTAGGAAGGTTTCTGTAGAAAAAGTAGGGCTTTTGGGGGGGTCTTGAAGGGTGTGTAGGACTCATGGAGAAAGAATATGAATACAATTCCTTTCGTTTTGCTCTCTCAGAGCAATCCCTCGTCTCTGCAGATATGAATTAAGTTTTGAGCAATGAAACATGATATTGCTTACAGGGACCCTAATGAGCTCTCTTGGTCTGTGCTAAGGGTATGCAAAGCAGTTGTCACACCACACAGCTCTGGGGTCTCAGGGGCACCCAGAGAGTGTCTGAGTCTACCTTCCATCCCTACTGCCTTGTGCCCTAACTCTAGGGTACCTGAATGTTTGACATTAGCGCTCCTGGGCAACTGGATCTCTATTGGCCATACATCTGAGAACTCTCAAGAACACTGTTTATTCCTTGAGAAATCTGGAACGAATTAGGCTGAATAAATTGGCTCTCAACTTGGCTGTTTCAGATGGCAGCAAAGGAATAACATATGCTGCTCCCCCTTCCTTTTTTTTTTTTTTATGGAAGGGGAAATGAAAACACACCCATATCCACACAAAAATTAGATTTGGTCAAATCATGCTCCACTTCTCCAGCAAGTGGAAACCTTTGATCAGAATACTTAGGTGTCTCCGAAGAGAGGTAGGATAGCTGGAAGCCTGGGGAATCCATCGTAATGCAGGTCTGCAGCCTGGGCAGCATAAATCTAGTGGAACGGCAGTGGCCACGGAGCCAGCCTGGAGCAGAGTTGCCAGGGCTACTGAGCAGTAAGCAAACACAACAAAGAATTTTCCTGCCCTAATCCTCTACTGATCTTACCTTTCTCCTCATCACCAACCGTTCATCCAAAGAAAGCCACGTGGAGACTCTGAAACATTATTCGGAAAAAAAATTAGAAGGGGGGGAAGAAAGGAGAAATAATCTGAGCATAATCAAGCATGATTATACCTGACACATGCATTATTTTAACTGCTCCGTCTCAGCTTACAAGTAATGCTGACAATGATGGGTGGCCCTTGGGAGCACTGTGCAGGGTTCTTAGCATATATTACCTCACTTGCTGTAACAATAGTTTCATAACCAAAGGACTATTATTATCTTCACGTTATAGGGGGTAAAGCTGAGCCTTACAGAGTTGAAGTAAATGTCCTGAGCTCGCACAGTTAGAAAGGAAACGAGACGGATTCCAACATTAAGCCTAACTGTGTGGTGCATCTCTTAACTATTATACCATCCTTCATGTGATAAACGTGGAGGGGTGCTGTCCAGCTCCCCCTTCAAGAAAGGATTTGTTGCCCGGCTGCTGGGGTGCTGTCAGCCCCTGGAGGGCTCATCTCAGCTGCTCAGCAGCACCTCACCCGAAAGCAAACCTTTCCCAGGGCAGCTGGCATCCAGGGGTGAAGGGGCAGCTCTGGACACATGGTCACTGGGTATCCCACGGTCAAGCTGGCAGCCTTTGCTGTCACCTGGTGTGTAGCCAGAGCATTTTTCCCAGTTGTGAAATGTGATGCGTCTAGAATGTGAAGAATTCTGCCAAGTATTTATGTACCTCTGTGTGTGTGTGTGTGTGTGTGTGTGTGTGTGTGTGTGTGGTGTGTAATGGAATATTAGTCAGCCTTGAAAAAGAAGGGATCCTGCCATTTGCAACAACATGGATGGACCTTGTGGACAGTATACTAAGTGAAATAAGCCAGGCAGAGAAAGACAAATATTGCATGGTATCATTTATATGGAACCTTAAAAAACAAAACAAAACCAAACTCATAAAAACCAAGAGTAGAAAAGTGGTTGCCAGGGGTTGGGGTGGCGGTGGGGGAAACAGGAAGTGGTTGGTAAAACAGTACACACGTTCAGCTATAAGACGAATGAATTCTGAGGATCTAATGTATAACATGGTAAGTACAGTTGCTAACACTGTATTGTATAACTGAAATTTGCTAAGCGAGAACTTAAACTTCTCACCAAAAAAAAAAAACCAAACAAATAAATGTGCGAGGCGGTGGATATGGTTATTAACTAGATGGGTGGAATCCTTTGATCGTGTAGACATACAACAAATCGTCCCAATGTACACTTTAAATAGCTTACAATTTTATTTATCAATTATACTTCAGTAAAGCCGAAAAATAGTTTTCAAAAATTTAAAAAATAAATGTGAAAAAATACACAAATCCTTAGAAGCGCATGTATGTAAAGACTAAGTACAGTTCAGATTGAATACTAGTTCCAAATGTAAACTTTTGTACTAAAATCAAATTGCTTTATGGCTATATTTCTACTTTAATATAAAGATGACAAAGGAAAAAAATTTTTCTTTTTTTAAAATTATGTTCAGTTAGCCACTGTAGAGTGCATCAGTTTTTGATGTACTGTTCAATGATTCATTAGTTGCATATAACACCCAGTGCTCATCACATCATGTGCCCTCCTTAATATCCAACATCCGGTTACCCCTTTGCCCCTCCATTCTGTAACCCCCTCCCTTCTGTAACCCTCAGTTTGTTTCCCGGAGTCCAGAGTCTCTCATGAAATACCTTTTTTCTTAGTTGTCTTTTACTAGGTAGTCCTGAGTGTCACTGAGAAGGGGGCACTTCTCCAGGGTCACCCCAAGAAGATGGGACTTCATCACACTAACATGTGTTTACTATCTGTCCTCTCCACTTACCTTCAAGGTCCCTTAGGTAAAGCCCCTGTCTATTCTATTCACCTCTTTATCACCATGCCTCACACAGCGTCTGGCAATATTAATTAATTTCTTTATTATTCAACAATTGCTGGACGAGTGAGCGAGAGATGCATGGATTAACATATTCCATTACGTCAAATTTAGTCACCTATTGCCTGGTGGATGTCTTCTCTCTTTCTCAGATTTTCCCTCCTCAGCCCTGTAAAATGGAAGAAACTCAGGAGGATGTAACCTTTCACTCAGAAAGCCACAAGAGGAAGGAATACATTAGATGTAAGCAACTGGGCATCCTGCCACCTCAGGACTTATGTAACACTTTAATGAGACAGACCTTTATCTATTTCCTTTGCCCCATCTACCTCCCTCCCGTATCATATGTCCCTATTGAATCTCATTCTCAACAGCACCTGATGCTGGCTTTCACATCTGAGCAGAAACAAAGAGTGGCCTTTTCCAAGCTTCCTAGGTTCGACACTGCCCATACAGTGAATTTCGTGAATTGCTCTCAGCCTCTAGAGGCACTGAGTCATTGTTTCCTTTCCGGGCAACTTCTAAATCATGAGCCTTGTCTTCTCAGAAAACTTACAGCTCTTCATCTTATCCTCTCATTTGATCTCCCAAATGATCCTATGAGGTAAGAGACCAGATGTCATGCATGGAAAGATCAGTGAACCAGGAAATCAGAAGACAAGGATTTTCATTTCTCTCTACTATTTATTAGTTGTGTGATCTTATGCAATTCTCATGATACTCATAAAAACAAATAGGTTTTATGAGACTCAACACTTGACAGACATTTAATCAGTGTCCTTTACGTGCATGGTTCTAGAAGCTGGAGGTACAGTGGGATGTAAGACAGGTCATTTTTCTTTCCTCACAGAACTTTCATTCTGGTGGGGTATAGACAGATGAGACGCAGCAAATAGATAAGAGAATTTGGGGTATTAGTAAAAGCTATTGAGACAATAAAGTGGTGTGTTCAACAGTGAGCAGTGGAAGCTGTTTTGATTGGGAGGTCAGAGAAAGCCTCCACCCCACAAGAGGTGAAGAGCTTTCCAGGCAGAGGGAACAGGTATTCAGAGCTGGTTACAGAAGTTCTAAGAGGATGCGAGCGTGGCTGTCCCTGACAGCTCTTACCATGGGTGGTTCCCTTTTCACAGATGATGCTCTTAGGGCCAGAGCAGTGCAGCAACTTGCTCAAGAGTAAATTGTTGAGTTTTTGTGAGGACGTGGATTCAGACTCACATCTCCAGACTCTTAAAGAGAACATGCTTCACCACTTAAATTCTTAGACCTTTAATTCAGACCCTCATGACCCCACCCTTGGATTATTTCAGTAGACTCCTAATGGGTCACTCAGCATCCATGCCCATCTCCTCATCCCCAGCCCAAACCCCACATCATCTTCCATATTGAAGATGGCCAGAATTATGACTCCAATACATGAGTCTAAGCATGTCTCCCTTCGTTTTCCTTTAAACACCTTTTGCCAGCAGCCTCGGGATAAATTCCAAGCTCTCCCACTCATTATTTAATCTATTTGCAACAATTCCAACCTCATCTCTTACCACCATCATTCCTCACATCATCCCCTTATCCCCGGCAAATGAAATGCCATTTTGTGCACACATACACACCCCTGCCCAGCTTTTAAACATACTCTTCTCTTTCATTGGTAAATGCCAGTCTTACAATTACTCACAGAATTAACATTCCTGTGCAAAGTGCGTCCCTCATTTATCTATGTCAGCATAGCACTTCTACTCTGTTCGAGTAGTTTCCATATCTATTCCACTGCTTCATTTACTGGCCCCACTAGATCATGAGTCCTGAAAGGGCAGAAAACACATTGTATTTCTTTTTATGTCCCCAGTGCTCATCTCTTCTTCACTTTTTTTTTAATAATAATTTTTTATTATGTTATGTTAGTCACCATACAGTACATCCTTAGTTTTGATTTCTTTTTTGACCCCTGGTTTATTTTAGAAGTGCAGTGTTTGATTTCCAAATGGTTGGGGATTATGTTACTGATAATCTTATGCTATTGGTGGCCAAATCAATTCTTTGAAGAGAAATACTCTGATTTTAATCCCGCATTGATTCATTTTGAAAGGAGTGTTCTGTAATCTGGTATATGTTCCATCCTGTTGAATTTCTATGGGCACTTGGAAAGAATATGTTATGATATTGTCGGCTGGAGTGTTTTATAAATGTAAATTAGGTCAAATTGGTTTAAACTGTTTTTCAAATGTTGTATATCCTTACTCATTTCCTTTCTACTGTTTTATCAATTACTGAGACAGAAGTTTTGAAATTCTATCAGTTTTTGTTTATATATTTTGAAGTTGTCTTATATGATGCATACACATTTAGGAGTTAGGTGTTCTTATAATTAACCCCTTTGTCACCATGAGAGATCCTTTTTTATTGCTACTAATATTTCTTGTTCTGGAGTCTTTTTCTATTATTAATATAGCCACCCCAACTTTCTTATGCTTGGTGTTCGCATGGTGTATCCTTTTCTATCCTTTTACTCTCAATCGCTCTCTGTATGTATATGAAAAGCGGGTTTCATGCATCCTGACTTTGGTGTGGTTTTTAAAAAGTCATAGCCATCCACAGCCGAGGCAATCTAGGATTTCTCCCGGGAGTTTTATAGCTTTGCATTTTATGTCTTTATACATTTTAAGTTAATTTTTGTAAAAGGTGTAAGGTCTGTGTCTAGAATGTTGAGATTTATTCTGCAAGTGACTAGTGTTACTTTAGAGAAGCTTTATTTTTTCAGGTTTATTTTTGTTTTTTAACTTTGTTAGGATAGGTCTAAGGCATTCTTTTCCTCAGACTTAACGTTGTTCTCTAAGACTTGCCTCTTCTTGGCTATCAAGTAGGGGACCCTGGTGTCCCATGATGTCTCTCCGCTCTGGCTGTCTGGGCTCAAAGATAGCTGTATGTGAGCTTGGAGAATTTCTCAGCTTACACATTCCCAGTTGGCCTTTGCCTTTACTCATAGAAATTCATCCTACACATCACTGGCTTCGTAGTGAGAATACAAAGAAAGGCAACCCTGTGTGGTTTTCTCTGCACCCTGGAGGACTTTTCCCTCTGCTTAGCTCTCTCCCCTCTCCAACTTTTTTTTGCAACTTCCAGTCCTCTCTGTTGTTTTATAGCCACTAAATAGAAAACATTTTTTTAAATTATTTTGTTCATTTTCCTAGTTGTTTGCTGTGAGAAAATAAGTCTGTTTCCAGTTACTCCCTCAGAGCCAGAAGTAGATATGCAGAAATGCCAAGCTTCTGAATGTTAGACAATCTGGGTGTAAAATATTATCTCACTGTGGCTTTATTTTGCATTTCTCTGATTATTAATGACATTTTTCTAAGTTTATTGGTCATCTGTGCTGCTTCTACTCATATCTTCGGCGTAATTTAAAAATTGGGTTGTCTTTTCTTGTCGATTTATATTAATACTTTGAATATTCTGGTCCTAATTCTTTGCCAGTTATATCATTGCATATATTGGCTCCAAATATCTTGTTAATCTTCTTACTTTACAGTGTATTTTGTTTAATAGAAATTTTATTTTGGTTTAAATGTTCATAACTATGTGAATTTCTATTTTTCTTATTTAATAATTCTTTGGTTTCTTCAAAAGTTTTTGAGTGCAACTTCTCATATTTATGGCTTCAATCCACTTATAATAATTTCTGTGCACGTATGGTGTGATGTAGGGAATTAATTTAATTTTTTTTCCTGTAAGTATGTACAGTAACATCCATTCCATTTATTGGGATAACTCTTTTTACATATAGATCTACAGTACTACACTTTTCATGTATCAGGCCTCCATGTGTACATGGTTCTGTTTCCGGGCTCCGTATTCCTTTTTTGGTCTGATTGTTTATGTGGACATGTGCTAATTCCACATGGTTTTAATTACCAAAGCTTTGATATCTGGTGGAGTAAGACCCAGCACTTTGTTTTGTTCTTTCAAATTTTTCTTAGCTATTCTTAGCCCATCAAGTTCCGGGGAAAGGTACTGTTAAGATTTGATTTTGAATTTGTAAATTAATTATGAACAATTGGCATCTTTATTGGGTCTATCCAACTCTGAATATGATATTTACCTCCATTTATTTAATTTTCTTTATATCCTTTTATAATTCTTCATAATTTTCCTAATAAAGGGCATAGATATTTTTTCATTACACTTATTTCTATATAAGTTTAAGTTTTTTAGTCACTATTTAAATGGGATCTTATCTTTATTATGTTTTTCTAGTGGTTGCATTTGTATAGACATGTATATACATGTCTATGGGGGGTTTTTTGTATCTTATATCTGCCAACTTTGCTTATTTAATTAGATCTAATATAGTATCTATGGATCTCTTGAGGTTTTTTATAAGACAATTATATTGTCTACAAATAAGGAGAGTCATCCCTCTTTCTTTATAATTTCTATCTACTTTTCTCTTTTTCTCTTTTAATCTCATTGCATAGATCTCTTATTACATCACTGACTGGAAGCAGAAATAGTTCTAATGTTCCATCATCAAGCATGATGCTTGGTAAAGTTTGATACACACTTTCATCAGCTTAAGGAAGTGTCCTCCTAATCAAGGTATTAGGATTTCTTCTCATCTTGAATGAGCCCTGAACACTTTATTTTTTTTTAATTATAATAATTTTTTTATTATATTATGTTAGTCACCATACAGTACATCCCTGGTTTTTGATATAAAGTTCGATGATTCATTAGTTGCGTATAACACCCAGTGCACCATGCAATATGTGCCCTCCTTACTACCCATCATCAGCCTATCCCATTCCCCCACCCCCCCCTCCCCTCTGAAGCCCTCAGTTTGTTTCTCAAAACATCCAGTGGAAAAAAGACAGTCTCTTCAATAAATGGTGCTGGGAAAATTGGACAGCTACATGCAAAAGAATGAAACCTGACCACTCTCTCACACCATACACAAAGATAAACTTGAAATGGATGAGAGACCTCGATGTGAGACAGGAATCCATCAAAATCCTAGAGGAGAGCATAGGCAGCAACCTCTATGACATCGGCCACAGCAACCTTTTTCATGACACATCTCCAAAGGCAAGAGAAACAAAAGATACAAATGGGTAACAGACACATGAAAAAATGTTCAAAATCATTAGCCATCAGGGAAATTCAAATCAAAACCACACTAAGATACCACCTTACACCAGTTAGAATGGCAAAAATTGACAAGGCAAGAAACGACAATTGCTGGAGAGGATGTGGAGAAAGGGGATCCCTCCTACATTGTTGGTGGGAATGCAAGTTGGTACAGCCACTCTGGAAAACAGTGTGGAGGTCCCTTAAAAAGTTGAAAATTGAGCTACCCTATGATCCAGCCATTGCACTACTGGGTATTTACCCCAAAGATACAGACGTAGTGAAGAGAAGGGCCATATGCACCCCAATGTTCATAGCAGCATTGTCCACAATAGCTAAATCGTGGAAGGAGCCAAGATGCCCTTCAACAGATGACTGGATTAAGAAGATGTGGTCCATATATACAAGAGACTATGGACTCTGAGTCCTGAACATTTTAAATGTTTATTCTACACTTATTGAGATGGCTGTGTATTTTTCCTCTTATATCAATGTAATACACTATAGCATAGATCTCTTGATCGTGAAAAGTACCCGCTTCCTGAATAAACATTACTTGCTCATAATATCTTAAAAAAAAAAAAAAAAACTCAGCTTAAATTTACATATGGCCATTTTATTTAGTGTTTTTGCATCTGGACCTATTTTTATAGTAGAGAGATCATTTTGATTGCAATCCACCTTTCATTAATGGCTATTGGTTAATTTAGATTTCTGTTTTTTCTTGAGTCAATTTTCGTAATTTATATTTTTCCTGAAATTTAGCCATTTCAACCAGGCTTGCAAATATACTCACATAAAATTGTTCTTTAAATCACTTCATTCCTTATGCTAAATCATGTTTCCCTGAGATAGTCGGGCATGTTTATAGTGGTTTGAGGATACATTTATTTCTTGGAAGTGGTATTAGACTCATAACTCTAGGCAACAAACAGAGGGTTGCTGGAGGGGAGGTGGATGGGGAGATGGGGTAATTGGGTGATGGGCATTAAGGAGGGTGCTTGTTATAAAGAGTACTGGGTGTTATATGCAACTGATGAATCACTAAATTCTACCTCTGAAACTAATAATACACTATGTATTAATTAATTGAACTTAATTTTTTTCTAAAGTGGTGTTAGAGGGAATTTACCACCACCCTTTCTCTACAGCATGGCTGCCAAACCCAGTGACATCTTTACACACACTGTCACTAAAATTTCCATCCCATGGAAGCATGGCCTGATGATCTAACCATATGGTGGTATGCATTATTGTCTCCTAACAGGTAAAGAATTTGAGGCTGAAGAATTTGAGGCTCAAGGAGTTTAAGAGAGTTGCACACGTTTAAAAGATAATTTAAGTGTGTGAAGTTTGGCTTTCTAAAAAGCCACAGCTCAGGTTCTTTGCATCACCGTGGCCTTTCTCGGTGTGTGGTCTGACACCCACCTGCAGCAGAATCACTTTGGGCATTCGATTCACAATTCTCATTCCTGAGCCCCACCCCAGGTATACTGAAGCAGAATCTCTGGGGCCCTGGGACCCGGCAATCTGTACCCTAAACCGATTCCATAGATGACTTTCACCTGCTAAATTTTGAGAACCTCTGTACCTATCGTGGCTTTCGTATGAAGTCACTTGACCACTGAATTTCTATCTCTGGTGGCTGGCTTTCCTGGTTCAGGAAATTATAATCAAAGTTCTTATGCACTTACCCCATTTTTTTAAAAAAATGGTATTGCTGACTTCAGTGTAAATATTCAAACCTGGCATGTCTGCAACTGGCCGAGAGCCCCAGATGCACAGAGGGCACCAAGAAAAGAAGGTGCACAAACATGGGGTCATGGAAATAGTAGCAAAGGAAGTGAAGCAAGAAAACGGATGTAAAAACAGGACCATTGCAGAGCTCTGTATTACAATGAGAAATATTATACCAAAGTTCCAATAAAGAAGTCTTTAAAAGTCTTTATAAGTTCTTTATCAGCTAAGAGATTTTTCTCTTTTATCTGTGGTTTGGTTTTGGTCTCTCTTTGGCATGTGTTTTCTCCTGGGTTTTTGGCCGTTCTTGCATGTGGATTTTCTGGAAAAGGATTAAAGAACGATCTCTCTTCTTCATTCTTTACCTTTACTGACAACTGCCACCCTCCGTGCTCCCTCACTTAGCACTGATTCACTACCTCCTTCAGCCACTTATTCAGCAAAGAGATATTGCGTCCTGGCCACTGTGCTGGGTGCTGCAGGCCTTGCCCTTGATGATGGCATAATCTACTGGGGGAAACTTAGAAATCATTACAATCAAAAGTTGAAAATACTACAAAAAAGGTGTCTCTCCAGCTGAGAGCAATGACATCCTAAAAAGGACTGGAGAGAAGAACAGAGGTGAAGGATTTAGAATACCAGGCTTCATGGATAAGAATCCAGTCTCTACCACTTCCTAGCTGAGTGTTCTTAATCCTTCCGTGCCTCAATTCCTTCATCTGTAAAATGGAAACAATAATAGAGTCCACCTCCTAGGGTCGTCTGTCATGAGATTGGATGAGTGGATATATGTAGGGTAGTCTGAGTAGTTCAAGGTATGCAGTTATATATAAATGTTAGCTGTTGTGGTTGTCATCCTTAGGCAAGGGCTCAAGGGGGGCCTCCTCCATTCCTTCCCCAAAGAATCATGGAAGCAATAGCCCAGAGGCAGGTGCACAAGGGAGTGTGACGTCCAAGAGGTGACAAACACTGCTGTGTGACTGCAGTGCACGAGCGGGCAGTGTGCATGGTACCATGCCTGCGTGTCCATGAATGTGATCTGGTGCAGAGGAAGAGGGGCTCGTGCTGGGGGACCGTGGTGTCAGGACACTTGGTTGGGGACCGATGGGGCAGGGCCAAGAATGACATCTGGAGAGGTGGCATGTCACAGTGGACCCACAGCCTGAGTCTGGGACAGCTGGCCTCGGTGTGGATCCCAGCTGTCCTGCTCACTAGCTGAGTGGGCTTGCGCAGCTGTTTGGCTCTGAGTCTGGCTTCCCTTACCAGAAAAGGCAGAAACTCCTGGAGCACCTCCCACATCGGGCAGTGGGGAGGAAGTGCGTTCATAGGTGACAAGAGTCTCTCTCTCACAGAGCAAACTGGAATTATACGTTCGTCATCATTATTAGAAATTTGCTCCTCAGGATAGAGGCACAAAAAGGAAATCTACAGTGATTTTGGAACAGGGGGTGGTCTGACCAAACCTGTTTCCCAGGAATTTTGTCCCCCAAATGAACGAGACCATAATAGACAAACATAACAAGCAAGTAAAATGGTTCTTTTCATAAAGTGGGAGAGGAGAAGAAAAAAAAAAGACGGGTCCTCCTAGAGGCCAGGAATGTGCACTCATATCAGAGTCTACCAAGTGTAGGGTTTCAGGTCCGCATGTAGTCCCGAGGTGACACAGAGGTCCCACTCCCAGAGCAGGGAAGGTGGCGGTCCCACGGCTCCGCGCACTCAGTGTTGGGGTCAGTCAGGACGAGGGGACACTCCCCAGCTGTCTCAGAGGTCAGCACCCTGCTGGTGAGGAGACTGGAAGCTATTTCCCAAGAGGGGCGGTGAAGGAACAGGGATGTTGGACTGAGAGGGGAGGCTGGCGGTAGAGGCCGGTAGGAGGGACGTGTTGGCTGCCCTACAGTCGGGAACTGCTGTCATGGGGAAGAGGGAGTAGACCGGTCTGTGTGGTTCCAAGGGATGGGAAATAAACTGATAGATCGACAGGGGTTTTTTTGTTGTTGTTTGTTTTTTTGTTTTTCCAGCTCAGTTTTTATTCTGATTCCTGTGAGTTAACATACAGTGTCATAGTAGTTTCAGGTGTATAATACACTGACTTAACACTTCCGCACAACGCCCAGTGCTCATCACAAGTGCCCTCCTCCATCCCCAGCACCTGTTTAACCCTCCCCTCTACTCACCTTCATTCTGTCACCATTACTCTGTTCTCTAGAGTTAAGAGTCTGTTTCTTGCTTTGGCTCTCTCTCTCTCTTATTTTTTTCCCCTTTCCTTGTTTATTTTGTTTCTTAAATCTCACATATGAGTAAAATCATAACGCTATTTGTCTTTCTCTAACTTATTTCGCTTAGCATTATACTCTCTAACTCCATCCATGTCATTGTAAATGTCAAGATTTCATTCTTTTTTAAGGCTGAGTAATATTCCATTGTGTGTGTGTGTGTGTGTGTGTGTGTGTGTGTGTGTGTGTGTGTAAAATATATCCGTTCATCAGTTGATGGATATTTGGGCTGCTTCCATGTCTTGGCTATTGTATATTTACAATAATGCTGCTATAAACATAGGGATGCATGTATCACTTTGAATTAGTGTTCTTGAACTCAGCCTTACTGGGTAAATACTCAGTAGTGCGATTGCTGGGTCATAGGGTAGCTCTATTTTTAACTTTTTGTGGCTGCACCAGTTTGCATTCCCACCAACACTGCACAAGGGTTCCTTTTTCTCCACATTCTTGCCAACACCTGTTGCTTCCTGTGTTGTGGATGTCAACTCAGTTTTTAAAGGGTAACAATATGGTCTGCTTTTATTGATCACATTCAATATGTGAGAAGCCATCCTCCATGCTTTACTGAAATTCTTTCATTTAATGTTATAACAACCCAATGGATTATATACTGATGTATCCAGATTCTACAGATGAGGAAATCGAGACAGAAGTATGAGGCAGCCGACTCAGGTCACATGGGAAATGCATGGCAGAGCAGAGACTGGAACTCTCCCTTTAGGAATTATGCACCACTGCTTCTGCACAAGGCATGCCAAGCTGGAATGAGAGGACGCCAGGGGGCCCAAAATGTCCCTCTAGCTGTCACCAAGTTCCTCCATGGGTCATTTGACTTTATTTCTAAAGTGAGGACTTCTTGACCTAGGTCAGTTGTCCCTATTAAATTTAAGATGTGTCTGTTAGTTTCCATGACACAATGTTCATTCCACTTAAGAATATTTACCAAACTTGCATTGGTTTTGTTTTGTTTTATTTTGTTTTTTAACTTTCTTATTAGGCTCCAAGTTGTCTTGTTCATCATATCTTAGTGCCTAGGCTGCACCTGGCTCAGAACATGGGCTCAGTAAGTATATCAGTCATGATTATCCAGAAAACAGAACAGTAAGGGCGTGTGTGTGAGAGAGAGAGAGAGAAAGAGAGAGAGAAAAAAAGAGAGAGGAGAGACTTAAAGAAATTAGATTATATAGTTGTGAAGGCTGGCAAGTTCAAAATGTAGAGGACAGCTTGGCAGGTTGGAGACCAGGGAGGAGCTGATGTTGTAGTCCAAAGCAGCCTGGAGGCAGAGTCCCCTCTTCCCCAGAGGAGCTTCTTAAGGACTTCAACTGATTAGATAAGGCCCACCATGTTATGAAGGATAATCTGCTTTGCCCACAGTCTACTGATTTGGATGTTAATCACATCCTAAAAATACCTTCACAGCAACAGATAGACTGATGCTTAGCCAGACATCTGGCATCATAGCCTAGCCAAGCTGATACATAAAGTTAATCTGCACAGTGATCATAACTACTTCTTGAATAAATGAAGAGCAAGTTACCCAATACTGGAGATGTTCCAGTTAAAACTGGGCTGAGATGTTGTACATGCCATTCAAATTGCTGAATGAACCAGATTAATTTTAAGATGTCTCTATTTTCTGTACTTCATGAGTTTAAGAATGGCATATCTCACCAGAGAAGTTTTAGAACAAGAAGAAATAGTTTTACTTTTAGCATGATTCCAATGGTAGCAAGCTATCCATTTAACTTCCAGACAATGTGTTTATTGTTGTGCATGAAATTCATAACGATTTTGATTTTTTTTCTTTAACTGAATGACGTATTATCTAAACTTTTTTTTTTAATTGAATGCATACCCATGTACAGGTGTTATTGTAAACAAAACAGGCAACAATCCCTGCCTTTGGAGAGTTGATATTGTAGTGGGAGGACGAGGGGAAAGATAATAAATCACAACTAAGGAAACCATAGAGAATGGCCGATGACGATAAAGTACTATGGAGAGAAATAAAGCAGGGAAGGAAGGAGAAGCACTGAGGCCAAGGTGGACGCAGGAGAATGCCATGTTCAACAGGAGGTCAGAGAAGGCCTCACTAGCTGGTAAAGTTTGAAGAAAAAGCTAAAAGTGTAGGATCTAGAGCAAGCCACATACATATTTGGGAGTAGAAAAAAGATTTCAGGCAGAGAAAGTAGCAGGTACAAAGGTGCTGAGGTAAGTTTGTCATGCTCGATCAAGAATAACAAGGAGGGGGGCGCCTGGGTGGCACAGTGGTTAAGCGTCTGCCTTCGGCTCAGGGCGTGATCCTGGCGTTACGGGATCGAGCCCCACATCAGGCTCCTCCGCTATGAGCCTGCTTCTTCCTCTCCCACTCCCCCTGCTTGTGTTGCCTCTCTCGCTGACTGTCTCTCTCTGTCAAATAAATAAATAAAATCTTTAAAAAAAAAAAAAAAAAAAAGAATAACAAGGAGGCTAGGAGCCTGGGTGTCTCAGTCAGTTGGCTCAGGTCATGATCTCATGGGTCATGGGATCGGGCCTCACATTGCGCTCTGCGCTCAGCAGGGAGGCTGCTAGAAGATTCTCTCCCTCTACCCCTCCCCAACTCATGCTTCCTCTCTCTCTTTAATAAATAAATAAATCTATAAAAAAAATAGAATAACCAGGAGCCTAATGTGACTGAAGAGCGGAAAGTAGTAGGTGCCAAAGCCGGAGAGGTCACAAAGGTCTGAGCGTCTGGGGCCTGGTGGGGCTCTATGCAGGTTATGGGGGTTTGACTTTGGCTCAGGGAGGAATGGAAGTCCCTGGAGCATCTTGAGTAGAGGAGGACAGGATCTGATTCACATTCTTGAAGAACCACTCCGGCAGTAACGTGGAGAACATGGCCGGAAGCCATACATACGCCAGGTCTACCCAAACTGTCACATACATTCTCAACGCCTAGCTCCCTGCCAGGACCGCCCTTCCATTTTATATGGTGTGGTTCTGTTTTGTCTTGTTTTACACAAGTTTACCAAGGTATAATTGACATAAAATACACCACATGGAAAGTATACAAACCGGTAAGTTTTGACATGTGTCTATACCTGTGAAACTATTTCCATATTCAAGATAGTGAGCTACCCATTACTCCTATAGTTTTTCATATGGTGTGTTTTTATTTTACTCATTGCATCACCCAGGTGCTCTTTTAGAAGTGGGGTAGGGTGCGTGGGGTACGGATTAAAGGCAGCGGCCGTTGTTCTATATTTTTGGCAAGAACTTGGCCACCATCCCACATAACTGTGATGGTGGGTCTCCTTCCTCCTGTGTGTACTTTAGGAATGCCTGGAAGGGCATTTGCAGGGCCAATTTCAACTGTTTCAAAACTCCCCCCATTGCATTTTGCAAGGTGTGGCCACAGTTGTGAGCAGAGAGAGTGACCCGTGTTTTATGTGGCAAGTATTTCTTGCCAAGTTTGTTTGAACGAAGCACACCCAGCCTTTTGTAGCTATTTTGGTCCTGCTATAGGGAAAGTCAGCTATTTGGTTTGGAAATGCCTAGGTTTCTGACAAATATAAGCCAGATAAATTGGATGAAAAGATGTGGCAGGAGGAACGTTTTCCCCCAAGGAATAAAGACATTCCAACTTCTACATCGTTACCCTTGGCAGTAGTTCTGCCCTTGAAGCTAATGAAGAAATATGGACGTGTTGTCTTTTACTTCCTTAATTCTACCTTTGATCCTCCTCCCTCCTTACCCCTCATCCCTGAGGAGCAATGTATTTTCTTACTAGGTGAGGGAAAATTCCTGAAGAACTTCATAATATGCCTTGCCAGGATTATCCACCACACCTTGGAATTTCCTGCCGCCCCGTGCACTGCCTCTCCACGTTCTTTCTCACCCCTGCCAGACAGTGGCTTTTTCCCCCTTACTCTGCCCTGAGTCCTCAAGGATCTCATGACTTCCATTATTACCCAATGAGCTAGACAAGAGTCAATTTCTCAAGTCCGGATCCACCCATCCATCTGTATATTTATTTGTAATTTTTTTGTTCAATACTTATTTATTGTATTTATTGCCTCCTGTATCAGGCAGGGTCCCAGAAGAAAACACAGGGCACATACAAACTGAGTGATCTGAGAACAATTTAACATAGGGGTGATGTTCAAAATGTGAGCAAGTGAGTATAAGGAACCTAGGAGAAATGAGGGTAGAATCCTGACTCTAGTAACAACAGGATTCATTACCTCCCCTAGGCTTAAAGGGGCAAGGGAGAGAGTAGTAGAACCCAAGAGGGACAGGGAAAGGGGGAGATGAAATAGACTGGAACCTTGGCCTCTAGTCAAGGGATGACACCAGACTACACCATCCTGGCCAGGAAGTAGCCTGGGGAGGAAACACCCTGACCTGGCTCTCCTCCTTCCCTTCTTCCAATATTCTCCCATGCTCACTCTTTTTTTTTTTTTTTAAGATTTTATTTATTTATTTGACAGAGATAGAGACAGCCAGCGAGAGAGGGAACACAAGCAGCGGGAGTGGGAGAGGAAGAAGCAGGCTCCTAGCGGAGGAGCCTGATGTGGGGCTCGATCCCAGATCGCCGGGATCACGCCCTGAGCTGAAGGCAGATGCTTAATGACTGCGCCACCCAGGCGCCCCTCCCATGCTCACTCTTGACAAAATTCATGCAGAAACAGGGCAAAAGGAAGTCTACTGATACCACTCATACAGGTGGGCCTTCCAGGGGACAGAGCCTGATAGAGAGTGGATCTGGAGGGTAAACTCCTGCACACCTGCTTTGCGATAAACAAAATGTACAGAACTGCTTACCAAACAAATATAGTTAAGTATCCTACAGGAACATTAAAAACACAAGTGGTGGAAAATTGAATTGCTTTGTTCCCACGAAGTTGCTCTTCTATTACCCATCTTGTTGCCACCATCTGCAGAATCACTCAAATCAGAAACACGCAAGATCTGGGCTTCGTTCCGTACTCTTTCTCTCTCTCATGCTCTTGCCCTTCTGCCCTTGGTTATGTCTCACCGAGAACTGCTATTTTACCTATAAAATGTTCTAAACCCATATTCTCCTCTACATCCCCGTCGTTGCGCCCAAACAGCCTATGCATCTTTGATCTTGTTTATTACACAAGCAACCTACCACCCTCTACATCTTCCCCCACATTGCCACCACAGTGACTTTTCGAAAACATCATTCTTTTTACTTGTTGGTCGTGTTTCTCCCACTGCAATATAAGCTCCACTGGGGTAGGAGTTATATGTTTTTTGTTTACTACTCTATTCTCAGCATGTACATATGGCATCGGATGGACACGCAAATGTTTGCTGAATTTGAATATGCCATGCCACTCCTCTGCCTAAAATCCCAGTGGATCTCATTGCATATGGAGTTATATAGTCATTATTAGTATTAGCAACTATTATTTATTGAGTACAGTGACATGGTTAATGCTTTCAACTATGAAGTAGGTACTGTTATTATCTCTAGTTTATATTTGAGGAGACTGAAGGTCAGAGGGATTCATGTGGTTGAACAAGGGAAAAATTCAAAGGCCCTAGAGGAGAGCAGACCCATCAGATGGAGAAAGCCTAAATCTCTGAATCACTGTGTGGAGGGCTGCCATCCAAACTCTTGTATTAAATGGTTGTATGAGAAAGAAATGTGCCTACTGTATTGAATCTCTCATATGTGAGTATTGATTTTTACAACAGTTAATCTGTCATGACTCATGTAACGACTACTCAAGATGAATTTAAGTGTCAAAAATCTGTAAGGAAAATAACACTAAGAAAGATAGCCAACAAAACCAGCATATAGGAGTTAATTTTCTTTAGTTTAAATAAAAATAAGTCAGAGGGGTTAATAAGATTTCCAAAGGGGTAAAAGAAGAAATTATATTCATATAAATAATATATATATATATAAGGAACCTAGGAAGAGATGCAAGATGGGATATGAAAAAAATTTTGAAATTCCAACATGGAAAATATAGCTATTGATCCATTAATCTACCCAAGGACACCTTGGTTGCTCCCAGGTTTGGGCACTTATGAGTAAAGCTGCTGTGAACATCCATGTGCAGGTTTTTGTGCGGACATAAGCTTTATCTCTGGGTAAAAACTAAGGAGAGTGATTATTGGATCATATAGTAAGAATGGGCTTAGTTTTGTAAGATATTGCCAAGCTGTCTTCTAAATGTCTGTGACACTTTGCATTTCCACCAGCAGTGAACGAGACTGCCTGTTGCTCCATGTCCTTGTCAGTGTTTGGTATTGTCAGTGTTCAAGGTCTTGGTTGTTCTAATAGGTGTGTAGTGGTATCTCATTGTTGGTTTAATTTATATTTCCCCGATGACACATGTTATGGAGCATCTTTTCATATGCTTATTTCATCTGTACATCTTCTTTAGTGAGGTGTCTGTTCAAGTGTTTGGCCCATTTTTAAATTGAGGTTATTTTTTTTCTTATTGTTGAATATTTAGAATTCTTTGTATGTTATGGATAACCATCTTTTGTCAGATGTGTCTTTTGAAAGTATTTTCTCTATCTGTGGCTTGTCTTCTCACTCCCTTACCAATGTCTTTTGCAGAGCAGAAGTTTTTAATTTTAATGAAGTCCAGCTTATTTATTATTTCTGCTAAAAAACAAAATTCAATTCAGTAAGTTTTACAACTCTTATTGACTTCACTCAGTGATCTATGAATCAGGGGCATCCAAACTAGCAGATAGAAAGAAACTCTAAAGCACTGTACAAAATGAAAGACTTTTATAGGCAGAAACAAGCAGGAAGAAAGAACTTCTATTAGGCAAAACAGTGGATTGTTTGGGGCGCCTGGGTGGCTCAGTCCGTTAAGTGTCCAACTCTTGAATTCGACTCAGGTCATGATCTCAGGGTCATGGGATGGAGCCCAGCATTGGGCTCTATGCTCAGCAGGGAGATTGTTTGAGATTCTCTCCCTCTCCCTTGCTCCTCCCCCAGCACTCACACGCTCTCTTTCTCTCAAATAAATAAATAGTTATTTTTTTAAAAAATAACAACAGCGGATTGTTTGTTGCAGGATTACTTTTCTTTAAGGGCTGCAGGGGTCTATTAGGAAGACCAATCATCAGCTGATTCTTGATGGACTAGTTTAAGATTCCATTTCTGGGAGAGCTGAAACTGTTTCAGTTTTGGTTTGCTGATGTGGGGCTTAGCAGAAGGCCATTTGGGGCCTTTTGTCTTGGCTTGAATAATTCTTTCATAGATCATACCTTTGGTGTTGTATCTAGATATAGCTATTGAAATTGCTTTATAAATCCTCACTAGATGGGTGAAATGCTTCTTTGGACAACACTGAATATAGTGATGACAAGTATACTAGGAACATAGTTCACAATATAAATATGTGAAACTTAGAAACCTGCTTGATATATTGGCAAGTCTTTAATATACTCTATATATGTCCTCTAGGAGTATATATGTCCCATGAAAGTCCCAAAAGACAACGCTAAAACAAATGCTGCAGAAAAACATTTAAGGTATACCGGAGGAAAAATTTCCACCAAGACATGAGTCTCATACTTAGAAGTTGAGCCCCAGGGCTAATACTATAAATACAAATATGTCCATACCTAGATGTATTGGAGCTAAAGAAAAAAATCTTTAAAGCTAACAGAGTAGAACTAAAAATTGCCTACAGAAACGGCACTCATTTTGATGGCGGACTTCTCATCAACAACTAAGAACAAAGACAAAAGAGTACTAGTGTCAACATGCAGAGGAAAAACAATAGCCTAAAAAATAAGATACACATAAAATACAAAACTATTGTCCAAAAGTAAGGAGGAAAACATAGCTTCAGGCATACGAAGACTAAGGTCCTTACCGAAAGAAGTAGTAAAAAATATAGTTGAGCAAGATGAAAAGATTTATTCCAGAATAAATGCAAGAATAGTATGACATGACTGGCAAGATATTTTTTGGAAAAAAAAAACAAAACAAAAGTGGACACAAAACAAGTCCTGAATTACTGGAGAAATATCATAAAGTTGGCAGTTCTCTCAAAATTAATCTGAAATATATTATGATACTGATTAAAATTTCCATAGCTTTTTGAAAATGAAACTTGACAAGATGACTATAAAATCTAAATGGAAGAATAAAAGTGGAGGACAGCCAAGATAATTTGAAGAAGAAGAACATTGTGCTTGCTCTACCAGTTATTAAGACCTATTTTAAAGCCGTGGTCATTAAAATAGTGTAGCATATGCCCAGAAATAGGCATGCATGGCCATGGAACGAATGAAAAAGCTCAGAAGCAGATACAATAATCAATGGAACCACATATGTAACGCAGATGGGGTTTCATATCAGCAGAGAAAGAATGCCAGTATATGAATATTTTTAAAAATCTTTGTAATATGTTTTTGTCTGTTATGCTCTTCTTTGTATATACATCTGATCTTGGAGAAACATAATAGGAAGTCTGAGTCTTGTCATAGACCCAGCTGTCCTTTCTTATCAATATTTAACAATAATCTGACACTGACTTCTGCTTCTCTTACTCCCTGTTTCAGCTCGCAGTTAATTGGGAACTCAGAAGGAAGGGAGAAGGAAACTGTGATTAAGTACCAATTAAAATTTTATCTGCAAAATGGGGATAATGGTATAACTAGCTTCAATGAGCGCTGTGACATTAAAATGACTTAACACATGCTTAATGCTAAGAGCAGTCTTGGCTTAATAAATGCTAGCTATCAGCATTATCACGCCACTCTCCCTTGCTTGACAAACTACTTTGTTGTAGGTGCAGAGTCCTGGTCAGATCTCAAGGACCCCAGTCATTCTGCCACTTAAAAACGATTTAGGATAAGATGTAAATTCTAATGGAACCCATGTCTTTTCCTACCACTGAATTTACATATTTCAAGACAGCTTGCTAGGACCATCTCACCATAATGTATCTAGACAGTATAACAAATTACACAGCTGGGACACTGCGTTCTTTAGGGCCAACAAGTTTCTTTCCTAGTGCCCTGCACCAAGTTACATATACACATGAAACTCTAAATAAGGACTTCCCATCCATACATAGTGTGTAGACCATCACATAAAATCCCCTTCCCACATTTGTCACTTCACTGAGCTTCATATATTTTACAAACATTTTCATACTGTTGAAAATAATTTTCATTATTCCACTTATCACGTTATTTCACTTGACATCATTAGGAATAATGAAGTAACTGAAGCCTTCTGAGAAATCAATGGGAAGAAATTACTTTGACTCTGCCTTTCTCACTGAAGGTCAGGATTGTTATGACAGTATCTATTAACTATCATCCCGATGCCTGGGAGCAAGTCTAGGCTCGAGAGCATTATTTGAGTGGACTTACCGTTCACTGCACTGGATTTTACACACTATACGGTGCTTTGTTTCCTTAGTAACATCAATGCTTTGTGTTTTTCAAAAGCAACAGCTTCAGTATTCCTTAGAGGACCATCTTCTTGGGTAGTTTGTTCTCAACAAGTGAACTGACTGGAAATCAATCACAGGGTATATCCAGTTATGTATACTTTTGAATGTCTGATATGTCCATGAAAAAGGTTACAAAGATACATAAAGCATAGTCTCTGACCTTGGGTGTCACAAAAATCTAGTGGAATAAAAACAGAAATACGTTGAAGGGATACAATTAATGCAGAGTAGGAAATGATTCTGTTTTCAAGAGACATCAGCAAGGCTTCGCAAAGAATTCTGACATGATGACAGGGTTTTAAAGGGTGAATAGAAGTCCATTAAGCAGACTGAGTTAAAAAAAAAAGACATATTCAATAGTATTGAATTATGAAATGATACACCATTTCTGAAAATTAAAAGTGTTCAAAAATTCACTATCCTAACCATAAATACAGCTATGTATATTAAAAATATAAGTATTTCCCATATACGTACCTTGTACTTATTAATTTGCTTGCATAAAAAATTAGCCAAAATGGAGTGGCTAAAAACAAGAGTCATTTACTATTGCTTTTGTATCTGCAAGTCTATCGGAAGTCTGCAGACAACCCTCTGCGTTCAGGCAGGGCAATTCTGCTCTATGTGTTTCTCATTCTCCTTCGGTCACTGAACTTGTCCTTCTCAGTGTAATGGCAGATGTGTAAGAAGGCAAGTGGGAACACTAACACTTTTTTAAACCTAGGCTCGGCACGGGTACACTCGTATTTCCAGTATTTGTATTTGTCCCGGCAGGTGACACGGCAAATCTCAAGTCAAGGGGCAAGGAAGTACACTCCCCCTTGATGCGACCATCCCAAGGACACACATGCTGGGATGGGTGAAGAATCAGGGCTATTAGGAGAACCTACTTCATACTTCCAGCAGGGATTTGCCCCAGCTTACAACAAAAAGCAGGGAAGGGGGTCTGTTACGAAAAGACCCATCTATGAGAGACCATTTACAATAAAACCCCAGGAAACTGTTCTAATCAGGCATGGCATGAGTTCTGAGGTTCCTGACAGTCAAAAGGAAAAAGAAACAGGAAAAGGAAAATTTTCTTTGCAAAAGGGCAGAGAAAACGGGATGTCTGAGAAAACGAAAAAAGAGCAATTTGCAAGGAAAGTGAAATGCACACACATACATCTAACTCACCGACATATTCACTCTATGTGCGTGCATTTCCGTACATTCTATGTGGTTAGCAAACGGGCTCTTACATGTAACATGATAAATGCTTCATCTAAGTACTCTGGACGTGTCCATCATTCTCTCTACCTCCCCATATACTGTGTAACACTTGTGTGTAATGTCCTTTTTAACTAGGGGAATGGACCATCGCTTTTACCTCCAGGGAATAGCCTATCTTTCAGCCAAGAAAGACCAGACAAAGATAGCCAGGCAGATTTTTTTCCATCTGTGTCTAGTGTCTGACTGGACGACAAAGAAGTCTGGTACTTTAGCCAACTTGTCTGCCAACATTTCACTTGCTTTGCTTGCTATTAGTTGCCAGGTTGAAAAGTAAAAGCAAAACAAAACAGTCTTCGCCAAAATCTGGACGTTTTATTCCCCCACTTAATAAATATTTGAATCTATCTGTTGCTGCGCATCCTGTGTGAGTTGGTAGGAGAACCAGTTTGGCTGTTTCACACAGAAACAAACATTTAGATGTGTGCCTTTAGGCTAATGTCTGAAACAATGAGGATGCCTCATATGTATACACTGTTTTTAACTTTCTCAGACAAGTGGCAACAAGGTTTTGGGTCTGTGACAGCCTCTGATTGTATTCTAGTTACTAACTCTGTATGAACCTGAAACATCAGTTAATATATTTGAATCTCAATTTCTTCATTTGTAAAAATGATGACAATCATATCTATCTCAAAGCATAGTTATGAGGATTAATACCAAGATTGTGTGTGTGTGTGTGTGTGTGTGTGTGTATGTGCACCAGGACCAGGGTACCAGCACACATCAGTTATCCAGTAGATGTTGGACCCCTTTATCTATGATAGGGGGACTATGCCTTATTTGTTCACTAAGCACATGTTATACAATGTATCAAGCAGATTAAGTTAAATAAATATGAAAACTGAGCTACAAAATAATCAGGTGAGTTTCTAGTGGTCATACAGAAGGAAACCAGAAACCACATTTCCTGGGTCTCCATCCCTGGTTTATTCTGTTGCTATACTCTTCATTCATGCCCCTACTCATCCATTATTTATTTGCCCCCACTGTGTACTAAACACTGCTAGGCACTGTACATTTAAATAATTTAATAAAAGAGACTTGCCCTCAACCAGCTTACAGTCCAGAGGGGTACAAAGAGAGAAAACCAGTGATATTACCTTAAAAGACAGCTGATAACAGGATTTGGTGAAAGATCAAGGAGAAAAGAATTCAAGTGATGTTGAGAGAATAACTGTTCTTTCCCTCCTCCACTCTTCCGTAAACTCCATTTTATCATTCAGTCTCAGCCAGGCACCCACACCCATACTAGTTACTTATATATATCCCCACTCAGGCCCCTCCTCTGAGCTCCAGACACACATATCAATCCACCTTCCACCTTCCTGATGTCTCAAAGCCCTTGAAACTCACATCGAAGAGCCAATCTGTGATCTCTCCCTGAATCCCCTTCCTGGGCTCCCTAGCTCGGTGGTGAGTTCACCCCCACCCATCCAGGCATGCAGGTCGGAAACCCAGGAGCCTTCTCGGACATGTTCCCTCCCCTCGCCCCACATCGCCCATCCTGCAAGTTCTATCAATTCCCCCTCTCACTCGCTCTTCTCTTCGATCGACCCATTCTCTTTCCACTCACACTGCCACCAACAGTCCCGCTACCTTTATTTCTTGTTTGAACTGCTGTTAGAACTTTGCTGTTATTACACTCATGTCTGATCTTACCCTGATCCACTCTGCACACTGCAGTCTGAAAAAACCTTCTGGAAACAGAAATTCGATACATCACCTCCCTTTTTAGAACCTTTGTGTGTGTACCCTATGGACTTGATTCCGTATCACAGCCCACAAGACCCTGTGTGATCTGGCCTTCTCCAAACTTCCCGACCACACCTTCCCCAGTTACTGTTTCACTCTTCTCATTTCAGCTCTGCTGCTCATCTTTCTGTTTGCTACTTCTTTCATTATTATTACGTTCAATTAGCCGTTTGCTATTCTTATTAAAATGATGTAGCACCGTATTACTCGACTTGGGAACAAGTTTCAATGAAAACTGAAAAGTAAGACTTCCTGTCTCCCCTCCCATCCAGGTATTCTCCCTTTGACTCCTCAGAAGCTCATTCAGTTGGGGTGGCTCAGGGCAACCCAACCTGGAAAGCTTAACGGAGTGGGCCCCTCGCACTGCATTTGGCTACAAAGAGGCAGGTGGTAAGCAGAGGTTTGTGATCATAACATCCAGTTGCTTCTCTTTAAGGAGGAGGGCCTTAACCAACTGAGCCTAATGGCACAATTTCTGTTTGGGTCTGGTCTCAACGCCTCATGTATTACATCACCCAAACTCTCTGGATCTCTTCCTGAATCTTTCCTGAATTGTGGACCTAAGACAGCTTCATGCTGAGGTACTGATTATTTGTAACAGGGCTCTTTAGGCTATTTTACAGAAAATTCATACCCTTTGCTCATGCTGTTTTTAGTGTTTGTTTCAACGTTGAACTGATAAGGAGGCTTTGCTTGCTTCCAAGATGGGAACAGGGGAAAGTTACTAACCAGCGAGGCTGGATTCTGAGTGCCGAAGCCAGTCGCCTTTTGGTAGTCTGTGTACTCAAGGCCAGAGGCCTCATTATTTTTCGTTGAGGGTTTTGTGTGTGGTTTTCTGTCTCCCTGTCTTTTTGTACGTCGGGAGGAAGCATTTAAGACTCCTTGAGTTAGGAAGGGCAAGTTCCTGAATGAGGTCCAAGATCAAAACAGACCTCCCCGTTGGGGAGATACCTGCCCAAGATTAAATTTCCCATGCAGCAGCATGAACCATCCTCCTGGTTGCCCCGGTTCACCATTTTATTGTTTAACCAGTTCATGCTGACAGTCTTGGGGGTTGCAGCTCTGTCTGACAGCCAAGTGCACATTATTTCCATCATAGTACATTCCACTCTGTTTTCTAGGAGGAAATGTTTAAAGTGACGCCAAGTGAGAACTTACTAATTACGTTTCTCCCTGAATCTGTCATTATTTTAAGGATTGGCTTTTTCCCCCTCCAGCTAGCAAATTTGGTATCTCTCATTTTCTGCCTTTCCAAATATTATAGAATCTTCACGCTCTAGTTCCTTTTTGACAGCTAAATAGGGTCTCTCTGCTATTTTGAAATTTCACAGCCTTTGCAGTTTGTTCATTTTTACGTTACATTTTTCCAAAAAGCAGTTAGTGTTACTTACTAACAACCATATAATTGTCTCGCTTCTTGGATGGTTGTTTTGGAGGTGTCAACAGTTTCTTTTCATTTAGATTGTTAATATGTCACAGATTAATAATGATTTCCTTGGATGCAGGAAATAGCCCTTTCCTTTTATTGAATCCTCAGTTTATATCCAAAAACCTGGGCACGGAGATGGTGTTTTATAAATGTTTGTTGCTTGTTCTCCAAATGGAAAAATACCCATCAAATCAGAGTCCAAAAACATGCAAAGTAATGCAAGTTGGAAGGAGGTAGAGTGGTTTGTGGTAAGCAGCCGTGTCTACAGAATATACAGAGGGGTTAAGAACATGGATTTTAGAGCCATACAGACACAACTGCAAATCCTGGTTTTGTTACTGGATAATTATGTGACGCAGGTAAGTTAATAACATTTTTAATCCCTTGTCTCTCATCTGCAAAATGCAGAGAATATCTATCTTATAGATTGTTGTGCAAACTGAATGAGAGAATGCATGGAAGTCCAGGCATAATACATAGTTCACAGTAAATAACAAAGGATATTAATTATTCACAGTTCACAGTAAATAACAAAGGATGTTAATTATTAGGAGCAGTGTCGATATCAGTACCATTCGCAGTGTTAAGGTCAATACTGAAAGAGCATTGCCTTTGGCATCAAGTTCTAATTATGATAGTTATGAGTTATGTGGTCCGGGTCTGGTAAGGTCCTCTGGGAAGCAGATGACAAGAGAAGATGTATGAGACACTTGGTGGGGACAATGCTACAAAGGATAAAGGTGGAGAGAACAGGAGAGGGTAGGTGAGGCAGGTCCCACACTGTGAAAGGAGATTGGGAAGGCAGGAGCATTGGGTGGGAAGAATCTCTACAGATCTGAGTATGCTAATGAGGAAACCCTGATCTGGCCAAGGCAGAGTCCTACAGCAGAGGTTGGAGGAATCTCACATTGGGCAGGAGGACACAGGCTCTCTTGGCAGTGCTGTGCTCAGTCACAGCAGGGAGGGCAGCCTCGGCACCAACGTCAGAGTCTGTCTGAAGATGCAGCAGCAGCAGCTGTGCTACCTACGGCAGGTGCTCCGCAACGGAGATCCGGACAACGCACCTCCATGTCCCGCCCCGCCGCCTGGTCTCAGACTCATTAGCCCACCTGTTAGAGTCGGCTTGTCATCTGTGACATGAAGAACACAATAAATACTCCTGGAGATAGTGCAACACTTCACTGAGATGATTTACGCAGAGGATCAGGAAGATACTCAAGTGTTCAGAAAAGGCCCATTCTTTTCCTTTTGCCCTAGATGTATCTTCTGTCTTTAACTTCCCATCCCTTAAAGATCGACTCCCAATCTTTCCTGACTACTTCTAAGCATCAAGGCTGCAGCTAGTAGCGCCACATTTTAAAATCCTTCCTTTTGTCTCAGTCATCCAATCTTTGGCAAAATATCCTAGGATTAAATTATCCAGATAATGACTCTGGCCATTTTGTTCCTTTATCTAGATAAAAACAGTCTCCAAAGGAAAAAAAAAACAAAAACGAGAAATGAAAAGCAATTCATATTTAGCATTAGGTTTCTTTTTCCTTGAGTGAATAAAGCTTGCTTTTCTTTGAGATTAAATACTTTATGGGAACACTATGTCCTGAACGCTTCATCCTATTCAAGTCATTGGGGCATTCGAAAACTAGAATTATTTAGATCAGAGATGAGCTGAGTGGGAAGATTGCTATCTTGAGACTACTGGAGTTCTCAGAAAGAAACCCTTCTGAATCCTAGCCCACCAATACACCACACAAAGGGGCAGAGGTTGAAATAATTACATATTGCACAGAGAAACTGAAAAACATAAAGCATCAATAATGGAGTCCTACAGAGGAGTTTTTTATAAGCTGCGGCAAGCAGAGATATAAATACATATGGTTTTTAAATGATTCTTTCTATCCCCAATCTTTTTTGTGAATTGCACTTGGAAGAAACACATTTTGCTTTTGCTTCTGCTTGATTCTAACAAATCACAAAGGTGTTGTGCAGGCTCAAAACCTCTTCTTGGAGTTTACTCTCCCAGCTTCAAACATCATCAGTCTACATTGGTTATTTTCCAAAGATTTCACAATGTTGTATGGTTGTCTTTGGGTGCCTTGATATACAAAAATAAATAAATAAATAAATAAATAAATAAATAAATAAATAAACAGTTTACTATTACTCTCTTCAGAAAGTTTCTCAATAAAGCATCTTTGTTCCATGTCTGGCTTAGTGAGACCAACTTGTCTGTACCTGTTCATTCTGGATTTTGATTTGAATCAAGGGTGTTGAGATCCACTCTGTGACATGGAAGAGAGAGCACTCAGCTTTCCGTGATGGCATGCTGAGGCACTAAATGGTCAGATTTCCTGTTGAAGATCTTCAAAAGTGACTCACAGCTTACCAAAAAAATCAGAGTTTTTTGGCATAGGCTTCTTTTCTAAATAGTGACATATTTCAAGATCCTAAAAAATGCAATAAATAATATAATAAGCATCCATGTATCCACAACTTAGCCTTGCCAGATCTTAACATCTTGCTATAATTGCATCAAATCTTTTTAAAATTGACACTGAAAACTAGATCTAGGCACACAGGCCTGTGTGCCCTCTTTCTCATTCCCTTACCACCCTTCCTCGAAGTAACCAGAGTCCTGATTTTTGATGTGCATCATTCCCACATGTGTTTTCTATACTTCTGTTATATATGAAATATATCCAGAAACAATTCATGGCATTTTTCAGGTTTTAAAATGCATATAAATGTTATCTTTTATATATCCAACTGAAATCGATGTTTGCATGTGGTGTGAGAGAGATACATTTGTATTTTTTCTTTCCAAATGAACAGCTAACATTCCCATCCTTTCTCCGTGTATATGTTACAATTTACCCTATCTCCTTTTATCAGTTTGTTCAGGTTTTTTGTTTTTTGTTTTTGTTTTATTTCTTCTTGGGTCAGTTGAGGCAAGTTATATTCGTGTAGGAAATCATCCATTTCTTCAAAGTTTTCAAATTCTTTGACGTAAAGCTGTCCATAGAATTGCTTTAATATTTTTCATGTCTCTCTTATAGTTCAGGCCACTTCTTAACTCTTAAGGCTCATTATGAATGTTGCCTGCTTCCTTTGTTTCATGACCAACTTTTGGAGGTTTTTCCTCTTCAATTCATGTTTTAAAATTGAATAACGGTTTTAATTTTAACAATCCTCTGTAATATAGCTTTGTTTTCTATGCATTTAACTTCTGCTCTTACATGGTTCATTTCTTCCTTTGGGTTTACACTTTTTAAAATTTTCTAATTTGTTGAGTTTAAGTTTAGCATTCTAACATTCAGGCTCCTTTTCTAATATTTAGTCTCCTTTTGTATATAGCAATTTAAAGTTGTGATTTTTTCTGCAATTACTGTGTTAGTCAATTTTCAGCACAGTATCACTCGTGAAGTTTATATTCTTGGATTGGGTAGTAGAATATGGGGGACAGAAATAAATGAATCAATACATAAAATACATTTTATAAATTTTATAAGTGATCAGTGCTGTGGAAAAAAAATGAGTAAGAAATGGGAATGAGGAGAGCTGGGGGTAGGAGGGGGCTTTGCGATTTTAAATGGAATTATTAAGCCATGCCTCACACACAAGGTGATGTCTATGCAAAGACCCGAGGGAGGGGAAGGAAGGACCCGGGCAGACAGCTAGGGGAAGAGCATCCAACCAGAGGAGATGGCAAGGTCAAGGGTTCTGCGGGGGAAACTTGACCAAAGTGTTTGAGGAAGAGCAAGGAGGGAGGTCCAGCTGGAGCAGAGCAGACAAAGCAGAGGATTGAAGGGGGATGTGTCCAGTGAACTGGGCGTGTCAAACCGGGCTGTATGGGCCTTGTACGGACTTTCACCGTTAATGGGATTGGAAGCCAGGGGAAGGTTTTAAGCAGAGGATCGACATGATATGATCCAACTTCTACTTTTTCAGGTTCAGATGTTGAGAGCAGACCAGGCACGGGCAGCAGCAGGAAGGTGAGGCAGGAGGTTATTGAAATAATCCTGGTGAAGGATGAGGGTGGGCTGGATTGTGGTGGTAGAGGTGAGTGTAGTTAGGAGGAAACACCAAACAATTGTAACTATCAGTTTCCAACTATAACTTCTGCTTGCCATTTCTATTTCTGTTATTATTTTGCATTCCATCTGCCATGTCTATAATTAAATTTCTTCGGTGTTTCTCTCTATATATGATATTCTTAGTCATTTCTTTGGGTCGATTTTCCAGTTTACGAATTTTTCTTCAGCTTATTCTAGGCTACTATTTATACTACATATTGAGTTTAAATCAGTAAATATATTTTTCACTTATATATTCTTGCTCAGATACATTTTCGATGATGTCTTACTCTTCTCCACATATGTGGTTTCTTTTTTTTTAATGTTTTTAATCATCTTAAATATACTTATTTCATAGTCCTTATTACGTGAAGTTCTTGGAGGTCTACTTCTGTTGTTTATTGGTCTACTTCCTCTCCCTAAGGATTATTCCTTCACAAATTATGTAATTTTTCCTTGTGAGCTAATCTTCGGTGGGGCTTCAGCTTGAAAAATATTTTGTAACCTTGTTTGATGGTATGTTCTGCCAGAATGGTTTTGTGCTTCCTTCTCCCCGGAGCTACCAAAATAATAGCTGTCTGGAATCCCTTTTCTGTTAACTTCTCAGCTTGCAGTTTTCCAGAGCTCTCCCGCAGTATTTATTCAACCTCCAAACTCAAGCATAGCAAGTCTTTGATAACAGATCACTGAAGATGACAATTTTGTTTTTATGTCCAGGCTGACGCACAGGTCGTATTTGTGAATTCCTCTACCAGTAGGTAGATGCCTTTAAGCGCTATACTTTATTTCCATAGCCCTTGGAAGGCTCTTACTTTGTGCACACCAGGTGTGTAGCCATCTATCCTCAACACTCCAGGGCTAATGCCTCATTCGTTGTCTGCTTGTGAACAGCCAAGACCTTCGTTAGAAACAGGGTCAGCTCATGAGCTTACGGTGAAGTTTGCAGATTTCCCTTTCTTGGCAACTCAGCTATACATTTAAATGATGTTTGTTGTGTCGTATAGAGCTTTCCAATGTGACACATTGACAAAAATGAAGTCTGGTCCTTCATAGTCTCTCAGTAGTTTATATTTATGGGTTCCTATTCCATGTATCACCCACACGAGCTACCTAAGTCGGCCAAATTGACAAATGATGACTTTGCTTCTTCTGTTCTCTCCTGGATTTCTTCCCTTGCTAATCTCTTATGCCCATAAATGACTCATACATTGAGGCACTGCTTGAATGTCACTTCTTTTAGGAAGCCTTCCCTCATCTGCCAAAGGGAAGTGACCTTCTCTCCCACAGTGTTTAAGCTGTGTCTCGTATTTAGTGCCTGTTGACTCCCACAACTATTGTGCCTGTTACTATGTCCTTATTTTTTCCAACTTTACTCCACTCTGAGTATTGAACTGGAAACTTCTGAACCAGGACAAGATCTGTGGTTAATTCATTTTGTATATATCCCAGATGTAGCATATAGTCTTTGAGAGTCTGAGAGCTTACTAAACAAAATTTAATTTAAGCAGAATTTCAAACAGAAGCCATAATATAAACATATTATAGAATGGGATTAGTATACACCAAGTGAATGCATAGATTAGGTATCTGTAAATCCATTATAATCTTAAGACCTAATAAAAGTAAAAATAGTCTAAATGGTCGAACCTGTCACATTTCAGGCACTTTGCTAGTACTTTCCTTATATGATCTCTAACTCTTATGACAGCTCTGAAAAACAGAGGAGCTTGAGGTAGTCCTCAAGAACACAGAGGTAATAAGAGGCAGAGTTGAGGTTTGGATCTAGACCTGTCTGGCTTCCAAAGACAACAAAAGGCAAAAATACTAACACAGAAAAGCTATATGTTTTACTGACGATAAAGGATTGTTTATTCCGTGTAGACATCCAGAAATCATGGGCCGATGTAGGTGGGATTGGAATGATACCATTCATTGTGAAAGCCCACCACTGGGGTCACCTCCTCCAGGAAGCACTGGCTCCCCATACTTGGTTAGTTTCCTCCTACTGAGCTTCCACAGTCCTCTCTGTATTTACCTTAACTGTTATGCTTTAATTAGTTGGTTTTAATAGTCTGTTTATGGGATTATCTCCCCATTAGGCAACAACTGACTTGAAAACAGGAACTTTATTTTTTTACTCTGTTTTTCCATTTTATTCCCATAAGATATGAATAGTGTTCTTACCAAATGTTTTACATGCCATATCCTAGTCTTGGAGGGTCAGAATACAAATTAGTAGATAAAGGTTATAAGAAGTTCCGCACAAAAGAGATTCGTTTAGCCTTAACTAAAGAAGCATTTCCCAACTTCACTTGACAACAGGATATTTTTTTCTCAGAACACTTACTAATTTATCGTGCATCTAATGCTCCAAAAAATAAATCTGGAGAAATAGTGTTCTTCCGTGACTTGTTCAAATGTTCCTTTTCTCCTCATTTTTGGGATGACAGGTGGATGATAGTGACAGACAGTGGAACCTACTAATTTTATTATATAAGAGGAATTCCCCTCATACCAATTGCTAAAAGAAAATATACTGTGTAGCAAGAGGTAGACACAGAGATGTTAAGGAAAACCGAACTGCTGGCAAGAGAAGGTACTTGGCATTTCTGTCTTTGAGGTAAACACACTTGTTTCAGGGATGTGGGAGGGGGGCTCTGCTCAAACCCTAATCTGCTCTTTGCTTTGATTTCTCCTTTAGAATGTGATTCTGTTCCTTCAGAAGCATGGACTTCTTTGTCCATTCTTTCTGTTGGAGCACATAAATCCAAGCGGCAGCTGTAATATTGAGAAATACAAAATGCAGGGGAAAGAGTTCAACAGTTTTCTCAGCGCTAATGGCAGCCAAGGGCTGAGCCCTGTGTGTCGTAAACGACAGGGCTGTCCAGGGGAAAAAACCCTGTGTAGGCAGTTTTTATCCCTTTTTAAATTTTTTGGTTTTAAGGAGTGGAATCTTTCAGTAGCAAAAAGATGTTGCACTCAGCCTCACCTGTTTTTTATATCTCACAGCTCCTCAGGGACAAAAGAAAGGGAGGATGACCTGGGGGAAGCAGAGGGGCAGTGATGCCAAGTCCTCAGCAGCCCCGCTTCCCAAAAGACGTGCTATGCAGAGATGCCTTACTTTTTATAACCACGTTGGTGTCTCTTGCCCCATGAAATGACTCTTGAAAAGTCTCTTTTTCTACAGCCATAAATGCCTCTACTATGATTCTCAGGAAAACACTTGTAAAACACACTCATGTGAGGAATTCAAAGTTATTTGTCTCCTGGGTCCTGGGTACACTATGTGCACAGGCACAGACCTATATTTAACACCAAGACTTTTGGGTGTAATGCACCCCAAGATTCTCGGTGCTCACTGCAATTATAAAACTCTTGCTAAGGCAGAGTAACAAAGATATTTTTATTCCTCAAAGTTGTTGTTTCTGTCTTACTGACTCTGCTTGGTAAGTGGGTAGACTCCTAAATCAAAAATGAAAACTAATTCTAAAATATTGCTGGTGACATTTTCACAAGGGAACATGACTATTGCTAAGGATCTGTCATGGATCAGCGTTATGTCTTTTTATTCCACTAAATTCTCATGATGCTCTGTAAGTCAGTTATTATCCTCATTTTACATATTAGGAAAAGAGATCTCAGAGGTTAGGAGGTCACAGAGCTACGGAATAATGGAGCCAACCCTTGAAACCAGGTCTGCAATGTCTCCAGCAGCGTAACAGGAAGTGTGGGAGAGGTGGGGGCAATTTTAGGCCATTACCTGTGAGGTAACACCTACATAAAGATGTGAAGGACAGGAGCTCACAGTCTGTGTGGGAAGACGCTACCAAAGGACATGGGAACAGGGAGACATGAAAAGCTGGGGCCATTAATGCAACTTAACTACTACGCTGGCCGAGTAAGCAAGGGTTGGGGAACGCAGAAACAGACTGGGGGAAGAGGCAGGGTCCGAACAACACAGGACTTTGTGGGGCATGCTCACAGGGTCTTGTTTCATTTTGAGGCCAAGCAGAAAGCCCTGACAGTGACTTGGACTAGCTGATACAGTGGAAGTGGAGACCAGCAGGCACAGTCGAGATATGTTGTGCCTGTTAAATGGATAGAAGAATTTAGTGATGTTTTACATGTGGCGACTCAAGGATAATGGCTGGGTCTCCGAGTTTATGGTGAATGATGGCACCATTCCCAGAGAGAGAGAAGAATGGGACAGGGGCTTCCGGGGCAGGAATCGAGAGTACTATTTGGAGCATTAATTTAGCTGGTGTCCACATGAGGAAAGCAGAAACTACTAACTTTTCACCCAAAGAGGAATTTGTTGCTGGAAAACGGTTGCAAAGGTCATGGCTGCATTATGACCTTTGCATTACAGCTAGGTACTTTTGCTTTTTATGGGTTCTTTCTTCCATTCTTTTTTTTTCTTTCTTTCTTTCTGATTAAAAGATAATAATTAAAACATTTCCAGGGTCCGTAAAACTGTTGTGGGCTCAAGGTACTATGGCTGCGGTGACTAAGGGGTAGTTGGCTGTGCTAAGGGTACTGAAGGGACCGGAGAACAGAAGGGGATGGGATAGTGCGTAGAGGTGGGGAAGCCGCTGCCCCCAGCAGGTGGGAACTCACCAGCCGTACTCACCCACTGAAGGTGAGGGAACCACCAGCTCCCGCTGCCTCGCAGGGGCCCTCCTTGCTCTCCCAAATGCTGCAGCAACCGCTACTACTGATGGTGTGTAAACCATCATTACAGAAACTACTGGAATCATGGCAACTGCCACTGAGCAGAAGACATCAAGGTGGCCGTGGCCAGAGGTGCTGCCAGGAGCACAAGTGTTTGTAATTGCTTTCCCTTCCGCATCGCCATGTAGGTTTCAGAGTCTGGGAGCTGTCGCTTGCAGGCTTCCAGTCCTCACAGTACCAGGAGAACATAAGAGAGCAAACGCAGGGTTAGTAGTCAACCAATACATATGTGAAGTCTGAGATGTCTGTGGAACACGCTACTGGAAACGTCAGTAAGCAAGATCACTTGGAAGGGAGTGTAGAGAAAGAAGAGTGGGTGAACCGAGTCTGAGAATAAGATCACCAACATATCCATCAGACAAAGAATGAGACACGGACAAAGCCGCCTACCTGTAAAGGTAGAAAGGGCGGAGGACCGGCTGTGTTAAATACTGCTAACAGGGTGAGGACGGCACATAAATATGCCACCGGAGTTCACATCACGAGCGTCACTGGTAACCTTGACGAAGGTAGTTTCAGTGAAGTGCTGGGCAAGGACACCAAAATGGCTTCGTGTTTCCTGATTATTTTATGAAAAGCCCTGTGATGTGCAGATTATTACCCCTACATATCTACTGAGCACTGGGATAAAATTCCAAACTCAGGTTTCTGACAAGCCCAGTCAGTTCTCTTTCTACTATTTCAAAAATTCATAAAATAACCACTCTCCTTCCTTTACAAACAATGACATGGCAAAACAGAATGTTCTGATCCTTTCTTGCTGAAATTCTGGCCACGTGCAACTTGGTCCACACAGAAACTCAAATTAAAAAACATGCTTGGATACCAAATTCCACAGCCGCTAGGAGTTCTCCTTGAGAGGTACTGTGAGTGTGTGCAGATGGAAACCAGGAGTAGGTATGGTCTTCTCATTACCACCTCCCCCAACACTTATTTTCTCATCCTTCCCTTAAAGACCAGGGAAGATTTTGTGTCCTGATCCCTTTATTTGCAGGCAACTGCAGGGAACTTTAGATCACATCTGTCAGCTAAAAATTCCAAGGAAGCTGCCTGCATGCAAGTCGGGCTTCATGAGATGAAAGGTCAAGTAATAACTGGTGAAGGAGGGGAGCTGCAAAGGAGGAAAATGAAAATCTGGTAGAAAACGGGCAGTCACTGTAGAAGGCTACAGAGCTGAGAAGGGCCCAGGAGAACATTCCCAGCTGACTCCAAAACGTCCATGAAATCACTGCCCAGAATGAGCGGCACCAGCAGGAAAATTATGATAGGGAGAGGAAGATTCCAAGGAAGAATGACGCTGGGTCATCTCTGGGGCCTTCAATTATCTTGGGGGAAAACCAGGTCCATTCCTTCTGGCAATTCCTAAATGTGTCTGTTGCCTGGGTTTTGCAACGGTCTCCTAATTCATCTCCCTGCCTGGGGCACAGCCCCCTGCAGGACTCTGCACAAGAGCGAATGGAGGGCCCTTTCACGTGGGAATCATCGGGTCCTGCGGGAGGGAGGAGAGAAGGAAGGGGCTGATCAACGCTTGACTACACGGGGCTCGTACTCCTACCCTGACTCCTCCGCCTCTCACTAGCCGTGCGCCTTTGAAGAGTCACTAACCCTCCCGCACATCCGTTTTTCTCATCTGAAAACAATGAGATTAAGAGTGCCAACCTCTGGCCGTGTGATTTTTAGAAGAGCTACCATGTGTAAAGTATCTAGACTAGTACCTGACACAGCAAGCACTCAGGAAGGGTGAGCCAACAGTGAAAGGTAACAATGCCGTGACGCTCAGTACAAACCGCGTGTCCAGCCTCTGCTGATGGTCCACAGTGAGAATTTTACCAAAGTCCCGCTCTGACAGATCAATAGGCATATTTTATAGATATGCACAAACACACACTCATGCACACATATACCTACAGGCAACATGGGCTTGAACAGATTCTATTTAGAAGTTTAATAAAGAGGGGCGCCTGGGTGGCTCAGATAGTTAAGCGTCTGCCTTCGGTTCAGGTCATGATCTCCAGGTCCTGGGATCGAGTCCCACGTTGGGTTCCCAGCTCAGCGGGGAGTCTGCTTCTCCCTCTCCCTCTACCCCTCCCTCCTGCTCGTGCTCTCTCTGTCTCTCTCTCAAATGAATAAATAAAATATTTTTTTTTAAAGAAGCTTAAGAAAGATAAGACACTATTGAAAGGCTTTGGTAACAGTTACATGAAAACAGCCAAGGGCCTTACGCTCCCTTCTCCTTCTCCCCTGATTACTCTGGTTGGAGACAGGAGTGTTTCCCTCTTCCCTCAGGACTTCTCTGCTTGAAGGAGCCGAGGCACGCCCGGCAGGAATTCTGGCTCTGTGCCGGAAGCCAGGACACAGGGTGCTGCACCCCAAGCTGGATCGTGCAGCTTCGTCTCCAGGAGAGGCAGAATAGTGCATCGCGTGATCCAAGTAAGGGTAGAGACGACTTGCTTTGGGACCCTCAGCTGATGAATGGCAAAGCCCACCCTAGCACGGCAGCCGTCCAGCTCTGAGGTGAGGCGGGATTCTGATGACTGCCCGAGTTTCCATCGATCTTTTCAGGTCCCACTCTCCTCTCACGTCTCCCACCTTCGAGACTGGCTCCTTCCTTTCATCTCTCATTTCACGGTTGATCCTTTCTCTTCTAGGTTGTGATAAGATGAAAATTCTGCGGCTGAGATCAAGACATTGGCAGGTTTGGTTCCTCCCGAGGCCTCCCTCCTTGGTCTGTGGATGGCTGCCTTCTTGCTGGGCCCTCCGCTATGGCCGTCCTCTGTGCGCGTCCATGCCTGCTATCCCTCTCTGTGCCCCAATTTTCTCTTCTTATAAGGACACTGGTCAGATCGGGTCAGGGTCTACTCCGCTGGCCTCTTTTTTAACGTAATCATCTCTTTAAAGATGCTATTTCTAAATACAGTCACACTGCCAGGTATTAGAGGTTGGGGTTTCAACATATGAGTTTGGGGGGGATACAACTCAGCCCATAATACTTACTCATGGGGTTTGTGTGCCTATTGGGCATTGAACCCTTTCTCAAACCTGATGTCCTTTCTCAAACCTTGGAATCATATTGGACACTGCAACCCTCACATCAGTTTTTGTGCATTACGAGTTTGAGTTATTTCACAGTAACTGCTGAAAACGCATTTTCAAAGAGATATGATGTGGCCAAAAGGAATGCAGCATAATGTTGAGACTGTGAACTACCTCAGGCTAGGACTTTGGAGTCCAACAGATGTCAAGTATCACTGTGTTTCCTTTGAAAATTTAAGATAACCTGAGATGCCCCTATGACTACTCTGGCACCCCAGGGTAACCTGGCACCCAGTTTGAGAACTCTTACATATCTATCATATTTGGTCTTCCCAATAATTCAGAATTATGTATAATCCGTTGTACTTTTTGTGAGAAAAGGAAATGGGTGCTAAGACTAGATATGTAATTTCACCAAGGTAACACAGTTAATAAATAGGAAACCTAGGTCTATCTGCCTCCAAATCTCAGTTTTCTCTCTACTGCTGGGGCAGGTAGAGTTGATTAGCATGCAATATCCAGTCCCACCTCCTTTCAGCTACCATACCTCCCTGTGCTGCTAAAAGCTAAAAGAAAAACCACTCTTTCCAGATTCCTTTGTGGCAAAGGTTCAGGATGCAAAGTAGGACTTGCAAATCAAATGCACTCACAAGAGATTTTAAGGGGGGAGTAAGACAGAGGTCATCACCAGGGCTGAGACGTAGGCATTTGCTCCTCTGGTGTCATTCCAGCAACTTGTCTCTAGGCTTGACCATCGAGATCGTTAAGGCACTGAGCAGACTCAGTGTCCCTCTGCCCAATTACCACATTTCTGGAGGTCAAGGTGGTGACAGCAACGGGAGCTTCCTGGGATTGCAGCCACTGAGGTACGTTCTTGAACTCAGGTGTTTCAGTAGCTAGCCCCAAATTCCTCACTTTTTGACTGTGCAGAAATAGTAGCTCTGGGGTGTGGGGGAAGAGGTGCGATTCTTGTGATGCTCGGGGCATTCCTAGATATACAGTTACTGTCCACACTTCCAGCCCTTTTAATACTTCAGAAAGCCCTGCATTCCCTGTTAAAAGATCTTTAAAAATCCTTGAGTGATATACGTTTCCTACACATATGTCTGAGTGATACCATTGTATTACACATACGTTAATAACTTAAGAGAGAAAAGCCACTACATTTGTATTAAAGAAAGAGGAAGCATAAAAGAGCATTCCAGCCATCATGGCCTGTGTGCTTTCAGAAGGCTCAGACAGGAGGAAATTTAGGAACACCTCAAACAGATAGGAAATTCAATTCTATGTAAAGTCCAGTGGCTATAAAAGAACACTGCTGGGAAATTAATGGGCTACTTTCCATTTATGCTCTTAGGATTCATGAAACAGTTTAAATAGATGGTTTCAAAAATAAACTTTACCATATTCACACCATGAGCTTTTCTTTTCTTTTCTTTTTTTTTTGAGGGAAGGTAGATACGTAGACACCAGACACACACACACACACACACACACACACACACACACATGCATATACCTAGATGGTGGACTCTATCATTGAAATTATGTTACCAAGAAATAGACACTCTATTTTGACACAAAATAGATGAATAAATCAACTTTGACTGAGTATCAAAAGAATGTATTCTTCACGATAATCCTAAAGTTAGAGAGTACTCCCCGAGGTTCTGTATGGTCTTGAATTTGGGAAGTTATCTTTCCTAAGAGACTGTTCCCAACAAAAAGAATTGGCTTGTGCCTTGGTGACTACTCCCACCAAAGAACGGGGCAGCCTCTTTTTAATATCCAGTCTAAATGTCATTCAGACCGAAGTTTGCCTTGTAAATCAGAGAAGGGCAGCAGAGCCCTGGGTCAGTGGTATCAGTCGGGGTCTTGGCAGGAAAATGGAAAGCACACTCAAAGGGGTAATTGAAGAGGATTTAATGAAAGGCTTATTCACAGTTAAGGTCAGGGTTAAGGGAACCAACGTGGTTGGTGAACGTCTCGGGGACTGGAGTAGTAATTGGCTATAGTTTCTGCCTAGCATGCCCTCTCTCCCTGCCCACCCAGAGCTAAAGGTCTGCACCCCCTCTCAGTTCTAAAAGGACAGGGGAGAGGGCGGTTACTGGGCTATGGAGAGAGCTTTTAGTCACGGGAGAGGATACGCCTGGAAGGTGCTACAGCCATAGGAAGAGAAAAGCGGCTACTGATAAACCAGCAGGGCAATGGAACAAGCAAAAATAAATACCAACAAATGTCCCCAAAGCCCATCCTACATGGAGAAAGCTTCAGGTTTTGCAGTAAACAAACAAACAAAAAAAAACAAAACAGGATTCAACATGACATACTCATCAAATGTTCCTGGTCATGTTACTTAAATATTTGAAAATTGTCTTCTCAGCTTAAAATAGGAATAATAATACCAAGGGTGTCATAAGGATCAAAGGGAAGAATATACCTAAGAGTGATGTGAAAACCATAAAACACAATAAAAAGCTACTTATTTTTATCACCAGTATCATAATGATCATCTTCAGAGACACTCATTGATTTCAGAAGAACATCTGAACAGCCATCTTAGGACAAAGCACACCCATGAATAGCCCTTCATTTCGGAATATTTCATAGGTTGGTCTCTGTTGTCTACCCGCACTTAAATATCAGGGATACATGGAACTGAGTACAGTGAGGACATTTCCAGAGAATAAATAGAACACTTTACCCTTAAAAGAACTTAAGGAAACAGAAGTGACAAGGCTCTCACTAACTCCATGGGGAACCTTGGGAAGATGTTTATTCAGTGGGTCCTTCGATCTAGGGTATCGGCAAACCAGACACCACTCTCAGCTCAGGCACCGTGGCAGACATTGCAAAGCCCAGAGAGACCATTAGAACACATAGAAACCATGAGAACCTTCTTCAGCACAGCATGTCAGGCAGCCACTGGTCAGGAAGTGGTTGGAGGTGGCACAGGAGATGCGTCACATTCACTATCACTGAACATTCCAGGAGTCAGCAGCGCGTTGAAATCGATTGGACACTCGGGTGTTAGTTTGTACCTCACAATTTATAAAGGACTCCAAGAAATAAGAGAAAGCCCAGAAGAGAGCAGTTGATTTAGTGGAAGGACTCAGTAATGTTTTCCTGAAAATGAGAAGACTTAGAGGGGCCAAGGGTAGACTTTTCATTTATCTGCAAGACTTGTGCTCAAAGTGGGCAGCGAGGTTCACTGTAGCTCCGAGGAAAGAACTAGAGCCAATAGTGAGAAGCGTCCAAGAGGGGCATCTATCAGCTGTTGAACATTCAGAGCTAACCAATAATGGTGGAACTTTTAAGTTCGGTTGAGCCTGCATGAACCTTTATGAGGGTGTTTTCAAATAAAATAATTCCTAATTTAGGAGAGTGGGTAGGCTAGAGGACGACTCATATCCATTCCAGGTGTAGATTTCCACAGTTCTAGGCCATTCTGGGTGTGTGGTGGTACACGCCAGCTCTCAGAGGGGAGCTTTAAGGAAAGCCACACTCGTTCGCTTGGGAATCTTCCGATGGGTATAGCATTGGCATGGTCCCATACAATCCATTTGCCAGATTTATTTTATAATGTGTCAGCCAGAACTCCGTTAGCCAGTATTTTGTGCCCCCAAAAGGAAAGCTCACGATGCAGTAAATTATTGATGATTCTGCCAAAAAGGAATTTCACTCTCGGATCAAATTTGGATTAAATGTAGTAAATCCACGGCATTAGTTTTTAATAACCAAAAAGTTCTGTCGATGTGCTTGAAGAGAATAAAATTCCCCCTTTTAAAGGTCTGTTTGATGTAACACTTGAAAGCTGAGATGCAATCAATCATTAACAATGTTTAATATTCTCTACCTTCTAGAAATACAATACAGTCAAGGTGCTGAGGTGCGAAAACTGGACAAAGTTCAAATCGCATATCAGATGAAACCACTTTTGAAGTATCATTTTCTTACCCACATTCAGTTTAGCAATTTCTTCACTATATCACCTTTATTCATCACTACTTAGTTAAATCAAAAGACTTTGCCTGATCCTTGGGTCTCTAGGCCAAGTAGGGGAAAAGAGGACACGGTGTAATACGTACAAGAAAAGCAAAGATTAGAGCTCCCAATTTCTGTATAAAATGACCCAGCAGCAAAATGGGATTTAGAGATCTCCATATGGAAGGACTACGTATTCATGTAAATACAAGCAAACAAATTTCTGCAATGCTGCCACTTTTTTGGGGACAAGCTTGAGGGCCTGGATTTTGTCTTATCTGTTTCCTCAACTCAGCCCGGGTCTCAGAACATAATGGGGATCAACAGATATGCAGTGAATTGGATAAAATACAAACTCCCAAGTCCTCCCTTCTCTGTGCTCCTCAGACTATTCAACATGTGGGAAGTGTCTTGTTCGTTTTTTACTTCCTATGTGTATGTCTCCAATGATCACCGGTGAGGTCTTAGTTAACATTACTGAGTCCTTCCACTAAATCAACTGCTCTCTTCTGGGCTTTCTCTTATTTCTTGATGGCCCAAAGCATGACACCTTATGCCACGATTCCCAGTGTCTAATTCAGTGTCTGCTGGGCACTTCTTTAATATTTGTTTCCTCGGTGAGATCATACCCATATACTCAAATAGGCTTTACTGAAGAACAGCAGCCCTGGATGATAAAGAACATGGCTTTCAGAGTGGCTGGAGTCCTACATCGGCCACTTACTAACCTTAGAAACTATGGACATATATTTATCCTCATTTATAAAAGAGGGAGAATAGTCATTTAAATATATGATGCTTGTCATTTACAAAGGACTTTCATACATACATTAATTCTATTTAGTGTTTATCTTTCCAGCTATACCCAAATGTATTACAGGAACAATTAAGAGTGCCAAACACTCGTACACTGAAAATTTCATTTACCTTTTTGCCCCAGCCTGATGGTCATATACTTGCCAGCACACCTTCTCCTGCAGATGTGGGAACTGCTGCTGGCCACTTTCCTTTCAGAGCAGACCTGATGCCAGACTTGACCTTCTCCTTCCACCCCCAACATCCTTTGCGGATCTCTTCTCTCACTAGTTGTCAGTTTTATGTATCCTATCTGCCTGCACGTCCTACCTCCATTTCCTTGCCATGGCCCATTGGCTCAGTGATGGAATTTCAGACTATGCAAATGGTCTATGATGTAGCTTTCCCCTAAGACACTCCTTTCATGATCTGTTTATGGACTCTACACGTAGAAATTAAAGCAAGAGGTGCCTCTCCAAGCTTCTGGGATATTGAGAGTTCTACAGAAGCACAGTGAAGTGGCTATTACTGCCCCACTCTTTCAATGAGCAAACCAAGGCTTGGGACAGTAAAGCACCTTGTTCAAAGACACAGAGCTAGTAAGTGGCAGATCCGGAATTGGAATCCAGCTGCTCTAAGATCCAGTCCTGTGCCATTTCCCAAACACATGCTTCTGGCTCAGACAGTGAATTGTGTTACTTTGTTCTATGCACTTAGTACTTCAGTAGTAAACACAACGCATCATATCAGGCGTGGTGGTAAAAGTTCTTTTCTGTACTACTCTCTCATTCCTAAACTTGCCAGAATGAAGTGAACTCTCATCTCTCAGAAAGAACACGGCAGAAATCATCTCCCTACACTATGGAGGCAGCGTGACATATACAGAGAGAAAAGGCTTAAGAAGCAGACCAGACAAATCACAGTATACTAGCTTGATGACCTTGAGCAAGTTATTAACTCCCTGGAGGCATTTTCTTATGTAGAAAATGAGAATAATATGTGTCAAATAATATGTCTTATTTCTCTGGGTGGTAAGAAATGAAAACCATATTTTTAAACACCCTGGCAAATCAACAAATTAAACTCACGATCTTTTCTGTTTCCTAAATGACTATCTCCTTCTGCTGCCAATAAAGAATATTTTTAAAGAAAGAACTTATTCTGCCATAAAATCCTAAATCTTTCAATTATGGAGTTCCAAAGAAGACTGAAGTCTGCTTTGTTTGGGGGTTAGCACCTTCATATAGAATGACGTTTATGGGGAAGAGTTAAGACCAAATCAAGGACCAATCTAACTCCTTTTTGTGGGCTCATTATTCGAGGAAGAGTAGAACCCACCAGCTGCCAAAGCCCTGAATAAAAGCATAATTTCAAAAGCTAAACCGTCTTACCACATAAGAGCAATACAATTGTAACCTCAGAGTTATTCAACCTCAGATGGAGAGAAATGACACAGAAATATGAGTTACATAAGTGAGGAGCCCCCTGCCAGCTTGCAATATTTTCCAAGAATTTCTTTATAAAAGCCTTGGAAAATATATTGAACAGCGATTTTGGCCTCAACAGTGTGTGTGGCAGAGCACCTCACAAAGTCTTCTGACGAGTTTTTACTGCTGTGTTATTGTTAAGATCTGTGTTCTATAATTTTTCATAGTCAGTTAGATTCAGAAGGGCCCTCAGACCCCCACTCAGTGCAGCCCTCAGTCCCCGTGGGCTGCTTGAGGAAGACGAGGAGGGGGAAAAGAATGGCACCAGACAGTTCTGGAACAGGCTACCTCACAGGGTCCTACTAATATTGAATAAGTTTACAGCAGTACTCTTTATTCATCCAAATGTTAGTTCCTCCAAGAAAACTAGCATTGAATTCAGTTACAACACCACCTGTCCAGGTTGTATTCCTTCGTAAGTTCTTTCTCCTCTGCCCCTCTCTGAGTCTGTGTCCTTGGACAGGACACCACCCTGCCCCTCTTCTCTTCTCATTCTTCTTTACAAGCTATTCATATTCATTGTTTCAGCCTCCAATTCTCTGCAGATAATTTTAAAATCTGTAGTTCAGACACGTCTGGGTGGCTCAGTGGATTAAGCATCTGACTCTTCGTTTCAGCTCAGGTTTGATCTCAGAGTTGTGAGATCAAGCCCCCGGACAGGCTGCGCACTGGGTGTGGAATGTGCTTAAGATTTTCTCTCTCCTTCTCCTTCTGCCCTTCTCCCCAGTCTCAAATTAATTAATTAATTTAAGAAAGTAAATCTGTAGTTCAGAACTCTCTTGAGTGCCCAGTGTCATAGATCTGACTTCTGAACATCTCCACCAAATGGTTCTGAACAGAAAACTTCAAAAAATGAGTCCAAAACTGAACTCCTCAATTTACCACCAACCTTTTTCTCCTCTTGATAATTAGCCAAATAAAAGTATAATAAACCACTAATGTTAACTTACAGTTTTTTTTAACATACCTCAGTTTAGAGTCAAAGTAGAGATTTAGACCATAATTAAAGGAAATAAGAATTCTCAAAATATAAAATATACTCAAAACTGGAATAATTTACAGCATGATTAATTTCCTTTTTTTTAACATAAACTTTTGGAAGTATAACTTCTGTGCAAGTGGCCTCCTTTCCCAGAATGTAATGGAATAACAAGGAAACTATTTCCTCTCCTCCCTTAGACGACCTGAGATCCAGGAGAAAATAAATGTGAGAAATTGGTTCTCACACATTGGACAATGGGAAGCATGGAATGGAGAAAAGGGAAACAAATCTGTGATTGTTCAGCTTACTGCCTAGAGTTGCAGTGCAGGTGGGGAGAGCTCACATAGGTCAGAATATGGCAAGCAAAGGTAGCTCGAATTCGAGGCACACAACACCAGGGTGGAGGGAGGTACATCCAGAGAGAGTTCCAGAGATCTGCAGAGAGGTCCTTCGAAATCTTGGCTGAGTACCATTGTATGCATGCACAAAATGAAATTACCCAAAGTCAGGAAAGAACCATATAGAGGGCTGAACTAATGTGTGTGCCAACCAACCAGAACGGAAAGACACTGTAATAGTTGGGTCACCAGGTCAAGTTCTTAGAAGGGTATCGCCACAGCGGTGGGGCGGAACTAGCTGTACACATAAAGCTACTCCTGACATGCTTTCACAAAGCTTCAAAGCAAACACTGGAAGGATTCAGTTGTTCCAAAAACCTGCATGCAAGAACAAAACCCAATGCTACATCAAGGAATGTGACAAAACTCAGCACCTGACAACATAAAATCACAATGTCTGGCACCCAATATAATATTAACAGGATAACAGAGATCATAATCAGGGGGAAATTAATCAGTAGAAAGAGACCCTTACATAACAGAGATGATGAAACCAGCAGACAAGAATATTAAACATGTTCCATAATTTCAAGAAGACAGCAAACACATAAACAGGATGATAAGAAAAAAAATACAAGATATGACAATAAGACTTAAGTAGAATTTCTAGAAATAAAATCATAATACCTGATTTTTTAAAAAATGGATTATAGCCTAAAGAAGAAAAATTAACGTGAAGATCTAACAATTAAAGTTGCCCAAAATGTGGGGCACCTAAGTGGCTCAGTTGGTTGAACAGCTGACTTTTGATTTGGGCTCAGGTCATGATCTCAGGGTCCTGGGATCAAGCCCCACATTGGGCTCTGCACTCAGTGGGAAGTCTGCTTGGGATTCTCTCTCTCCCTCTTCCTTCCCCTCTCCCCCTGCTCATACACTCTCTCGCTCTCTCAAATAAATAAAGCTTTTCAAAAATTGCCCAAAATGAAACACGAAGAGAAAAAGAAATGAACAGAGCAGCAAGAAAGAACAAAGAAAATAACCTTCAAAATGAACGATATTGTCTGAAAAATTCAGACCAACAAAGCAGTGTGAAACTCATTTCCAACAGATCTGCACTGTAAGATATGTTAAAAAGAAATTCTTGAGGCAGAAGGAAAATATTACCAGATGGAGATTCGGATCTAAATTTTAAAAAATGAGCCCCAGAAATGATAAATATATAAGACATTTTTTCTCGTTGTTAATTTCTTGTAAACAATTAACTTCAGAAAATTTTAAAAATAACATGTAATTGTGTTATTTAGAGCCTAGGGAGGGTAAAATGTATGACCATACTAGCCCAAAATATGGGAAGTTGAAGTATGCTGCTGTAAGTTTCTGACAGAGCACATAAAATGGCATAATAATAATTTGAAGGTGAACTGTAGGAAGTTAGAGAAGAATTCATCAAGAAGAAATATCAACCCCCCTCAAAAATGCATGCATGTAAAAACAGAGCTTCGAAATATTTGAGGCAAAAACAGAATTGAAAGTAGGAACATAAAAATCCACAACTGCAGTTGAGAGTTTCAGAACTCTCAGCAAGTGATAGAACATGTAGATAGAAAATAACTGAGGAATAGAATTTAAAAAAAGAAAGAAAATCACCAAGGATATGAAAGACTTGAACACCACTCTCAACCCACTTGACCTCAGTGAAATTTATTGGACACTCCACCCCAACAGCAGAACACAGGCTCTGCAACAAGATTGATCATATCCTGGGCTGCATATCAAGTCTCAATAAATTTAATCAAACATATGTTATCTGACCACAGGAATTTAAACTAGAGGCAAATGTCAAGAAGATATCTGAAGAATCTCCAAATATGTGGAAATTAAACAACCCACTTCTAAATAATCCATGAATGAATGAAGAGATCCGAAATGAAATTAGAAACTATTTTGAACTGAATGAAAATGAAAACACAACACATTAAAATTTGCAGAATACAGATAAAGCAGTTGTTAGAGGAAATTAATAGCACTAAATGCTTACGCTATAAAATAAGGGCCTCGAAATGATCTAAGTTTTTATTTAAGAAGCTAGGAGAGAAAAATAAATGAATTTACATACCATTAAATGCACTCATTTTAAATGTACAGTTCAGTAAGTTATAATAAAGGTATATAATCCATGTATATAGCACCATAATCACCCAAGTATCCTTCAAGTTAGATTGTCACTACCACCACTATCACTAATATCATCCCAGGGTGACAACTGATCTGCTCTCAGTCATTAGAGACGACGTTTCCCTATTGCAGAATTCATGAAGTGCATTAATATGGTATGTAACTCTTGCATTTCTGGCTTCTTTTTCTTAGTATGCTTTTGAAATTCAGCCTTGCTGTTGCGTTTCAGTGATTTGTTCCCTTTTATTGCTGAGTGATTTCCCATTATGTGATTATATCACGATGTGTTCATCTATTCGCATGTCGATGGGCATTTTGATTGTTAGACTGTAGATTTTGATTATTATGGATAAAACTACTATGAACATTTGGGAACAAATGAGTCTGGGACTTCATCTGAAATTGCACATTTGCTTGGCTTCCTCTCCTTCCCTATCCTGGTTCTCCTGTTCCTTTACTGGTATCTTCAGGGATACTTTATTAATCATTTGCACCTGGCACAGAATCTACTTCTGAAAGAGCCCAACGTAGGACATCACCTGAGGCAAATGCATTTCAATATGATGCTTGTCTTAAGATCCTCCCTGCTACTCTTCATTGCCTCCAGACTGATAACAGAAATCAAGCCTCCAGCACAGTCCAAGCAGGGAATCACAGTCTCTGCTCCAGGAAATAGCTTCTTGCTACTAACATTCACAGAAACCAGGGAGCATGCATAGAACTGGACCCTGAGGTTTGGGATCTAAGAAAGTAGACTATAAAACCAGATAGGTGAGAATTTATTGACTCGAGATTCAACATTCTTGCAAGAATATATGGAGCTAGTCCCAGTTCACTAGCTTGAACCTGAGGACAATAATGAGATGGAGATGCAAGAATTGCTTTAGCATACCATAAGGAAAATGGTCAGACAGTAGGGAATTGAGAACATTAAAATGGATTTATTAGGTGAGAACAGAAATTCTACTATCTGTGTCTCAAGGAGGGCCCCAAGGACATTCACTTTACTAAGACAACATATGCTAGCAAAAAGGCTATTGGCATTTTTGAGAAACTCAGTGGTGACTCTCTAGTATAGGCCGGGGTGGACAGGGGAGGTGCTGCTGGAATGGTAGAGGCCAGGAAACTGTATTCAACCATCAGAGACAAAGTGGCCATGATTACCAAAATGGGCAGCAAGCCTGCAGTGGCCAGTAGGATGCTCTGGCTTGCAAAGATCCCATGGCAATAGACAATACTAGATAATAACAGAAATTCCTGGGGGTGAAATAGGTGAACAACAGATCAGGGTGATGCTCAACTTGTATAATTAGGAAAAAAAGAGGCTGGAAAGCAAAATTCTGATTTCATTTGCTGCTGTATGAAATTATGTTCCCTGACCTCAGTTCCAGATCTAAGACTGTTCACAGAACCAGCCCCTATTGACAGAAGAGAAGCCCTGGTCCCTTTGTTGAAAGTCCCTACAATATCACAACAAGAATATATGACAAATATTCTGGTGATTTGTCCATAAACATGTGCCATTTTTCTGAAAACAGGGTATTGGGAAAAGGAGAATACCTAGAATTTTCAAGGAATATTGGGTAATAGGTCAGAGGTGACACACATAGCAGGTAGCCTAGATTTTCCCAAAAAGCAGAGCTAGAGACAGGGATTGCTTACAGGTAGTTTATTGGCAGAAGAAATATCAAAGAATCAGAGTAGGGTTAATGGGAATAATGAAGCAGAAAAGGAGGGAAAAACCAGTCCAATGGTATGTTACCAAGCTGGTCCCTAATGGGGGCAACTGTGGCTTGACCTGCTAGAGACCCTCTGAAGAATACTTCAGGATGAACCTCCAAACTGTGCACTGAAGAATGAAAGAGGAATACTCATCTGCTAGTTCTCCTCCCCCATTTGTCAGGGGTCACCTTACTGGTGTTAGTCCCCTCACATTTCTAGTTTGTTCTTTGCATCAGAATGACTGGCACAGTTTCATCTGCAAATACCCCAAAAGGCAGGTGCGAGAATGCCCTGGGCAGAAAGCAAGAGACCCTCGGTGCTACTTCAGCAGCAGGGACTACACGTTGTTTCATGAACTCACATACAAAGCCTCATTGACTACGGCTGGCTACCTCTCTGCAGGTGACTCCATGGGAGACTGGATTTGCATTCCCTCCGTCTTGGGAGTGAGGCAAGGACATTATTTGGCTCCGTACTGCAGAATGGGAGCCAGGTACGAGGGCAGGCCGTAGAGGATCTTAGGTACAAGGGGTGGACCGTATCAGACGTCTCTGATACACTACTTCCCATCCCCTTGGCCTCATTTATCTCTTATTCCAGCAAGCACTGTTCTGGGTAGTCTCAGACCAACTTATTGCCAGTGCAATCCGACAAAGTCTCACGTCAAACCTGCACCATGCCCCTGTCCTTCCCTGAAGCTTCCCTCTTGATCCTGAGGCATGAAATGTGCTGCAGGTAGGCTCAGCATCCGCATACTCAAAACCCCGAAGTGAGGCAAAGTTAACACCTCTCAGGGTGAGACTTTAGCAAACAGCAGATAGGCAGAGGTGGATAAATGCTTCTCCTTACCTCTCCTTATTGTGGGTAATATGGAAATGCGTCCGCCATGTATGATCCTCAATCAGTCCTGTAGGATCAGACAATTAATAACACCTAGCAGTGACCCTCTCAATAACACATCTTTCGGCTGTCTCTCTCTGCTTTGCTCCCCAGTGTGAAAAAGCTGTTCCATGGGATTGTAGTCCTTGCACTTCCTTCCAAATCACTCATATCTAAGCCACCATCTCAAGCTCTGAATGTTGGGGAATCCAGGTTAAGCAAGCCGGTGACAAAATTATCATTATTTCAAGATGATGATTATCTACCCAGAAAACCACAGAGATACAACAACAACAATGAAACTCTAGTGAACAAGACTCAGCACATTGGCTCACAATAAAAATACACAAAAACAAACAGCTATTCTATCTATGCATAATAACTTTAAAAAATTGAATAGGAAATGTGTTAAACCGAATGAGGACACAATGACTACATTCTCTTTTTTTTTAAAGATTTTATTTATTTATTCGACAGAGATAGAGACAGCCAGCGAGAGAGGGAACACAAGCAGGGGGAGTGGGAAAGGAAGAAGCAGGTTCATAGCGGAGGAGCCTGATGTGGGGCTCGATCCCATAACGCCAGGATCACACCCTGAGCCAAAGGAAGACGCTTAACCGCTGTGCCACCCAGGCGCCCCCACAATGACTACATTCTGAGCCATAAAAGATATGAATTATTGGGACGACATGCCATGTTCCAAGGTGGAAAGACTTAAATGGTATATATATGTCAATTCTCCACAAACTACTCTGCACATTTAACGAAATTCCAATTAAAATTCTAATTCTTTAGCCTAACAACTTAAAAGATATCCAAAAGATAGCTGAGAGAATAAAGTCATGAAGATAGCCAGGGACATTTTTAAGAAGAGTAGTAAGAGATGCCTAACTCTAATTGATATGCAAGTTTGCTCTAATGCTATGATTTTAACACTGTGCACAACAGCTCTAGAGTCCAGGAAACTGGCCTTCAGTTGAGACAGATGTAATATATGTTAAAAGTGGCATAACATATCAGTGAGGATATGTTAGGATATTGGTGGATAGTTTTTAATAATAATAGCACAATTGGTTAGTCACTTGGGGGAAAAATATATCTTCCCCTCCTTCCTAGAGAAATAAGTTCCAGATGGAATAACAGCATCTTTGTTTGGTGTGTGTTCCTCCATAAATTTTTGGCATTTACTTATTTGTCTACTTTACATTAAGGATTCCTTGTCTGTAATGTTCTGCAGCTTGCTTTCTTCATTTATTATTAGTTATATCTGCTGTGTGGGGAAGGGGCTGAGTTTAAGAGGGAGGATGAACGGGGAAGGTGATATAAGATAATTGGCTCATCTGAGAAACAGTTTAGGGTCTGCCACATGCTCGGCACTGTCCCCAGTGCTGAGGATACAGCAGTGGCCATCCACACTAACTCTGTCCTCATGGAACGTATGATCTAATGGGGAGGAGCGAGACCATAAACAAAATACACGAGTAAAATATAGGTTACATGGTGGAAAATGCTGCACAGTAAAATAAAGCAGAAAAAGGGATAAAGAAGGAAGACTTCGCTGAGCATGTGACATTTGAGAAAAGATGTGACAGAGGTGAGGGAAAGTGCCCCGTGGATATGGGGAATGTTCCAAGGCAACAGAACAGTCCGGGCAAGGCCTGAGGAGGGAGTGGGCCTGGCTCATTCAATGCCCTGGCTTGTTCAATGGTCCTTGGAGAAAGAGTAGCAGGGAATGAGGTCAGCAAGATAAGGCATACCTTGCAGGGCCTTATAGGGCATTTGAGGACGGTGGTGGTTCCTCTGAATGACAGAGCAAGCTGTTGGAAGGTTTAAAGGGCATGACATGATCTAACTTAGTTTCCCTAACAGGATGACTCTGTGGTTACTAAGCCAACAATAGCAGGAAGGGAAACCAGATAGGGGACAGCTACAAACCTGGAGAAAGGAGATGATGGTGGCTGGCGCCGGCGTGGTGGCAGGGCAGTTGGCATAAAGCAATTGGCTTCTGGACATATTTTGAAGGGAGAGCGGCAGGATTTGTTGATTAGTTTGACAAGGACTCTAGAAACAGGAGAGTCAGTAAGGCCCCGGGGGCTTCCTTATGAGCAATGGGCAAGGTGGATTTGCCTTTACCTGAAATGGGGAGGCTGATGGGAGAGGTGGTTTGTCGAGGAGATGGCAGGGCCTGGTTTTGGATCTGTTACATTTGAGATGCTTGTTAGACATCCAGGTAGAGATATCAAATAATCAGGGGGATGCATGACCCTGGAATCTGGGAAACAGGTCAGGAATGGACATAGAAATTTGGGAGTCATCAGGTCACATTTTAAGACATGAGACTGAATGAGATAACCAAGGGAATGAGGGCATGTTTCAGTGATTCTGATCATAAACATTCAAATTTTTACAATAAAATTATATTTGTGTATTATTTGTATAATTGTTCAAAACTGGGAAAGCACTGAAAGAAAATATATGCAAAAATTTATACAACTGACTGTAAAGTAAAAGGTTCTGAGCCTGAGACCAAAGACACAGTTATGAAAGAAACTGCTAACAGATATGAGTACAATGATAATTTTTAATGTTCTAGCTATCACACATGGTATATGTAAAAATAAGAAACCAACAGGTTACCGGCAAAATCAGTGCCAATGTGAATGACATGCAAATTACCAATTTTAATATGTAAATATTTTCTTGCAAATCAGTAAAAACAAGATAACTGCCTCAATGGGAAAAAATAAGTATAGGTCTGAACACAAAATTCATAAAAGAAAAAAAAAACAGAAGCCATCAGTAAGTATACAGGAAACGTATAAACTAAAATAACATTTTCACCTAAATTGGCCAAAAAGAATTTTTATGGACCACCTGCTTTGGGCAGGGATGGTAAGAAGTGTGTGTTCTTTATACTTTTACTGTAAATCGATATTAAGTTTCCTGAGGCTAACCTGGCAGTCTCGAAGAGCCTTACTATACACATTCTGACTAGAGTGTCTACCTCCGGCAATTTATCTGAAAGAAATGGTCTTATTTATGGGTCATGATTCATTTAGAAAGAAATGAACTGTGATATTTTAAAATGGTAGATGAAGGAAACTTAAATGACTAATATGAGATATAACTAAGTAAATGTTGCTACATGTCATATCTACGAGAGTAGACATGAAAATCATGTTGTAGAATGATTACAAAAAAATATTCACAGGAATACATGTCTTATTTGTTAAATAAACAGAACTGATAACAAAACAAAGGGCGGAGTAGCTTTCCATCTTAAAATATATATACATGTATCATCTCAATAGAACAATCCAAAAGAAGGTATTTGAGAATACCACATTCAGTTTTGTCTGGGTAGTGGAATCACAAGTGATTTTATTTTTTCCTTTCTGCTTTATTGTATTTTCTCGATATTCTACCAAAATAAATATTTCCCTAACTTTGTGTGGTTGAAAAATGAAATCTATATAAGGAATAAAAGAAGGTCCAATAGTCCTGGTTGCCATCCAATATTATATAATCCTGGAGTGCTTCAAAACCACCCGGTTATGTGCTGACAGCTTGTCCAGATGTCTGGGATGAGAGTCATAGGACATCTTTGTCCTAGCGAACTGGATGGCTGGGCACACGAACAACCTGCTCTTTATTTTACTTATCTGCACTGTGACAAGGCAATTTTCCCTGTCATCGTCATTGTGCTTTTCTTTTATGAGTTCAAGGCACTTAACTACGTACTTAACATACTTTACGGCGTCCATGCAAATATCCTCCAAGTTGAGTGCTAATATTTCGTTTGACTAATGAGGAAACCAAAGTACAAAGACTTTGAGTAAGTTGCTGGATGTAATTGGCAAGTAGGGAGAGGAGCCAAATTTCAAAGGCTTGTGTCTCTGCCTCTAAAACTTTGCACTATCTACTATAATTTTTATTCTAAAGAGTGAGAGGCCTGAAAGATGATTTAAGTGATAAAAGGACATCGATTAAGTGACAACGAGTCTTATTGTGAAACAGTTTGTCCCTTTTCAATTATATTCCTAACCTGGTTACAGCAAGAAAAAATGCTCAGTTTTGTAAGAGCCAATCCACAAAATCTCTTTAACATTTGCTGATTCTCCTTTTTCTAATATTAAGAGAGCAGATCTAATGCCCAGAGCCTACTTAGAATTTAATAATATTGCTTTGTCTTACTGCATTTAGTTTACCTTCTTTTTAGAGCAAAACATGCTGCTTTTTCCATTTAGAGTTGTAATACAAATTTTGTTTTTAAATTTAAATTTTTCATAAGTAGATTTGAAGAAAATATTCAATCATTACCAATACAAATAGCATGCACACACACACACACACAGAAAAAAAAATATATATATATATACACATATATAATGCAAATTCCTGGAGCTTGGAAAAGAACTGGAACACTATGTGCTGCCTCTTGTCACAACTGTAAAAGTTTGAAAAAGGACATAGTTAACTTCTTTAAACCCATATCATGACGGCTTGGTGTCTTCCTGCATGATTCCACTTAATTCTCACAGTGGTTCCGTGAGATTGGCACTAATACGCCCCGCTTACAAATTTGGAAATTGAGGCACTGTGTGGTGATGTAGCCTAAGGATACCCAGCTAGTAAGTGGTGAACCTAGATTTGAACTCCAAGTTTTGGGTCTGCAAGGACTCAGTTTGAGATGACACCATCCAGACGGAGACAGGTAATTGGTCTGCTCTTTGCAATTCTTATACAAGTGGCAAAGCTACGAACATGCAGCAAATGCAAGAGAAGTTCGGTGTAGGGGAGACTGTTGTGGGCTGGGGTTGACAGTAAGGCTCTGCAAAGTGGATGTGGCTGATGTGGGCTTCTAAGAACAGGTTGGGCTCTGGGAAGAGACTCAAGGACATTTTAGATGGAGCAACTGAGGTGACTTCCATACCACTAAGGCTGGTTTCTTTTTTTTTTTTTTTTTAATTTTTTAAAAGATTTTATTTATTTATTTGACAGAGATAGAGACAGCCAGCGAGAGAGGGAACACAAGCAGGGGGAGTGGGAGAGGAAGAAGCAGGCTCATAGCAGAGGAGCCTGATGTGGGGCTCGATCCCATAACGCCAGGATCACGCCCTGAGCCAAAGGCAGACGCTTAACCGCTGTGCCACCCAGGCGCCCCCTAAGGCTGGTTTCTGAAACACGCCTTACAACCCTACTGCTTTGTCCCTGCAAATGCCCAGGGAGGGGGAGCACTTTAAGCTTCCATCAATATTTCACATCTTGCTGTAAATTTTCAGTGTTTTGCTGAAAGCAGGTTGGAATAACGGAAAACATTCCTAGGTCTGGGAGATCCTCAAAGCACAAACACCACCAAATAGGCTGTGTGGAAGCAATGAAGCTGATTTTCCAGTTTGTCCCCATTTTGGCATTATCCACCAACTCCAAACCTGTGTGCCTCTGTAAAGGGCTTTTCTTTTTTTTTTTTTTTTTTTTTTTAACCATGGTTGACCAAATATCAATGATACTCTCTGCAAAAGATCAGGACAGTGGTCTGGTTCATATAAATCTCCTCATACAGTTCTCACTGGGATAATTATCAAAAAGGAGTCTAAAGACTTATAGGACTTGACAAAACACATGGTTCAAACTTCTGGCCAAGTTTTCTAGCCTGTGTGCATATAAAATTATAGTCAGGGAAACAATGACCATCGCGGGCCTCTGCTGGCCAAGGCTCCATGTTTATTATTGGGAAGATCACTTACAACCCTTGGGGAGGTCACCGTGTTGACCTGACATGCTTCCCATCCCATCTCTTCTGTAGCTGGTCATTCAAGCCATTTAAACCTGACACATTAGATCCTTCCGTCCTGAAAACCAGATGTGCTCAGCTGGAGAGAGGAAAGGTCTCCTCTGTGCTCAACAGAATCCAAAGTCTCTGCAGTGAAGCGAGCCAAACTGACAAGCAGGCCGAGGGTTTGTCTTTTCCACCCCCTCCCTGGCCTCTGCCTCCTTCCAGTTCCCATACTGGTAGTCCACCTAGAAAGAGGGCCATGTTTCATCACATCCTCGGGTCTCAGTGGCCCCCCAAACCTATCTGTTCTATCTCTGAGGTGTTTATTGAATATGCCCCCTCCTCCATCCCACCATGGCCCCTGACCTCACCCACACCCTCATCATCACTGCCCTGGATTAGGAAAGAATTTCCCAACTGACCTCCCATCTCTTTCCCTTGAAGACAGTTCTCTGCATTGTAACGTTTATCAAAATAATAACTAGCACAAAGGTAGCAGCAACCATTGCTGAGCATCTGTTGTCAATGTGCTCCCTGTGAGTGTCGTACACACATCCTTTCCCTGTCTTCCCTTCCCCCACTCCCACAGCACACCCTCCTCCATCGCTACCTCGAGCTGCTCCCACTTCCTCTGAACGCTTTGCATAATCTACCTCTGGGACCCCCAGCAAGTCACCGTCCCCACTTGCGACCCCATTTCCTCCAGTGTAAAACGAAGAGACTCCATCACATATAATGTTACGTCCTTTGGATTTAAAATTGCTGAGTTTTCTCTTTCCCTTCCTTGTGGGTCTCTGTGTGCCTTCCAAGATGGGAGAGGAGAACACCGGTCAGATATCCCCCTGCTCACCCCACTGTAGCCAGCTCCAGGAACATCTTCTTTTCCAACCAGACTTCCCACACTCCTGCCTTTCACTGTTGAGTCTCTGGCTCCGACCGCATTAGATTAGTGGTTGTGATACACATGTGGGTCCAGTGATTTTTGTATTCGTTCCCCTGCCTCATGAAGCTCAGTTTTGTGTCCCTGTGTCCTTCAAGGTTAGTGATACGCCTTATGCTGATTTTCATACAGACTCTCAGTGGCCATTACAACAGTAGGGAAAGATAGACGGAGAGTCACATTTATAACATCACAGTTGAGAGAACGAGCGGTGCAGACTAATGGCTTTGTTCCATTCAAATCTTGATCCTGCCATTTACTGGCTGTGTGCCCTTGGACAAGTTACTTAATCTCTCTGGTCTCAATTCCCTTATCTGTATAATGGGGAAAATATCAGCTACTTCACAGGTGGTTATGTGGATTATGTTAGTTAATATAAGTCAAGTGCTTTAAACAGTGCCTAGAACACAGCTAAGTGTTATCTCTATAGTTGCTGTTATTAGCTACTAAGAACTAATTCCAAGAATTATGCTAGAATCACAAGTCATAACGATAATAAAAATAATAATAGATACTAATTATTGAGTACTTGCAAGATGCTACCATTTTTTATATGATGTTTCCTAATTCCTGACAGCGATGTATTTCATTCTGCGGATAATAAAACTGGTGCAGAGACGGTCTCCATACCTTGCTTAGAAAGAGAATATGCTTTTGAAGCCAAGACTGAGATCCAGGTCACTCTTGAGTCCCAAACTCATATTGTTTCATTCGTATCTGCTGTGCTATAACCACTGCTCCTCTAGTTGCTTCCGGTTCTGACTTTCTGCCGAGCCCTGCAGAGAAGCGACGCGCTTGGTCCAGCCCTCGCCCCTGTGCCCAGCAGCCGCACAGGTACCGTTGTTTGTGGCTTATGCCCCAGACGCCATTCCCACCTCACATTCCAGAGCTCTGATGGCATCTCTTACTCCTCCCTCCCAAGGAAACATTCTGTAAGGTAAGAGGAGTATTTTTATAGGGTTCACCTGGACTCTACCTGGATCTGTCATTCCGTAAGCAATAGCCTTGCAGGTTTCTCCCACGTCAGAGGGCACCTTCCTCAGCATCCTTGAACAAGAGCGATTGGCCCCACGTGTGCCACTTAGTTTGGCTCTCAGGGTTGCCCCACTCTCCTCCCCACCACCAAAAGCCCCCGCTCATTTGGAAATGGTCTCCACCTGAAACTCCTGGACCGCACTCCCCCCTTGCAATGGTGCCGCCCCCCCTTTCTGGGCAGGGCTGGAGGCAGGTGGGGAAGCCACACTTCCCTGTGCAGCCTTTTACCCCTGTTCCCTATCACATCCCAAAGGGCCTCTCCGAAGGCTGAGCATAACCCAATTAACTGTCATGTCAAAGGAAGAACATATTTTATGTCCCCTATAATCTGAGATAGAATTACAAGAAAGTTAAACCCTTCACAGGAAGGCCTCTGTTAGACATGCTCAGTTTCTCACCTTGGGCTGCCGTGTCCACAAGGCAGCATGATAACCTCCTGCACCAGGTCTCTACAGTACGACTCCTTACTCTGTCCCTAATTCTAGGGACACGTGGTGACCCTCATCATTCATCAATGGTTCCTATCACTGCCATCCTTTCCACAGATTAGCTCTAGACACAGTAATCCCACAGCAGTTCAATTACCCTGTTGCTCCCCGTGGAGGTTTCACCAAGACAGTCCAGGGTGGGCTTCGGCCCTCGATGTTTGGATTACTGCTGAGGCGCCAAGCCGTCCGCATGCAGATTTTACCACCCGTTCCCCAATACAGGCAAAGATCCAGAGTCGCAGGCACACATCATACCTCAGTGAAAAACAAAATAGGAATCAGCGGCAGTGAAGATGGGAAAAATTCAAGTCGAAGGTTTTCAGTGCTGAAACAGTTGTTAATTGCTGCGATTAAAGGATTCAAAGGATAATGGAAAGGGTGAACGCTGCAGATGGCAGTCCTGGAGGGGGTTCCGAACCTGTAGCCTCTAACCTTTGAGTCAATGTCATTGTAATGACTGTCTTGACCCTTACCTCCTGGTTTCTGATCTCGTCTCCCGTGCTCACCACCTGCCTACTCTGGGTGGGCCCCATAGCCCTGCGGCGATCTTCCCGTGAAGAGACTCCTCGGTTCTACGACCCTCGCGCCTGTCTGAAGATACCCATGACCCTGCGCACAGCTTGGGGATCAAGTCCCTGTCTTCTTCACTCCTTTGTTTCCTTATCTTTGCACTCACCGGATGACAGAGTTAATAAACTAAAGTATGCTGAGTAGAAGCCTGGATCACCTACAAAGCTGCCTGAAATTAGGACAGCAAAGACAACCAAATTCTGAATTTCTCCCGTGAAGAAGAGTTCAGTCCCCACAACAGTAATTTCATCTTTAACAGGGACTGTTCCAGGGACGAAAAGGCTCACTAATAAAACACATTTGGTCATAATGATCGAAGACATTTCTTGGCCATCCATGCAATAGAAGAATTCCACCTGCGATTTGAGATGGATGGCCAGAACTACCACTTGCTAGTTACATCTTCTGAGGCATAATATGCAATTGCCGGCGCCTTATTTCGGTGTAGAGTGGGGGGACTGTGACATTGCTACCCGTGGCATTTTGCAATGTCCTAAAACGGGGTCAAAATCACTGTCATTCCTTCCTGACAGAGGAGTTTTGTGACTCCATTAAGTTTTAAATATAATATTAGTAGCATATGGGCCGTTTCAGTTGAGCTGGTATGAGTAATTAGGGAAGGCTTGGGGGTTTGGTTGAAAGAGCGAAGGCTGTAGATTGAGGCAGGCTCTGAGTTCTGATTTCTACATTGTCAGCTGTGTGTGTCCGGACAGATTACCTAACTTCTCTTGTCTCATTTCTATCACCTACTTTAAAATACTTATTTTTACCAGATTATAAAGTTTAAAAAGACAGTATATCTTTATGTAACCAAAGACCTGGTTTCCTTCTACCCTCTTTTCCTGATCAACTCCTCCTTTTGATCAATATCTCTTTCAATCTAATAAAGAGATCTAGGGAGTGTGTTTTCAGCAATTTTTACGAAAGACATTTATTAGGCCATAAAAAACAATGTTAACATTTTTACCCACTTGTTGGGACATGAAATTCTACAATCTCTTTTTATGGGTAAGCTTGTTTTTCTTCATTTTTTTTTCCTCTCCTGAACTCCAAGTCGGCCCAAATATGGTAACAGTAAATCATTCGGACGGGGTTAATACATGGTGTTATAAGTTTAGATACCTCTCATTCCCCTTGCTCATCTCTGAGACAGAGAAGGAGTTAGCAAACCTTCATTAGAACTGTTGTTTTGTGCACTAAACCCTTGAGTACCATGTAATGTGATCTCTATTTTCCTTACCTTTCACATCTCTGGCTCCGGAGAAACCACAGCTCTGCTGGCTTTTGTGGAACAGCCCACAGCAAGGGTTTTCACTTTACTTAATTTCTGTCCATCTGTTCTTTCCTCCGAAAGCACTTGTTGCTTCCCCGTCTCCCTTCAGTGAATGCCAAGTGCGGTGGGTTTGCTTCTCCTCTTCTTCAGTCAAGCCGAAGTGCCTCCTCTGCTTGCAGCTTTGACCTGTCTTTGTGGGCTCCTCTTCCAGGACTCGGGGCTGTAATTCTCTCAGGGTCTCTGAAGTTGGATAATTTCATTTATGGTCATATGGGGCCCTTCCAAGTGATGAAAACCCACTTTTTAAAATCAGCTTTGAAAATGTTCCATCTAGAGGTGAGTTTCCTAAAATGCTGTAAGAACGGAGATTTCGGTTGACAAATCCTTTCTCTCTTATGCCTGCATAGCCAGTGGGAGGCTACATGAGACCCTACCCAGACTAATTCTTTTAAAAGAGGTAACTTGAACTGCTACATACTCTCTTGGCTCCACGATCTTGAATACAAGTGTTGGCTGGATCAATATCAAGAGAAATTCCAAAGTGGAGATCTCTCAGTTGATGGTAGTCGTGGGGCATAGTTCAGGGCCCCCCTCGCCAGGGGACATTTGATGCCAGTAGCATAGAGAATGGCTTCAGGTGGTTCACAGCAGTAAATAACATTGGGAGAATTATTTCTTTCTTCAACACCTCTCTGAATTTCCTAATCCCTCATTTTATAGGGAGATAACAAGAATCAAACTCAGAACTTCAACAGAAAACAACAGCACGTAGCTAGAATTTCGGAATGTTTCTTTGATTTTAAGTTTTATGGTTTCCATTTGTCTTTTATGATTGCTTTTATATCTACACTGACTTTCTATTCATGATAGTAATATAAATTGGCCTTATAAAATATATTTGAGCTTAAAAAAAGATGACCCAATTCAAATGAAAATATTTTTAAATACTAGTATAAATGGTACACCTATGTTGTAAAAATCATGAAAGTGACATGCCAATGACTGAAGTTACAAAAATGTCAGTATAGCTGAACAAACATGAATGTTGGTAGGCAACTGGAGACTCAAATTTTTTAAGACTTTTTTTTTTATTTGAGAGAGAGAGAGAGAGCACGTACAGCACAGGAGGAGAGGCAGAGGGAGAGACAGAATCTCAAGCAGACTCCCTGCTAAGCACAGAGCCTGATGCAGGGCTCAGTCTCATGACCCTGAGATCAGGACCGAAGCAGAAACCAAGAATCTGACGCTTAAACAACTTCTCTACCTTGGTGTCTCCAGAGACTTGATTTTAATTCCTATCTCTCCTACTTATTTCCTGTATTTGTAATACAATAACATTAGTAAATAATTTACTAATTTTTATTATTTTTTAAAAATACTTATATGCTCTCCCATTATAAACAGTGATAATTTTCCTTTAATGACTGTAAAACAGATTTGTAATTTATTTATTCATTTGTAAGTATTTACAAGTGATAAACTTGTGTTAGAAACTACTTCACAGTATGGGCATAAAGATGAATAGTTTTTGGCCCTACTTTCCATAGATTAAAGTTAGTATCTTTTTTCTAAGGACACTCATGATGATGTATCTAGTCATGCTTAGAAAAATGCCACACTTACGAGTCTATGCATGAACCCAGTGGAGCTATTTATTTACTCACATATCAGATTTCTATTCTAGGAGCTTGTCAGTCAAGCCACAATTCAAAGTAATTCCAGAGCAGCAAGTGTGCCGAGCCAAGCAATTTTGAAAATACCCACTTTCAATCACAGCAGTGGGCGTAGTTTAAAAATGGGTTTCTAGGAAGGCTGGTCTGAACCACAGGTCAAGCAGAGTGACCTGTGATCGTTTATATATAGGCACTATGATCATTTGTCATTATTTCACACCACCTGGCAAAGATTGAGTCCCAAATAGCCCACCTGTTAGACATTATATTTTGATCAAAAATCAGATCACATAGACTGACGCTTGACTGGAAAATTTACCCATGAGTCTGCAAAAATGGAGTATGGTTAAAGCTATTTTCTGTATTTGTACAACACAGACCTTCCTTTTCTGTAGCTTGGCAGAATGCAAACTTAATGGAAGGTTCTCGTGGGAAACTTTCAGATTTGTTAAGCATTTGATGCTAGCTAAAAGCACTCTGCGTCAATTGAGAGGAGCCGAAACTGCCCAAATTAGAGTTTCTGGTGTAGTTAGGAACAATTGCAAGGTTATTTTGGGGAAGCTGGTCTGTAAGGTTTCCTGATTATTTTGTCAGCACATCGCTCCAGCCTCAGGGTTGGATTAATTAAGGCCCTCCATGTACACTCACCCTCCCATCCTGAGAAAGATGCTAAAGGTCATAGCCACTAAAACCACAGAGGCCTCAATGACATCCTATTTTAGTGTTAGAATTCCAAGAAGGCTTTTGTTAAAATAAACACCAAGAGATTTTAAATAAACTAAACTGATTATTAGCTGACAGGCTTTTTTCTTTCCCTTAAGAGTGATCCACTGAAACTCAATTCATATGTACCATTCATTCAACAAGTATTTATTGAGCACCTACTAAGTGGCAGGCACTCTATTTGGGGCTAGAGATTCAATAGAAAAGTTGGACAAGTTCAGTGCCCTTAAAGAAGCTTACATCCTACCAGGCACATACCCTAATCCTAACCCGCCCCCCCCCAAAAAAAAGAAGCATCAGCTTACATCCTAGAGCAATCATGCACTTACTTAGTCATTCAAAACCAATTTGTTGAGTATCTACTATGTTCCAGACATTGTTCAGCCAGTTAAAATGTATCACTGAACAAAATATAACAAGTCCTTGTAAATCCTACATTCTCATAGAGAGAGTCAGAGAATAAATAAAAAATGTAATTAGTAACTAAAGTATATAGTATGTTAGAAGATGACAAATGGGGGCACCTGGGTGGCACAGCGGTTAAGCGTCTGCCTTCGGCTCAGGGCGTGATCCCGGCGTTATGGGATCGAGCCCCACATCAGGCTCCTCCGCTATGAGCCTGCTTCTTCCTCTCCCACTCCCCCTGACTGTGTTCCCTCTCTCTCTGGCTGTCTCTATCTCTGTTGAATAAATAAATAAAATCTTAAAAAAAAAAAAAAGAAGATGATGACAAATGCTATGGAATTAAAACATGGTGGTCTGGAGAATAATATTGAATAAGGCAGTCAAAGTTGGGCTCATTGAACGTGTACCGTCTGAGCAAAGTCTTGCAGGACTTGGGGGAGTGGGCCATGCTGACAAGTAGCAGAGAGCATTCCAGGCAATGGGAACTGCAGTGGAAAGGTCCTATGACAGAAGCAAGCCTGCTATATTTGAGGAGCAGCAAGGAGGCCAGGGTGGCTGGAGTGGAGAGAGCAAGGTAGAGAATGGTAGGAAATGGGATTAGAAAGTAAGCAGGGCCGGGTGGGAGACTGAAAGTGGAGGTGGTAGTTCATACAAAGCTTGTAAGGCTTTTATTTTCCATGAAATGGAAGCCAGAGAAGGGTTTTCATCTGATTTCTACTTGTAAAGGATAAGTCTAGCTTCCATGTTGGGAATGGCCGTTAGGGGTTATCAAGGATCAAGGCACAGAGAACGATTAGGAAACAGCTAGGGAAAATCTTGACCAGGGGCCAGGATAGTTTAGACCAGAATGGTAGCAGTGAAGGTAGTGAGAAATAATCAGGCTCTAGAAATATTTTGAAGGTAGAGCCAACAGATTTCCTGACGGATTGAATGTGAGATGGGAAATAAAGACACATGCTTTCATTCATTCAAACATTCTTTCATTCCTTGACGCATTCCTTCATTCACCTACTAATTTACTCAACGAAATGCAACTGAACCCTTGTACGCCAGCTACTGATGAACTGGACAGGATGCAGACTCATTCTCAGCTCTCAAGATGTTCACATTCTAATGGAGAGGACAGGGTTATAAACAAAATGTGCTATGACAGACATATGGAACCAAAGGGAGAATGATTATTTTTGCTTGGGAGAATTTAGACACAGGGGAAGAGACATTTGAGTTAGGTCTTAAAGAAACAGTGGGCATTTGCCAACTGGTTGATTTGGAGAAGCTATACCAGGCAGAGGGAACTACAGACAGAGACAGGAGACAATTTCACAGATTTGTAAAACTAAAAGTTTGGAGTGGCTGGTACACAGGGGGCGGGGGGGGGGGGGGTTGAGCACAAAGGCTGGAGAGGGATAAGTTATCTGATTTCAAAAGACCTCAGACCTCGGGCTAAATGGTGGCCATTTCTTCTTAGTGATGACAAGTCATAGTAGGGGTTTAAGGAATGGAGTGACATAGCCAGATTTGTGTTTTAGCAAAAATACTAATTCAGTAGGACAAATGCATTGGAGATGTTCGTAGAAAGTTATTGACAGCATAGAAAGTCTAGTAATTTTGTGGATCCTGGTCTGGAAAAAAAAACAGGGTCATAAAACTTCATAACTCTGTGTATTAGTCAGAACTTTCTAGAGAAACGGAACCAACTGAAGATAGATGAAAGACAGATACAAAGATAGATGATAGATAGATAGATAGATAGATAGATAGATAGATAGACAGACATAATGTGCTATAATAGACATATGGAACCATATGGTTTAAATGAGACAAATTTTGCCAAGATTTACCATAGTGCCTAAAACTTAATGGGTACTTGATTAATATTAATCACAATCAAGTAACTAAAATACAAGGCTGAATATGGTTAGTGTTGTAACGGTAGCAGCAACAATAACACAAATGTAATTGTAGAAATGAGGGAAGGTTGAAGAGATACCACAGAAGATTACAATCTTTGTTCAAGCTCCTCTTGCCTACTACATCTTTCCCTACTTCCAGTGCTATGAATATCTTCTAATTGGACATGAAACCCAGACACTTTCTTTTAGCAATACTTTCACCCAGGCTGAGCAGTGCCCACCTCTCCTGAGCCACCATGGCACCCTGCACTGCATCGCCCTATATGATGAGGAAGTCAGGGTGGCACACCGTTGCCATGTGGGTATGCTCTGCCCATGTCTGGCTCTTCATCTAGACTGGAGCTCCTCAAGGGAAGGACCTGAATTATCTCTTCATCTTTGTATCCTCAGGGCCTACCACAATGTTTGATATGAGCCTTAAATATCTGTTGACCTGAACTAACATCAAACTTCACCATAGGCCTGATGGTTACTAAAAATCTGAAAGGAAGACCGGGTGACAGGGCTCTGGCGATGAACAGAAGTGGCAGAGGAATGGGTGGTGTGTGTGGAGGAAGGAGTGCAGAAAGGTGGTGTCTAGTGGTGTGTAGTCAGGGGACAGCATGTGTAACAGGGTGGCCTATGAGATAAGGGTAATGGAGGTGATAGTTAAGAAGTTATATTTTATAGACAATGATCATGTATTGATGGGTTGGACCAAAGAGTGGCATGATCCAAGCTGTGTTTGGAGAAGATCTGGAGGAGTGGAGTGAAAGTGGCAGCAGGGAGATGAGTTACAGAAAAACTGCCCAAGCAGGAAAAAGAGACACCTGTTAAAGTATGTCAACAGACATCAGATCTGGTACAAATTAGCTGGCCCTTTCTCAAAAGCTGTTGCAAGAGCAATAAGGGCAGACTGAGAATGTTTCTTGGAGCCTCATTCATTTTGTTTCATCAAGTTTCGCAATTGTCACTGTTTATTGTCCTCTTCTAAAAACAGCCAGTGTGGGATAGATGAGACCATTGGATTTTTCTCATTCTGTTTAATAACTGTTTGCCATGTAATCTGGAGGCTACATCTGAAAGACCAGAAATTACTCCGGTGTTGTTCCTTACTCTTTTCTAAAATGACAAAGACAATACTCTGTTTTTATTCACCAGAGAAAAAGCCCTGCTGCTATTAGTCTGTGTGAACAATTTATTGAAGCTTGGAATTCAGCACTCAGAGAACTGTTTAAATTATCTTGGGGCATCACATCCTCCCCTGGTGTCTTGCCAAAGGAAAGAATTCAAGAAATATTTGTTGAAAGAATAAGTTAACAATTCATTGCAACATTCGCTGCAGTAGTTTCTGACTGGATTTTGACTTAAGAGTCCTGTTTTCCACGGCTTCCAATTTACATGTTGGGGTCTACCATATAGACTCTCTGGCTTCTGGCCCAGTACTGACCTTGAACCTGTCTCTTTCCATTTTCTGTGCTGAGCCAGAAAGGAGGGAAACTGGACCGTGCCCAAGATGGGACTATACGTTCAGGCAATGCCCAGGAACTGGGAATGGTTGTTAGGGCCGAAAGGCTGCTCTTTGCAGCTGGCTTCAGGAGGAGCCATCCATATTAAAGACTGTGTGAATATATGGAAGAATAAAGGGAGGGGTAAGCAGAAGGGGGAATGAACCATGAGAGACTGTGGACTCTGGGAAACAAACTGAGGGCTTCAGAGGGGAGGGAGGTGGGGGATTGGGATAGGCCGGTGATGGGTATTAAGGAGGGCACATATTGCATGGTGCACTGGATGTTATATGCAAATAATGAATCATGGAACATTGCATCAAAAACTGGCGATGTACTGTATGGTAACTAATATAACAAAATAAAAATTATAAAAAATAAAAAAATAAAAATAAATTAAATTAAATAAAATCCCCCCAAAAAGAAAAATAGAATAAAACAAAACAAACTTAAAAACAAGTTTCAGAATGATCGAGCCACTTACCAAGTAACACAACTCTGTCAGAGTAAGTCCAATATTCCTTAGAGAAATATAGCAAAATCCAGAATTCAACAATGTAAAATTTAAAATATCTAGCATCTAATTAAAGTAATTAGATAGGTAATAAGCCAAGGAAAAAATGTGCTCATCAGCCAGAGAAAAATCTGTCAACAGAAATAAACTAGGAAATAACATAGATGATAGAACTAGCAAACATGAATGTTAAGAGCTCTTATGAATATGCTAAATATGCTGAAAACATTGAAGAAAAACAAGAACACAGTCAGGGAAGATGTTTTTAAAAGAACCAAATGTCACTTCTAGAGATAAAAAATATAATATCCAAAATAGAATTTTCACTGGATGGGCTTAGCAGAAGAAAATAATTTTATATTTCAGCAGAAGAAAACATTGTCCATTCTCAAGACTGTCATCATGATATGACACTACGATAGCTAAAATTAAAAAGATTAACAGTACCAAGTGTTGGTAAGGAAGTATAGTAATTAGAACTCTCTTACTGCTATTAATATAAAGTGGTACAATACTTTGGAAAAAAATTTGGTGGTTCCTTAAATACCTAAATATATTGTTACCATACAACCTAGTAATTTCACTAAGGTATTTATCTAGGAAAAATGAACATATCTGCCACAATGACTTGTATACAATTACTCACAGAATCTTTGCTCTTAATAGCCCAAAATCTAGGTGGGGGAGTTCATAAAGAGGCAAATAAATGAACAAATATGATATACCTGTAACATGGAATACTATTTAGCAATACAAAGTAATGAACTATGATACAGGCAACAAGGAAAATGAATCTTAAGAACATTATGCTGAGTAAAAAGACACCCGATGCAAGAGCATATACTGTATGTTGTCATTTATACAAAACTGTTTGTTATACAAACAAGCAGACTGTTCTGTAGTGACAGAAAGCAGGTCAGGGATTGCCAAGGGTTAGGTAAATGTGGGAAACCGAATGGGAGGGTATGCAGGGGGTGACAGAATATTTTATATCCCAATTGTTGCGATGGTTAATAGAGTGTACACATTTGTTAAAGCTCATCCAACTGCACATTTTAAATGGGTGTGGTTTTTATGTAAATTATTCCTTAATGAATTTGTTTAAAACAAAGAAAATTATGCTGTTATATATCCAGGTTTGTTCAGGACAGTCCCAGCGTAATTATTAATAGTGTGTATTTTTATTCTCAAGGTTATGACCCTAATATAACTCACAAAGGACTTTTAGGCATAATAAATAAAGACAGGAAGCCAATAGAAAACTAGGCAGGAGATTTGAAAAGATAATTCATGGTCAATAAACACAGGAAAAGTAATCAAGGAAGTGTTCATTAATATCCCAACAAGATTCTATCACATCATCAACATGACTAAAATTAAGAAGACTGATAATAGCAAATATTGCTAAAGTTATAAAGAAACTAGAACTCTCATATACGGCCTGTAGGTCTGTGAATTAAGGCAAATATTTTGAAATCCTGACATTACCTATTCAAATTGAACATAAACATACTCTATGATGCATCAATTCTATTCTAATCATATGTAAGTTTGAAATGCATGGGTACATTAAAATGTCTGTATGAGAATGTTTATCAAAACATTATTCATAATTGACCCCCACTAGAAACAACCAAATGCCATGAACAGTCTAATGGGGAAATAAATTGTGGTTTATTCACACAGTGGAATATTTTGTTTAGTAATAGTATGGGAAGCCAGGACAGTGATCACCTTTAGAAAGGTGGGAGAAAGAAAAAAAAAAAGAAAGAAAGGAGGGAGGGGAAGTAACTGGGAAAAGGTATAGGGGGACTTCTGGGATAGAGATAACATTCTATTTCCTGGGTTGTACTTACATGCATATGTTCAGCTTATGATAATTAGTTGAACATTAATTTAAATTTGTGTACCTTCTTCATGCATATTTTATCCTCATGTAAAAATTAAATATTAAAAACAGCAGATCAGCACTAATACCCTTTATTTCTAATTGAGTTTGTTTGCTGCCAGTCTCTTCTTCTAGACCATATCATAAACCACAAAAATAATTATCTTCAGAAAAATTCCTATCTAAATCAGTTTCTGACATTATGTCTGGTTACCTGAAACAATCTTCCTGATAAAGACTACTAGCAAAGTTGAATTAAATATGGATAAATATATTTTAAATGCATTGTTTATACTTCTACATTCATGTAGAATTGAATTCGTTGTAGCAGACAAATGCTTTTACTAAGAACAATTATACAAGCTAAATAAATATAAAAATTAGCTCTTAAAAAGCATCAGAAAACTCCTGTAAGTTTGGAAGACTTTGGAGGCCGAAATTATGGAAAGGGAAAACCACAGAGGGGTGCAATGATATTCTCCATCTGCTTTTTCCCTGAGGACATTCCCTAATTCTGGTTTGAGGGTAGGAACCTGAAGATCTGGGTAAAACACCTTTGAAGCATCAGAGGAACCAGCAGAGCTTTGGGAGACTCACGCTCAGTTTTCTTCTTGAGGTATCTGCCAAATTCTGAACTAAGCAAACAGCCCCTGAAAAGCAGATTGGAATCTTGGGCAGTCTTTCCATGTTGCAAAGACCAAGATCAGAATTTAAGATCCAGCAGGAAGAGAGACACTGGTGGATGCACTAGGATTTTAGTTGAAAGTCCCAGGGAGATAAGCCATAGGAACACAAGCCAACCAGAAGTAGCTGGGCACTTTCCAAACTGACAACCCAGGCTTGACTCAGATCCATCCCTGACTAGATATTAGAAATCATTTCCTACTCTATCTGCCTAGTACCCAAAAGGGGAACTACTTCTGGGGGAAAAAAATTATCATTTGGAACTTGTATAGTGTGTTATGCACAATGTCTGGCATTCAATGAAAACTTATTAGACATGCTGTCAGATAGAACACTGTGTCTGAAAACCAGGAGTGGAAACAAAACAAGCAAATGAAACCCAAGCCTCAGATGCATAGGTAATCCAGATACTGGAGTTAATCAGTCAAGGACAAGAACTATAACCAACATCTCCAAAATTAAAGAAAAAATTGAAGGAATGTGAAGGTATGAAACATGAAGGGAAGGCCAAAGTGGCAAAGGTTTTGGCAACATTCTGGTGGCATTAACTTTCCATTTTAACAATTATCCAAGGTATAGGATCAGGAGACTAAAGTTTAGAGTATACTATATGGACTGACTTATATCCCCCTAAAATTCTTATGTTGAAGCCCTACCCCCTCAATGCAACTGTATTTGGAGGTAGGACTTTGAGGAGGAAATGAAGGTTAAATGAGGTCATAGGAGGAGGGCCCCAATCTGACAGAACTGGTAGCCTTATAAGAAAAGAAAAAGAGAGATCAATTTCTCTCCCTCCCTTACGTGAGGACAAGGTGAGAAGGCAGCCATCCATCTATAAGTCAGAAAGAACACTGTCGCCAGAAATCAACCCTGTGGACCCCTCATCTCAGACTCCAGACTCCAGAATTGTGAGAAAATAAATTTCTGTTAAGCCACCCAGTCTGTGGCATTTTGCTGTGGCAGCCAGAGAAGGCTAATACAAGGTGTAGGCAAATTTAGAAATTCAACAGGGTGTCCACACATAAATCTAGGCCATCAAAGAACTATACCGTCAGTGGAAGGGTAAATGAAGAATAAATAAAATTGCTAGTAGAGAAAAGCAAGGGAACTTTCCTGTGTTGATTTGATTCATAAACCAAAGGGAAAAAAGAACTTTCTAGAGACTGCTAATACAAGTCAATCTTCATACAGATTTTTCACCCCAAATTTTTGCTACTTTGTAGTACAAAACACCGCATGAAGATAATTTAGTTTGAAATGGCCCTAGTCACAGTGAACTAAAAACAATTAGCAGAACCATATGCAAATCCTCTCAGAAAACATAAAACTTCAATCCATGCCACTAAGTACTCCCACAGAAAAATCTCCAAGGAAAAGGTGCTCTCCGTAAAAGATAACAAAAACATAAGGCAACAAAGTACCAAGAATGAAAGTCAACAAAGAAAGTAGGTAGAAGGATCGGAGCTATAACAACTTCATGTACTGATTGGAACTATTCAGTATTTACATAAAATAAGAATGTTTAATATTTTCCCCAAAATTAAAAAGAGGCTTAAATATGAACAAGGGATAAGAAACTTGGGGTAAAAATGACCAAGCATATTTTGGAAAAGCACCAAAAATAACTCCTAGAAATGGAAAATATAATTACTAAAATTAAACCTTCAATGACTGGTTAAAAGTCACATTATATACAACTGAGGAAATAATTAGCGGACTAGATGACAGAGCCAGAAACTTATCCAAAATAGGACCCAGAGAGACAAAAAAATAAATACAAAAGGAAAAAATATGATAGATTATATATACAGAATATATACTGGAAAGGTCTAACATATGAATAATCAAAGTTCCAGACAGAAATAACAGAAAGAAAAGATGCAATATTCAATTATATAATGGCTGAGCATTTTTGAGAACTGTGGAGGAATCAGCAATATATTTTTGGTAGAACCATGAATTTTGGCATGCATTTGGCATAAGCTAATAAAGTTAAATGTAATTTAACTCATGTAACTTACAACTCATTAACTTTCTCCAGCGGTTTATACCTCAGACAAATTCTAGCACACGTGCACTAGCAGACCTGTAGACTACTGCACGCAGGGGTGCCGTTCATAATTCTGTGTGATGTATATTCATACAACAGAATGCCATGCAACAGGAAAAATAAATGCATCAACACTGATTAATCTTGAAACATTAGCAAGCAACTCAAAAGAATACATACCATATTATTCCATTTTGTAAACTGCAAACCCATAATCTTTATAGATACCCAGATACAAGATGGTCCCACAGAGAGACAGTGCTCTGTTATTAGTGTATGTCTACCCAATTTTTGTTCCATAAACATATATACACACTCACTACACACCATGTACTATATTCCCACAGAGAATTTTTTAAAAGCTTGAGATCATACTACATACATATATAGTAAGAGTATACAGTGCGTGTGTATATATCTATACACACACACACATTTTTATAACCTGCTTGCTTCCCTTAGAATAAACTATAAACAGTTTCTCATGTCAAAAAAGTCTATGAATGATTTGATTGTCCACACAAAAGTCTAGCACATGGATGTAACATACTTAATTGATCCTCCACTACTGAACTTTGAATTGATTCAAACATTCTTTCATAGTAAATAGTATTTCAATAATGCATACCTTACCCCTAAATCTTTATGTTTTATCACTGTTTATTTCAATATATATTGAAATAGCAGAATGGCTTGCTGAATGGTTATTACCCTAGACACTGCAACCAGAAAGATAAGGGTAATCATGTCTCTGCTAGCCTTTCGATATACTAAAATTCTATTTAATGTTCTATCCATTTGATAGGTGAAAAATGGTATTGAGCTGTCTTAAGGTATTCTCCTTTACTCCCTAATGAGATTGAAACTTTTCACGTTTGTATGGGTCTTTCCTATTTATTATTTGTTTTGCCTGTTTGTGTATATGACTTGTTTATTTATCTTCTCTATTTTTCTTCTGCATAGACCACTTTTCAAAAACAATCTGTGAAATCTGGGTGTGTATGTGTGCTAAAATTATTGTGCAACAGACTATTTTTTCCAGTATTGCATTTGGCCAGGCCTCCGTGCCGGGCGGATCATGGAATTGTCCCTGGTCTTGTTGGTGCTGCTGCCTGCCCCTGGCTCTCAACGCTTGCTAAGCTATTCCATATGCCCTGGGGCCACTAAACCCAGATTCTTTCTCTTGCTGTAGGTCAGGGATTGCCAGGCTCCAAAAGGTGAGCCAAATCCTGCCTGTCACCTGTTTTTGTAAGACCTGCAAATATTTTAAGAAATTGTGTATGACCCAAGAAAACATTTTATTTTTTGAAAGTATTTATTTATTTATTTATTTATTTATTTATTTATTTATTTTAGAGAGAGAGAGAGAGAGACAGAGAGCGCGTGAGCATGCAGGGGAGAAGGGCAAAAGGAGAGAAAAACTTTAGCAGGCTCCCCAATGAGCATGGAGCCCAACATGAGGCTCTAGGACCCTGAGATCACGACCTGAGCAGAAACCAAGAGTCTCTGCCACCCAGGCACCCCTAAGAAAACATTTTAATGCTTGGGGGAAAAATCAAAAGGAGAATATTTCATGACATGAAAATTACATGAAATTCAAATCTCAGTATCCATAAATAAAATGTTTTTGGAACACAGCTATATACATTCGTTTGCATGTCAACTATGGCTGTTTTCTGCTACAACGGCAGGGGTGAGTTACTGCTACAGAGACCATGTAGTCAGCAAAGCCTACCGTTTTTATTATCTGGCCCTTGACATGAGAAGTTTGCTGGCTGTTGTAAAATCATACTTCGAAATGCATAACATACCTATCTCTAACTTGTCTGTTCCTCATCGAAAGCTCTCACCTAAGTTAGGACTGTTACTGGGACTTTGTCAGAATCTCTTTTCCTTACTGCTATACTGTTGGCTATCTTTATTGAAGGATGGATTCGAGCATGTCTTCTTTCAATCCAACTCCAGAAATTCCTTGAGGTAGCTAGAATATAAATAGCATCCTCCTTTATTTTGCTTTTAACGCACATTCTTATCCATTTTAAATGTCTTTGCCCATTTTAATAGTGGTTTGGGAGAAACAGATCTTTACTCAAATTACCTTCTCAGTCCAACTCATGGCTCCTTATGTTGCACTTTAAATGCGGGTTGTAACCAGAGTTCACACCCTATAGGACTGGCATGGATTCCCCTCCCATCCCATGATAATCACTATTGTTTGAGAATGTGTTTGGGAATGGAAAACAATTTAGGAAGCGATAATCTAAAGTTTAAGTGAAAAAAAAAAATCTATAGTTGATACCTTGTTTTTTCTTCAAGTTGATTTCACTAATATTTCACAAGGGAGAAAGAAAAACATTCTTAAATCACTGGCTTGTAATTGTTTTCACTTCATTGTTAAATCCAATGATCAGCCTGAGTGAAAAAGAAACACTATGTTTTTGGTCCATGACGCTGACTTCCCACTGTTCAGTAAAGGGCAAGTTCCATAGATACAGTATCTGGTATGGACAGAACCAAATCAAGGATCATGCCAGACTGAGGCTACCTGGCTCAACAATCTACAAGGAACACTGAAACAACAATAAGAAAGAAACAAATTTGAAAAAAGCTAATCTGAAAAGAGTTCATCTCAAAGAAAGCACTAATATATCTTAAAGGAATCCTTTGATAAGCCACCTGGATCATTCTTGAGTAACAAACATGGTTACTAAACTTCCTTCTAAGGACAGTGGGTCCAGTTTGCAGCTGGGCTGTTGTTTTGCTAAGAGTTAGGAGAATGAATAGTTGTGATACTCCTTCTCACCTTTCTCCCTTGCAGCTTTAAAGAGATGTCTTTAAAACAGATATTTATATCCATTTCAATGGGCAACAACAGTTCAGCCTCCAAGTCACCCACACATCATTCCAGTCTAGGGAAAGGAGATCTCCATACTAGTCTACTAAATTATGCATCAGGGGCTTTAACAATAGGGAAAGGGTTCAATGTGCTACTGTACCCCATAAGATCATCGTAAAAAATACTTAAAAGCTAATATTGCTCCTGGGGGATATTTAACAGTGTTACATGAGAAGAATCATGACATGGCCCAATGGGAAATCAATTTTCATTTTCATCCCTTTCTGCAAAATCAATATCTTTAATAGCAAGGAGATCATTGGCAGGAAGGAAGTTACCTGCCAGACAGACAGACATTTAGAGAGACAGACAAAAAAATGGATTCCTGGAATTAATATGTAAATCACGAACCCAACATTCTGTAAAAACACGTGAAGTGAAATTAAAGACGATGTTTAAAGTCAATCAAGTGCTGCTATAGGGAGCAGGAACTGTACTATGTATGTGTGTGTGTGTGCATAGATAGATATATACACAGATAGAGAAAGATAAAGAGATACAGATATAGCCATAATTATTTCATAATAAACTAAAATCTAGCATGATCTATAGATACACAGAAGAGGATGAAAACCACAAAAACAAGAACCCCACAAAAAATAAAATCCATATTGGACCAGAACAAGGGTTATCTATTTTTTTAGTCAAATTGGTTAATCCTAATCAATTAAGTGTGCAGAAAAAACAGAAACTGATTTCAGAACTCCACTGAAAAGAGATAGATCTAGAGAAAAAAAGAGATAGAGGCATTTAGAACAAGGGGTATATCTTTAGATTTGAGTTCATTGATGGTATATTTTTTTAAAGGTTTCATTCAGGTTTGATGAGTTATTTTTTAAAAAATATCTTCATTATACTCATTATGTCCCAGGTTGAAAGATTCTGTAGAAAATAAACGTCATTTACAGGGTATTATTTAAACAAAGCTTGGTGCATCTAGAATCTAGATTCTCAGTGCTGTAATACTAGGTCCTTTTTATGTGATTTCTGAGTGGACATGCCACATGTTTTAAGATTTAGCGTCATATGTCCAAAGGAATCACTATACAGTTAGGGGGGAAAAAACAGATTTAAAAAAATGTTTTTTCTCTTATGACTTACACTTTGACTCTACTTAATATTCCATATCATTTTCTACCTATCTCCACGTTTTGCTCCAAAATCAGTTCCCACATTTCCATAAGTTCTAATGGGGTGGTACCTTTGTTAGTACTAACATTACCAAGTGAACCAACCGGACTGTGAAAATCTGGGTTATCTCGATTGCAGAAGTATTTGGATCTTTCTTCACACCTGCAAAACTTTCTGACTTGCTGGTATTTAGATAGCTTCTCATGACAGATCATGAAGACGGAACTCCGTGAAGACATCAGACTCTGATATTTACAAGTTAGGGAACCCTAGCAAAGTTAATTGACATCTTGAATCTTAGTTTCCTCATCTGTAACATACCTAGCTCAAAGGATGGTCATGAGGATTAAACAAGATTTGTGTGTGATACCTACCACATGCCCACCTGCTTGCTAATACTTTCTTGCTAACTCACTCCCTAAAAAGACTGATTCTTTAAATTCCTGAAACGGGTCCTGACGTGATAGAATGAATTGCCTGACAAGGTCATGTTCCTTCTGGCTTTTACGACCTGTTTCCTGACACCTCACATGGAGTCCTAAGAATTTGCTTAAATAAATAAATCTCATTTACCGTGGATGAGTGACAGGATAACGTTGATCATCTACCTTTTCCTCTCTTCTAGACCTCAGTTTCCAGAAGAGAGATTGTATCTATTCTTTTCTAGATCCCTAGCAAGTGGCTGCTGCACAGGAAGTATTTGCTGAATAAGGAAATGCCAATTTCACCTTATTCTTTGAAGTTCCATGGCTATTGATGCCTACTGGGACTAAGCACGCATTCTCTATGCCCCTGAAACACTGAACGGTAAACTACTGACCTACTCTCTCAGAGACTATAGTTAGAGCTAGATCAGTTTTCCAAAATTCATCCAACTCTTTCTAACCTCTTTCCTCTTCTCATTGACCCCATGTTGCTAAAGCCATGCGTACCTTTACACTGAGTTTACGTTTTTAAGATTTTATGTATTTATTTGAGAGAGTGACACACACGGAGACAACGAGCACAAGCAGGGGGAAGGGCAGAGGGAGAGGGAGAAGCAGGCTCCCCGCTCATGGGGCTCGATCCCAGGATCCTGGGATCATGACCCGAGCCGAAGGCAGACGTTTTTGTTTTTGTTTTAATGTTTGTTTATTATATTATGTTAGTCACCATACAGTACATCCCTGGTTTCTGATATAAAGTTCGATGATTCATTAGTTGCGTATAACACCCAGTGCACCATGCAATATGTGCCCTCCTTACTACGTTTAACTGACTGAGCCACCCAGGCGCCCCTAAACTGAGTTTATTTTAATGGCATCTCACTTATGCTCTTCACCATCCTCTACCATGTAATTGAGGTATTTCTATATGTATCCCATCCCAATATTAAGTAGAAAGTTCTTTGAGATTATGACTGGGCCCTCATTTAAAGCAATTTTTCAATAAATAATTATTGGATTTTGACAATAATTTAGCTTGGGGTCCTCTCAGAGATATTATTCTCTCAGAAGTCATTGATAGATTAGTTCTGAAGTTAGAATTGATTTAGGAGGATTTAGGCCATATGTGGATGGATGGGAGGGAAGGAGGATTTTAAGGAAAATTTCACAAGCAAGAGAGGAGTATTTGTACAAGATGTTAAAGAAAAAAAAAGAAAAGAAAACAGATTTCTGAGGTCAAATAAAACTGGTTTAAACAAAATTAAATAAATTCTTTATTGCAGGACACCTCAAATCCTATCAAATGTCAAATCCTGTGCTATAATGGATTGTGAAATATACAAAGTTTCCTAACATGATTTGGCCATGAAAGTTTTTTCGTTTTTGTTTTTTTTCCTGGAGGTTCTAAAGGGATTAGTGGAAAATGCTGCTGTGCGTACATACCCTGCTCACTGATGGCTTCCTGTTGTCTGCTAGGGAAAAGTCTTGAAAAGATTAATCAATTCCTTCTGAATGAAATCTTAGAATATCTCCCTTGACCCTTTGTTCTCTCAATTGGCCAAGCATCTTTTTATAGCTAATTAAACCTTAGGCAAAGTCTCTGCTCTATAGACTTTCCTTCACATTATCTGGGTCAGAACCCCACCCCAGACTCAAGGTCTAACAGACAGGAACAAACAGTACTGTTAAAAACAATACAGTCGCCATCATTCCCCTCCTGCATCAACATGCTTTGTAACTTTTGCTTAATCTAGCCTTCCACCTTTAACCTCAGCAGAATAATAAATTTCTAGCATTTTACCTGAAGCATCACAGAGATGTTTTCGCTTTCCCTGGTTCGTTTATCCAACAAGTATTTATCGAATGCCTACTATATGCTCGGCACCGTCTTAGGTTCTTAGATACAAAGACTGCTTTTGTAGAGCCTACACTCTAGCCGAAGGACGGAGACAGACAGAAAAATATATTAGCAAATAAGTAGTTAAGTACGTCATAAAGCATACGTACTGTGAGAGAAACAAACCAGGGAGTATAGCGTGAGAGGTTGGTTAAAACTGTGAATAAGGTGGTCTCCCTGAGAAGACGGCATTTTAGGAAACTAAGAAATCGAGAGGTGTAAAACGAATGAGGCACAGGGGCTACTCCTTCACTGGAGAGACAGAAATACAATTTTAATATATTTTGGCAAGTGACAGTAAAGTTCAGGGTGCCATGGGAATACACGTCAGAGGAAAAGTCTCTAATCTGGGTATTCTGGGAAGGCCTTGTGGAAGATAGAATTCCTGACCTGATTTTTAAAGGTGAATGAACATGAACACGAAGCTTATTTTCTCTATTCCTGATAAACTGTCACCTAGATGATGAAGTGACAGCTAGATGAGTAAACCACTTTGGGAGCGTGATTTTAGGCAGAACTGTTTTAGATGTGGCCCCTCTCGCTCAGCAGTGGGAGGGGACCCTAAGCACTTACTGCCTCAGAGCTTCCATTGTTCCCATCTGATACCCAGAGTGAAGCAAAACAAAGTATTTGAAAGTGCTTGAAAAACGTAATAAATAGAGAAATTATAGGCGCCTCGATCTTGTGGGTCGGCTTATAAGGTGATCGCAAGTGACACTGCAATTTGTGGACCTAGTATTTTTGTATGCTGTCCTTTCCCAGGGGAACTGCCGTTGGAAAAAAGCTGCCTAGTCAGAAAGAAAGGGAGGGAGAGCCAGACATGCAGTGTCAAAGCAGGCGGGACTGCAGAAGGGAGCGAGGGAGGAAGCAAGTCTAGTAGTTTTCCATGTAGGTGGCCAACTCCTTGGCCTCGGCGTGTTACCAGTCCTGAGGCTGAAGCTACATGCTTTGTCCGTGTCTGCCGCTTGTGAAGGAACCGCCATGGTGACCGCAGTGCCCGCAGGCTTTGCTGAAAGCCATCGGAGTCTCAGTGAAAAGAAAGGGCCGTGTCAGACCAAGTTGAGCCCAGCGACACTGATACCCCTCCTCCGAGTGTCAGTCCAAACCTGGGAGCTCCGTTTTGCAGTCTGGCGGCTCCTCTTGTCCTGAAAGCCTAACCTTCAATTTGAAAATGTTCTCAAAGCTTTCCTCAAAATGAAAATATTTGTTCAAATCCTCAGAATGCAATAAGAAAATATCCTTCTAGCAAAAGCAATGACTTAGCATTTTGGGGTTGGCACAAAAGTAGGAAAACATAGCACAGGGAATCGCAGCCCGGCTGGCTATTGGCTGGGTCTTGCTTCTAAGGATTAAATCGCCTTATGAACTTGGCTTAACTTCCCTCTTGATGGTTCTTGGATAGTATTCCTGAGACCTAATATTTTTATATGCCCTAATTTACTTGAAGAATCTTAGAGAGACTCACAATATCGGGAAACAGAGACTAACTCCCACAACCCCTTGACTTTTGAGATGGAGAAACTGAGGTCTGGAGAGGTTTTATGACTCATATCTAAGGCAAAATCCAGTCTCCTGACTCTTTCAAATACCTCAGATTACCTCCTCCTCCTAGAAATCAATTTCCTCCTATTACCCTTTTTATTCCTCAGTCACATGATGAAGTTTGCATTAATGTTAGTAACGTTCTTGGAGCAAACTCCAGGAAAACTATTCTCCAGTGTGTACTCTTTAGGGAAACAACACATGAATGAGACACTAGGTGGTCTGAAAGAGGAACTGTAAATGAGGACACTTCTTCCAAGTTCTCAGTCTTACAGAGCAGTAGAGCCAGCTTGCTTAACCTGTTTCCATATTTGCAAAATAAGGATGATCTGTTTCCATTTAGTGGTTGCTCTGTGAAATATTTGAAACCAATGATGGGGTGAGTGGCTTTGGGAGCTGGGATAAAAGAAAAGTGTCTGCCCCCCCTGTTTCGCTTTTAGTAGGAATAATTATGCTATACTCTACTAGACCCTTCCCTACATTAAAACTCCACTTCCCTCCCTTCCTTGTATAGTTAAGCCCACTCCTGCCGATAATGATGTGAAGAAGCCATCTTATTTCCAGACCAGGCCCCTGTATTGTGCAATGTTTTGTATGCCACTTAATTCTGTCATTCAACAAATGTCTGCATACTGGAGCATTGTGTTAGGTGCTGAGGTCACAAATGGTTTCTTATTCAACATTCCTTCAACAAAGACTGGATTGAATCAGTGTCTGCCACCTAGCAATTTCTGTGCTGAGAATACAAAGTTAGTTAAGATGGAAACATGACCTCAAGAACCATATCTCTAGGGGAAGATAAAAGGATGAACAAATAATATTTAAATAAATTGAATTTATGTTAATCATTACATTGTCACATTTTCCTCTAATAAAAAATACCCATGTTATCTAATGTTTCTACTGAGCACATGAGCATCAAATGCCATATTTCCAAACAAAGGTAAGAAAGCTATGATATTAGCCTGGATGGTATTATCCTCATTCTCTTCCTCTAATTTCTACAGTGCTGTGGGTGAAGAACCACTGCTTTTATCAAGTTGCTGCTGAGACTCAAGCCCAGTTCCTAAGCCTGTAGTCCTCCTAGCATTTGAGATTCTGTGACGTCATCTGCTATTTTAACTACTTTACAGATAAAACTACTAGTTTACCCACTTCGGTGACCTCTGAAACACCCCCCCCCCCAGCTTGGAAGGGACACAGTATCTGTCACCCCAACCTCTGGATACCATGTTCCACCTACCACGCAGGGTCCTTTTTAACTTTCTCCGTGCTCTTTGCAGCCAATGAGACCATGCAGGACTGGATTCTAGGATATGAGTTAGCCTCCGAAGAGGTGTAGACATGGGAGATGGTAGCATGAGTGTACTTCAGGAATATCAACTGACAGTTCCCTTTAAGATTCAGAATTTTTCCTTCCCTATGCAAATATTAAACTAAGCAGTAACAGGAAAAGGGAAATAAGAAAGAAGAGGCAACAACATCTGGTGTTGTGCATTTCATAACTGTACATTAAGGAACTTCTAATCCTATAGACTTGCTTTTAGTAGAAACCAGATACCTTTGAGGTTTTATCTACAAGGACATCTTCCAGCATCATAAGAAAGTCTCCTACATAACAAGAGAAAGGGAGGCAGTAGAGTCTGAGCATGGACTGGTGTTAACCACAACAAAATAGCTTTCAGACTTAGAAGTCTGGATTTTCCAAAGCCAAGTGGGGGTATTTATGAAGACATGAGAGGGATGACAGCAGGACAGACAGCAAGAGCATTCAGCATGAATGTGTGCAAATGTCTCCAAAGGCAGACTGTGCAAGAACAGAGCCAGAGATCACATGGTTGAAAAAACCTAGCCCGCATTGTTTTGTTTAGAGGTTGAAATTCCCTGGGCAGAGACACTACAGGGTGGCTAGGCTGTTTGTTGTTTTCCATACCATGTGCATGTGACCCCAGAACCCAAGCAATTTTTCTACTTTGAATTAAGTTTAGACACGTCCTCATAGAACAAGGGTCAAACACAAAACCATGACTCTTAAACTCTCTTAGTTTTGGCAGTTCCAGAAGCAGACCTCAAGATGATGATTTGAGCACAAAGGTTTATTTGGGTTGTGCAGACAACAATGGTAGATAAACAGAAAAGAAAAATGGCAGGGGGGATGTGGTCAATAAAGGTGTATTATTAAGTCAGCTACCACATCAGGAACTGAGGCTTAATCGCCTGGTACTTCCACCCAGACAGGGTGGTCTGCTGTCATTCCAGAAGTACAGACATGCAACACTGGCATCTGGGGATCTGCTGAGTTGCACTAAATGGTACAAGGGATGTGGGGGTGGGGGCCACCAAAACCCTCTGCTCTACTTCCAGCCTAGAGGTTGAGAGAGCTGGCTAATCTCGTGCCCATAGTGAAGGGGAGGCTCTTCTCTTATGTCATAGTCATCTGCCCCAGTGGCAAAGCCCACAGGACCCAGAAGAGACACTGATTCCCTTTTGAGACAGATTCAGGTCTTTAAATGAATGAACTCTCTTCAGACTCAAGCAACCTCAACAATAATTATAAACATGTATTAGGGAAGCTAATATATTTGGACTATTAAGATTTCTCTTAACGGCTTAGGAATTCCACCCCAGGGGCTTGGACTGATCTGGCTAGCCACAGCACAGTCAAGGGTGGCACAGAGAACGGTCTTCCAAGTCAGACGGGCACGAGTGGGAATTCTGACACAACTGTAGAAGTGATTCTGGTTCTCTGAGCCTCAGTTTCCTCATCTGTCAAGTAGGAGTCTGGCCAGTTAGTTATATTAAAGGACTGGAGGAGAATTCTGAAAATCTGCATCTGTGAAGCACCTATTATGGTTTATGACAACTTGCAGGAATGCCACAAATGTTAATCAAAAAAACAAGCACCTTTGGAGCCCCTCAGATCTCTCCCACGTGCTGAGCCCCACCCTGTTTGGGGCTCCTTATACAAGCCTTACTTATACAAGCCACCTTACACAAACCTTACTGACCGAGGCTGGGCTGACCTGAGGCACAGTCTGGAACACTACGCTCTCATGCGGGGAACTTCTGATGGCCTCTGACAGAGCTCTGACAGGAAATTGCCTCAAATGAAACATTCTGTAGGGAAAAAAAGGAAAGCTGCTTTGGACCCAGACAGACCTGGCTTTGCTACTTTCTATTCTACTCTCTATTCAACAAATGTTTATTCAGTATCTATTTTTTCCAATCACTATATTGGGTGCTACGTGACCTCAGGAAAATCCAGGAATTCTGCCAGAGACAAGGCATTTGGGGATAGAGAAGGAGCAAACACAGGACTTGTCCCTTTTTGGAATACAGGAAAAGCTCTCCTCTCCCAACTTCTAAACCAAACCCACCTACCTAACGGACTGACAAAAGGGGGTGTAGAAAGGCATGATCGCCCTAAAGGGATTTGCAGAGTTAGAAAAAAAGACGCCTGGGGTTGCCACTGAATCACAGCCCTCTGAGATTTAGAGGAACACAGGGATGAGGGCTACTGATACATTAACATGCCTCCCTTTCACTAATGCCTGGAGAAGATCTCCAGGCTCTCCAAAGGCAGCGTATCTGACACCTGTAGTAAAATGGATGATAATTACCAGGGGTTGGAATGTAGGCAGAATGGGGATAGGGAATGATAGTTTTCTACTTGCTTCAATCAAGATAGCATGGATGGCTAAAGGGAAAAGCTGGAGGACGTGCTGGCTATTCTCCATCTGCCCTTCCCAACCCACACTTCTTCTGTTTCTGCTCTGCCCTGGAAGGTAGACCTAAATAGGTACCATCAGCAAGTTTCCTGCTGGGTTGTCATGGGATGGTTCCATCCTTCACCAAAGGCCATACTTTCTGCAGGGGACCCTTTTCCATGCAGCTAGGCTTCGTGTTCTCTCCTTCGGGTCCATGGTGAGTGTAGCTCTCAGCTGGTGATAGCTTAGAGCACCGTCCCAGCCCTTCTTAGTTTCCATAAATTCTGAGCACATCATTGTAAATAACCCCTTTATTAAACTCTCCTCCATTGTCCCATTTGGGTGTGTGCCCTCTGCTGCCTTCTGAGATCCTAAATGAGAGAGATCTATGTACTTAGCAACACGAATCGTATGATGCTGACCTTTCCATTTGGTAAGCCATTTTCAGTGTAACTGCTTTAGTAAGGTGTCTTCACATGTGGAAGAGCAAACATGAAACAGTTTTGTCCTTATTTTAACACTTATCAACTATGTTGTGTTAAATCCCCCTTTTAGGTCAGGACACAAGCTCCCTGTATCTTCCCTCGGTAAGACCCGGCAACTTTCAGTTACTCATGGTTACTGAGAAAACCTCACCACCTTTTAAAGATAGTGTCATTCATTTTATTTATTTTTTAAATTTTTTAAAAGATTTTATTTATTTATTTATTTGACAGAGAGAGAGACAGAGAGAGAGAAAGAGAGAGAGAGAGAGTAAGCACGGGCCGGGGGAGGGACAGAGGGGGGAGGGACAGAGGGACAGAGGGAGAAGCAGACTCCTGCTGAGCAGGGAACCGGACATGGGGCTCCATCCCAGGACCTGGGATCATGACCTGAGCCGAAGGTAGACTCTTAATCGACTGAGCCACCCAGGTGCCCCGTACCATTCATTTTAAAACCTTAGTTGCAATCCTTCCTTCTCTCCTCCCTGCCCACCCCCCACACTGCGGGTTTGGCTCTTGGCTTTGGTCGTGGAGGACAGGGGCCATGGTCAGCTTTTACATATATCCCCTCACTCTCCTTTGTCCCTGTGCTTCCCATCTGATATTGGAGGTGAGGTGGAGGAAGCAGGAAGGAACGCGCTGTCCCCTCTTCAGCGACTGTCCTAGAGGAGGTCACTGGATTCTCTAGGTCGGACTGTGGTATGTCTCTAGTGCCGACTGGCCATTAGTTTCCTCTTGGTAGGCAGAAAGCACTCCAACAATCATCCTGACTTGAAATTCCTCATTTGCATTGGACCTCTTTTCCTCCCATTCAGTACTCCATCAAGGACATCCCAGCCCCACTCTCTTGCTTGGGGTATCCTACTGCCTAAGTATTCTGCCTCAGGAATGCCAGCAAAATAGCTCAAATCCAGTCACTACCTGATGAAGGAAAATTCACATGTCCTTGCGACTGCCCTTTGGCATTCAGCTCCACTTCCACCAACTTGCTCCTCCTCCATTTCCACATCTTGACAGCAGTGGCCATTCTGTTGAGTCATTCACTAAGTACCTCCGAGATGAGCAGTCCCCAGCTTAGGGGAGGGTCATCACCTTTGTGTCCTCAACCTATATGGGCACTTTTCTTGGGTCCTTTTCCCTGTGCTTCAGGAAGGGAAAACACTTGAGAGCTGAAAGAAACTAGCACTTTCCTAAAGTATGACACTCTTCCCCGCAGTCTTCCTCCACTACAAGATTGGGAAGGAGGCAATAGTGTTCTCTTGCGATGGCACTGCCTCCCAAATTTGATACTTTTCCCTCTTAAAAATGTGAACGTGGGATACGTGAAGCACTTTGTTCTCATCTTTAGATCTTGGTAGTAATTCTGAGAAAATCAAGGAAAGTCTCATTCAGCACCTAACACTCACTCAGTCTATCAAAGTGTGACGTGCAACCCACATCTGTTACCTCATTTGATTCTCAAAATAACTGCAAATTTGTAAGGCCAATGTGAACCCCATTTTATAGAAAAGGAAACTAAGGTTTAAGGAAGATAAGTGACTTGCATAAAAACTTAATGCTAGAATGTCAGTCTGATCCAGGATTTGATCATGGAAACCCAATCTCTTGACTCTCTCTGTCCAGTAATTTCTGTTAGATCAGACTGTGAGTTCCTGGAGGGCCAAGACCTTATCTTGTTTATTTCTGCACCCTTTCATGCCTGAGAAAGATGATGTGTGTTCTGCAGATATTAACCAAATGGAAGAGCAAATAGAGCAACTTATTTCTAGACTTTCCATTGGGTCCCAGAATCCCAGACCCAAAAGTGACATTAAAAGCTATCTAATCAACTCTCCATCTGATGGTCGAACCCCATCTAGAAGTCTGCTTTTCTCCTCAGTGCAGCTCTTCAGTCTTTTAAAACCTGTGATCATAAGCTCCAAGCCTTCTCTTCTCCCAGCCAAGCACCTTCAGTTAATATAATGATTCCAGAAGCGATACGGTCTTGAATCTCTTAGGGGCCAAAGCTCGATCATCAACAGCAGCAGCATGACTTGTCGGGCATGGTGTTAATTCCTTTACTTCCACTCTCTTATTTAACCCTCACCAGAAAACCAGTGGGGGACATGTTGTGATTCTTACCCCTACTTTAAGATGGGGAAACTGAGGCTTGGACTCAATTACTTTTCCAGAGTCCCACAGCCAGAAAATAATAGTGTCAAATTTTGAACCCAGGGTTGTCTGATTGCAGAGTCTGGGGTTTCACACACGGCGGCTCTCAAACACGATCCCTACTTTGTGGTCTGACCAGGATAGTATACATTGGAGACATTGATCCCCGCGTACTAGAATACTACACTCAAGGCTGCCTGCACCATCTAGGAAAACATTCTCGTTTCTAATGAAAAACAGATTCTTGCTTCTCTGTACTATCCTGAAAATACAGCTTTGCGGCGTTCTCCTTTTTCATGTAAGTTTCTCTTTCAGGCACGCCCATTCCATGAAGCTGTTGGTTTTGAGAAACCAATACACACATCTCTCACCAGTAAGATCTGACAAGGAGAGTGAAGTGCAAGCACTTCAGGTCAGTTGGCATGTCGCTGACGTCAGTAAAGGAAGGCGACTTGCTGAGATGATTCACATTGTTTTGAATGAAATGGAAATAGATTTCTCTGTACCTTTCCTGTCTCCCTCCGCCCCAATCCTGTGCCCACAAGATATTTTTGCAGAGGATCCTCTGAGATCTACAGACATTCTGACCGTAGTATCATTGATTCATTAAACTGGCAGAAGCTTTAGAAATCATCCAGCCTGATCCACTAAATGTTGGAAGACACAGACACAGAGAGGGGCAGTCACTCACCCAATGTCACACAGCAACTTACTAAAAAGTAAAGCTCTAGTCTTCAGATTCCCAGGCTTGCATCCTTGTCACTCACTACTACTCCCTCAACCAATGATTTGACAGATAAGACTGGCTAGATGGAGGAGAGGTAGGATATATCACTTATTGATTACCTACTGTATGATAGTCATTATGCATTTAATCTTCACTGAGCATTTTAACTACATTGAAAGCTGATATTACCTTCATTTTATAGATAAGGAACTTAAGGCCAGAAATTTTAAGTAATTTGTCTATATGCACAGAGCAGGAAAGTGACAGAACCTACTTTTAAAACTGGATCTCCTCAATTCTAAAACTCATGTCTGCTCCAGTAATGACATTTCTGTAGCTGAACCCTGGTCTTTCTTCTCTCCTCTCCCATCCCTCCTCTCCTTTCCTCTTCAATCTCTGTCTCAGTCTGTGTGTGTGTGTATGTGTGTGTGTGTCCCTCTTTTTCCCTGCCCAGTAAATGGAACCACCATCTATACAGTGGCTCAAAGCAGAAGCTCCCTCTCTTTCAAACCCACATCTATTCAAGCTCCAAGTTCTGTACATGCTACCTCCTAAAAATCTACCTACTTTCCCTCCCCACTGTCATGACAGTTGATCATGACATCACCAGCTCAGCTGCCACCTGGACCACCATAGAAGCTTTTTAATTCACCTCCCCATTTCTACTCTCCACACTGGAGCTCAGGGACATTTTTATCTGACCATATCACTTCTCTACCTAAAACTCAGTGATGGCTTCCCATTGACTTGGGGACAAACCACAAATCCCTAAATGGTGTTCATGAACCCCTCTCAGAGCTGGTGTCTCTGTTCCCCTTTCAGTCCCCCAGGTCCTCTGGCTCCCCAGATTCCCTCCCAGTCTTCCCATGTGCCTGGGAATATCTTTGCTTTGCTGACACTCAGACTTCAGGTCTCAGCCTGAACTTCACTTGTGTAGGTTCACCTTCCACATCAGTTGAGCTCCTCCTTTTGTACACTGTCATGGCACCGTTTACTTAATTTTTAGTCTCACTCAACAACCTTGTGGCACGTGTTCCATATCTGTCTTCCCCTGTGACCATATGCTCTGTGAGGAGTGGAGTGGGGACTTCTTCATGGACTCCAGTATCTCTGGCACTAAACCCCATGCCTGGCACATAGCAAGAGTTCAGTTACTACATGGTGAATCAATGAATTAATTAGAGAATTAACTCTCCAACTGAGAGGAGCAGGAATGTGTGGAATCTAAGCATTTCTGCTATGGACAGTCTCTAAGCACCTCCTTACAGGATGCTGAACACAGGAAACATAGAGTCCAGGTAACAAGTGTGGTTTGTGTTGTGCTATTTAATACCTCTTTGCTTTGCCAAATGAGTGGTACCTTTGTAAACAATAGATGATGCGGAAGGAGTTTTTGGATCCACTAGCATTGGTTAGCATGATGAATTCAATCATTGCATGCAACATATTGGCCACATTGTTTTCCTCCTTTCCCTTGCCAAATATTAAACGTGTGCTGGCTTAACTTCCTACTAATGGTCTTCCTTCGATGATAAATAACCACCGAGCCAGCACATGTGTCTGAGTGTTGGCAGCAATATTTATATATAAATACAATGTGCCTAGATGTAGCAGCTAAGAACAGCAGAGTGCTCGAAGGGACTTTGGGAATCATTAAACACAACCTCTTACTTCACAGATGTGAACACTGGGCTTCCAGGTCAAGAGGGTAGATGAAGTACATGCTAAAATTACCCCTTCCACAGTTTAAACTGAGAGAAATTCTGGATAAAGCATTCTTTAAAAAATATACAAACCAACTACAAAGCAAGGAAGGAAATCTCCCTATGCCAGAAATTTAGAGGGAACCCCAGTGGTTAGTGGAAGCTGAAGTCAAATTGCTCCCAAGGGGATTAACCCAACACAAGCCTCAGGAACTAAAGTTTCAATGGTTATGTTGTAAAAGATTGGATCAAGACCCAGCTCACTATAGGGACCTGAAGCTAAGACCCCTGCTTGGACACAGAGTTAAGATAGGATTTCTGTCCATGAAAGAGGATACAAAAATCTCCAAAAAGCAGCACTAGGCCAGAGCCAGAAGCAAGCCTACCTACTCTGGCTGAGGGTGGAACCACAGCATGAAATGGGAGTTCTAAAATTGTGCCTTACCAGGAGCAGACCCAACTTGTCTTATCAATGCAGAAAACCAAAATCCTAGGAACCATGGAAACCAATTTACTATGTGAACTCTAGAAAGCCTGCTCAAGGACCAGCATTAAAGCACCCTGGAGGCTTTGAATGGGAAACCAGATGCTACCTTTGGGAATTTAGGATATTACACAGCCTTGGAAGGATGCAGGGAATCAGATCAGGATGGCCACCGTTAGCTTTCAGGATCTAGAAGTACAGGAGAGCAGGCTGACTGCCACCAGGGAGTCCAGTTGCCTAGAGTGGGAGATTCTTCAGAGCAGGAGTCAGAACACTATAGCCTATGGGCCAGATCCATTATTGTACTGCCAGTTGTCTAAGAATTTATATATGTAAACACACACACACACATGTGTATGTATATATGTATGTGTGTATATACATATATATAAAGAGAAGTAAAAAGGAGGAAGAGATATGTAAAAGAGACCTCATATAACCTGAAAAGTCTAAAATATTTATACCTAGTCCTTTGAGGCAGAAGTGTGCTCGATTCGCACTCAGGAGGCTGTATGGAAGGCACTGGCAGCGCTCCTGCCGCTCACAGCAGCAGCTGTGGCTGGAGAGCAGTTTTGCCTCTTTCCAAAACTCGTGTGAGTGCTCCTCATTGTCCAAGCCTTCACAAAGGATTCTGGGAAATGTAAGGATCCTCACACCTTACTCTGAGATGCAGTAAAGAGCTTAGAAAGGTCATGGGGAGCCTGGGTGGCTCAGTCGGTTGAGCATCTGACTCCTGATTTCAGGTCAGGTCATGATCTCAGGGTGGTGGGATCGAGCCCCACATTGGGCTCCACTCTCGGCAGGGAGTCAGCTTGGGATTCTCTCTCTCTCCCTTTGCCCTTCCCCCCTTCCCTCCCTCCCTCTCTCAAATACATACATAAATTAATAAGAGTTTAGAAAGAGTTACATTAGAAGAGTTTAGATCATCAGGGATGATACTCAGGTGACAATCCAGACGGGAACTCACACCCTAGTGCAAGTGTGGGAGAAAGACCTACATAAGATCGCTCTCACAGAAGATGAACTCCCAAAGCGCAATTCCAAAACATCAATATAAATCAACACATGGCAGAAGGACCACAAACCCTCCAAAATAGGAAAATTAAAATACAAGGACTCGTATTATTGTGATCTAAAAAGGAATGTAACAAACATGTTATAAGTGTTCTCAGAATTAAAGGAAAGAATGGTAATGGTAAGAAAAAGGAAGATTTGTTTTAAGTAGATATAAAGAAGAACAAAGTAACCGCTTCACACCCACATTCCTGTCTATAGGGCTTTGCTAAGGAAAAAAAATATATAGAAGGAGGTGTAAGAAGCATAAGAAAAATTAGAATTGGCGAATTGGCAACTCTAAAAAAGTACTAAATATAACATGAATAATAACAATAAGAATGACAATATTCACGTGAGTGTTTAAAATAAGCTGGAAGTAAAAAATTCAATAACCATCTCATGGTGTTTGGGGTAGGGTGTTAGCAGAGAGATGTTAAAACCAGCTCAGGTCCATATCTCTTTTGAGAGAAGAATATAGACACTGATTGACATTAGACTTCATTAGAATATTAGAAATTTAGGCACCTATGTTCCAATCCTAAAGGTAATTACTAAGTGAATAGTTCTGTAAAATTTCTAAATACAGTAGCAGCATTGTCAGTGTTAAGGCAAATTGATTATTCCCACAGAAAGCAAGAAAGGATGAACAGCAGAGAACGCAGGGGCTCGGGAGGAGTCCTCCATGAGTCAATGCCACGCAGCCAGCTCCTAACGGGGCCGGGCCAGGACTGAGCCCACGAGGTGTGACTCCCAGCTCACTGCCACCTCATTTATACCAACATATCTCTCTCCATACTCCATTCCTGATATTTGCAGAGGAATCATGGGAATCCCAATGCCAAATCTCTGTGATCTCATAAAAATTAAAATGTGTTTTGGAGGTATACTGAGAGGGGGAAAAAAAGTGCTGCTTTTTATTTAAATATAAGTGGTTTAAAATTCCAGCTATGCCATTCACTGTTTATTTCCTTGGATAAAGTATTGAACTTCTCAGCTTCAAATTCATCATTTGTTGAATTAAAGGAGTAATAGCTATCTCCCAGAATTAATGTAAACATCAAATTGTTTAATAGAGATTAAATAAACATAAAGCACCTGGTTTAATTCTGGATGCTTAGTACAAGTTCAATCAATGTAGCTGGAGTTAATGGGAGAGGAATTTCCAAAATAAGAAGGATGTCAACACTGGAGAGGTAGTGTTGAACAGTAGCTCTAAGGAATGTGGTGAAACCTTTAACCAAAAAAAAAAAAAAAAAATTAATTGATGGCGAGGTGAGAAGTGAAGAAGGTCAGGAACCGGTGGGGGGAGAATGGCACAAAATTAATAAAGACAAGGCCTCAGGACCGAGTCAGATGGTGATGTAAGACTGCCAAAGCTTCACCTGTATGTAGGGCCAGCTATGAGATGTGGAGACAGTCTGATTGCTTAGCAGAAATTGGCCCAGAGGCCAATACCTATTTTTGTAGGTATAATTTTAATGGAACCCAAACATACCCATTTGTTTGTGTACTGTCTGTGGCTACTTTTGCAATGGCAAAGTTGAGTTGTAACAGAGACCATGTTTCCAGCAAAGCTTACAATGTTTACTATCTGGCCCATTTAGAAAAAGTTGGCCAAGCCCTGGCTTAAAGGAATATGCATGCTCAGACAATCTCCACTACTCCGTAAATGGTGAGGGCAATTCTATGTCTGTAAAACCGACCAGCTTATCATGTAGCTAGGTCAACTAAGATGAACTCAAACTACTTCCAGCCTACTGACTACAAGGGCCTTTGGCTCCTTTGTTTTGGTCCCATCTAGTGATGACCTACCCCCTCTTACCTCTAGCTTTACCTCTAATTTCTGATCTGTACCTACTGATCGAAACGGACAGTTGAACCTGATTTCGTAATTTAATCTTTGAAATACCCGCGAGACCCAAGTTGCGCTCCCCTGTGTCCCTTCTTGCTCTTTGTGTAAATGTCCTGTCTTATCAGTATCTAATCCTCCAGGAGGAAAGAAGGCACCAGAAACACTCTCAGAGCAAGTATCCCATCTTACCTCTGTTTTTCTCACAGATTCTGACACCTGAGAGAACTTAGGAAAATGTCTATTGAATGAATAAACACTGTGTAAAGAGGGGGAAATTCAGACAAGCAGAGGGAAAAAGCTTGCCAAAGGAAAGGAGGTGAGAAGAAAGGAAACACACAGATCTTGGTCTCTTAGGAGCCAGGGGGTATTGGACAATTGGGGAAAGGTGAGACGGGAACAGCAGAAAGAATGACGTCACGGAGAACTATGTGTGCGTGGTAAGGCGTTCGGATCTCATTGTGAAGGCAGCTGGATGATTTGCACTTAGAGCTGGAGCAAAGCTTTCTACCCAGTCAAGCTGCTTCGGCATCCCATGACGTAAAGGTCGAGGGATGGAGGGCAGCAGGGATGGAGAAAAGAGGAAGGAGACATTTGGGAGGCTTGTGCTATCCGCTGCCCACCCTGCTGTGGCTTGCGGTGCAGGCAGCCAACCCTGCAAAACTCTAGTTCCCAGGCCCCTGGGCCAGCTGGCTTCAGTTCCCCTTGGCCATGGGAGGCACTGATGGCTGGTGGGCAGGTGGGAGGAGGGGGATGCCAGTCCATTTCCAGCCCTCTCTTTCTGTTCCAGGGGTCTCTCCATCCATGTTGGCCTCTCCTCTCCTGTCACAGCCCTTCTCTCTCCACACCCAGTTCCTATTCAGTGCTCCTCTTGGCTAGATTCTGCCACCACTCTCATTTCCTTTGGTATCTACAGCCCTAGGAATGCAAACAGCTTTCTCGTAGGTTCCTGATGTTTAGGTGGCCTCACTTTCCCCATTTGACGTTTTAGCTTTTCTAACAAGTTTGTCACCAGTTCACCATGTTAAATACTCCCATTAAACTTCCTGGCTGGCTCCTGTTTTTCTGATTGGACTCTGACTGAGACAGGGTAAAAGAAGATAAAAACAAAACAACTTGCATTTATTTATCTCTGTCTCCCTAGTCCTTAGCACTGGCCTGACACAGGACACACAGTTAGTAAGTACTCATTTAATTAAACAAAATGAAAAACTCCTTTAAAAAGCCAAAGTGAAAATCCTTTCCTTCTCTTTTCCAACTCCTACTAAGAATCCATCCAAGAAGAAAGAGTGGAAGTGAGAAGAGAGATAAGAAAGTGTTCTGACATCCTTGTAAGGGAGAGTTGCAGTGAGACAAGTTCATGTGTCAGGGGCTGCCATGCACGCTGAAGCCCCCAGAAGCAACCTTCCCCTAGGACTTGGTCTAGACAAGGCGGCTGGAATAGAGAAGCCACTCCGATTTGCTTGGAAAGATCAAATTTAGATAAACTGCCGGAACTCTCAAAGCCCTGTGGTTCAAGGCGGAAGACAGGCCAGGGAGCGCCATTAATAAACAGCTTCACAGCACTCAGCAGGAGGGCAGGGAGATGTAAGCACAGCAGATCCAGCTCAAACTTTCCACCGTCCTATCCAGTTCCCAAACCCCAAGCAATCTCTGGAATCTTGTTTTTAATCAGCCTTTCCTGGACTCCATGTCTTGATCAAACTTGCCCTGAGAGGCAACAAGACCCACTGGAATGAGCACAGGACTTGGAAACTGAAAAGAGGACCCTGGTTTTCCCTTTGCTGCTTAATAACCTCGTGAACTTAGTAAAATATTAAACTCTGTAAGCACCACTTTTTTTTCATCTGTAACAGAAAGAGAGTAACACCTACATCCTAAGGGGATTGTGGCATCGAAATGAAATTATCTAATATCTTAATAATAAAAATAATTGAGTGATTAAAGAGACATGCTTATGAAGTCAGTTTTTGGTTGGGGTCTCTGTTCTTATTAATCTGGCCCATAGTAATCTCCCTAAACCAGTTTCTTCACCTATGAAATGGAGATAGTAATAATGTCTACTTGATAGTATTATTGTCAAGAATGAGAGAAACAACTACAAATTGTTCAGGAAAGTACCTGGTACGTTGCTGTAAGCATTCAGTACAACCACGGTCAGTGTGTCCTGCTGTGCACATTGGAGGCACAGGCTTATGTGTGGTTCACAATCCTCAAGGCCCTCTGTGAGGTGAGTATTGCCATCAATCCCATTCTAAAGATGTTTCTACGGAGGCTTAACTTGCCTAGGTTAACACAGTTCGTCTCTGACCTAGATTACATAATTACATTGTCAGATCTGACTCTGACTGTAAACCCTTACCCACAAATAACATGCATAATACTTCTGAATTATTAATTGTAATATTGTTGCTATGATTACTGAAACTTACATATGGTTCCTGACCCAGATTGGTTATTTTTGTCTATTAGTTTCCTACCTTTCACATGTAAAGGAATATCTACCACCACTTATCATGTACTCCATTGTGGGTGAAGTTCAAGTGTCATTTTCTCAAGCGAATTAGAGTTATACTTAATGCTGACATACAAACTGAGATATTTTTTTTTTCTTTTGCCCTAGAGATAGGAAATACTATTTATTTTTAAAGTTTTTAGTCCAGCATCTGAATCAAAGATGGTGGTATTTTGCCATATACAAAAATAAATGCAAAATGGATTAAAGACCTAAATGTGAGACCTGGAGCCATAAAATTCCTAGAACAGAGCACAGCCTGTAATGTCTCCAACATTGGCCATAGCAACATTTTTCTAGATATGTCTCCTGAGGCAAGGGAAATAAAAGCAAAACTAAACTATTGGGACTACATCAAAATAAAAATCTGCACGGTAAAGGAAACAATCAATAAAACTAAAAGGCAACCTACAGAATGGGAGAAGATATTTGTAAATGACATATCCAAAATATATAAGGAACTGATACAACTCAACACCCCCAAAGCAAATAATCCAATTAAAAATTGGCAGAAAATATGAACAGACATTTCTCCAAAGAGGACATCCTGAAGGCCAAAAGACACATGAAAACATGCGCAGCATCACTTGGCATCAGGAAAACATAAAACAAAACTACAGTGAGATACAACTTACACCTGTCAGAGTGGCTGAAACCAACAACACAAGACACAACAGGTGTTGTCAAGGATGTGGAGAAAAAGGAAGCCTTATGCATTGTTGGTGGGAATGCAAACTGGTGCAGCCACTGTGGAAAACTATATGGAGGTTCCTCAGAAAGTTAAAAATAGAACTACCCCATGATCCAGTAATCATGCTACTGGGTATTTATCCCCAAAATTTAAAAAAACCCTTAATCAAAGGGATACATGCAGCATTATTTACAATAGCCAAATTGTGGAAGCGACCCAAGTGTCCATTGATAGATTAATGGACAAAGAAGATTTGGTATATACGTACAATAGAATATTATTCAGTCATAAAAATGAATGAAATCTTGCAACAACATGGATGGAGCTAGACAGTATAATGCTAAGTGAAATAAGTCAGAAAAAGACAACACATGATTTCACTCATATGTGGAATTTAAGAAACAAAACAAATGAGCAAAGGGAAAAAGAAGAGAAACAAACCAAGAAACAGACTCTTAATAATAGAGAACACACTGATGGTTGCCAGAGGGGAGGCGGGTGGGGGGATAGGGGAAATCGGTGATGGGAATTAAGGAGTGCACATGTGATGAGCACCAGGTGATGTATGGAATCGTTGGATCACAATGTTGTACACCTGCAACTAATATAACACTGTATGTTAACTATACTGAAATTAAAATTTTAAAAACACTTATAAAAATAAAGATAGTGTTATTTTGGAGATTTTCAGTAAAAGTAATGCAATGTCATGTGGGGTTGGTTTTGGTTTCAGTTTTGGTTTACAGCAAGCCAAGGACATGAGCAATGAACTTGGAGTCTGGTACTCAGGAGGTTAGGTCTAGCTCTGTGACCTGAGCATAGCTCCAGATCTTATTGGGCCTCAGTTTCCTCATCCATAAACTGAGAGTATTGAGTGATGTGACTTCCGACATTCCTTCCAATCCTAAAATACAAATGTTATTTTGCCCACAATGTCCATGTCCTTTATGATAATGATGGCAATAGAAGACATTTACTTTACCAGGCACCTCCAAGTCTTCATCTGATAGCACTAACGTATGTGCATATCCTCTTGTACTTGGCTTGCAGCAAAGTGTTAGTCTAAAATTACAGCTCCCTCAAATCACATTATTTCTATGTATTAAGCTGAATCCTAACACTTGAAGTTTGAAGTTTTTATGATTTTGGCCAGAGTAGACATCCTGTTTTCCAGGGACAAAGGGCTTTAAAATTTACTTCTCTGCAAATCTACTCTCTCTCAAAATCATATTTTGATGAGTTAAGTGCAAATGAATCAAAAACATACGGATTTCATTTTCCTTGAAATTCTCATGGGCTCAAAGTGGGGAAAGAGAAGAGAAGATGAGGAGGAGAAAGAGAGAGGGAGCAGCTACACAACAGAGGAGAGGGGTTCCATTGAACAATAATAAAAAAAAATCTGGCATCGTTCTTGGAAGCAACTGCCAAGTAAGGGTTGTACCAGATTCACTATCGCTCTCCGATAGCCAAAGGGACCCTTGTGTCTCTAAGGACTGGACCCCAAATGCAGCATGATGAGGGGAAAGGGACAATGGCTTTGGAAGCAGATCACAATTTAGACCATTTGCTAATAGTGTGACTTTATGCAAGTGAGTTAATTTTAGGAGCTCCATTTCTGCAAATGGAAATAACAGTACCTATGACAGATGGTTACTATGAGGTTTATTAACAACAGCATTTATAAAGTTCCCAAGAACATACCTGCAACATAGTAACATCTAGCATCTGTTCTTACTTCAACATTGTTTGGCACCTAACCTAAGTGCCCGTGGAGAATGAGCTTCTGGCAGAACCATCTCAACCGACTCATCTGTGACTGTCCTTTATCCGTTCCGCCTTCTTTCCACCCTTCATTTCTAAGTCCTGTGAAAAGTCAACAGCCTGCAAAAGTAATTGTATGTGTGACTTAGAGTTTCTGTGCCTGCAACACAATATGTACACAAATATGTTACATGTGGTGGTGGGGAAAACAAGGCTCGAGGAAAGTATCCGTGTTCCCCTGAGTTTGTGGTCAGGGCAAGTCCCTGTTTGGTTCACTTCTGGGCTGTTCTTGGCCACCTCACCCTTAAATTGCTCCCTGTCTCCTTTCAGTTCCCAGAGCCAGGGTGTCTTTCTAGCTGTTTCCAGGGTTACCTTCTATTACTCCTTCTTTCCAAGGCCTCCAATTCCTTGGGAGGAAGGAATTAATTAAGGCTGAGTCTTCCTCCCTCCTCTCACGCCTTGGGCCTGCTCTGTCCTTTTTGTGTTAGTACTTACTCCCACCCCCTCCTCTCCTCTGTCCCCTCACCGACCCCCCTCCGCCCAGAGTGGGATGAAGGAAGGAGTAACCTCAAGGTGTGCTGCTGCTGCTGTTGCTTCTGACGGGTTACGTCAGTTGAGCTTTTAAACTCACTTTAGAAAACATTCTAAACCCTAGACCAAATTGCCTCTCAAGAACCAATCTTGTTCTAGTTCTAGGTCCTACCCACCCCAGTGTATTCTATAGCTTGGTGTCCTTATTTTCAAAATGCATTTAATAGGGGCACCTGGTTGGCTCAGTCAGTAGAGTATGCAACTCTTGATTCTTGAAATCGGGGTCACGAGTTTGAGCCCCACGATGAGCGTAGAGCTTACTTTAAAAAAAGAAAAGAAAAGAAAAACACAACTGGATTTAATAAAACTTAAAAAAAAATGAATTGAATAAGTCAGTCTTACTTAAATACTAGGTCTCCCACCTCTGATGCCATGAAGTAAGGATGTGGGGTCTGATCTCTATGGAGATGCTAAGAATCCAGTGAAACTAGCAAGTGAGCCAATGGAAGATCAAAGAGCATACGTGGATCACTGTTTCCTCCTTAGGACTCCAAAAGAAAAAAACCCAAACTCATTTTTTCCATTATCAGGAGAGAAGTTAGTATCAGAGCACTTTATAATAAAAACGATAAAAAATAATATCAACCACTTATTTCCTGAGCATCAATTATGCACCAACACTGTAGGAAATGTGTTACATACACCACCTCCCTCACCCTCAACAATTCTTGAAATGCATATTTCATACCCACCCTACAACTGAAGGACTAGAAGCTTGGAGGCGTGAAGTTACTTGCCCAAGGCCACACTTTATTCAGAACCCAGACTGGATAATAGGTCTTTCAGACTTTGAAGTGTGTGTTCTTTCCACTGATAGAAGGTGGGATCCTTCTTAGCTATCTAGGAATGGAGTAGAAATACTTGAGGGAGACACCCTGGACCTGAGCACTGGAAGCCAGGGAGAAGGATCAACATGGAGGAGGGCTGCCAGCAAGTGGGAGACGGAGGTGGGTGGGGGCATGGGTTAGATAGGTGATGGACATTTAGGAGTGCACCTCTGATGAGTGCAAGGCAGCACGGACATTTATGCCAAATAGCCTCTTCACGCGGAGCTGCCAAATTGAGCCACTCCCACACAAGGACGACTTTGTGAGCTCAGTTCCAAAACTAAAAGGAAATTCAAGACCCAGGGTGGATCACCAGTTCAGTGACTCCTGTCCTAGGCCAATTCCATCACCATAAGTCTCTCCTGCTCACCTGTGTAGTATGACAGACAACAGAAAGTTATAATTTTAAAATGTTATGATGAACATCATTAACAATACAACATCCTGTGATTGTCATGTATGGAGCCTCTGTGATGTGACAAGCTCTGGATTAGGCATTCACAAATTATTTAAGTCATCATGAATAAGATCAGCATCATGACCCCTTCAGGGGCTTAGAAAGTTGAGTCATTTTGTCCAGGTACTAAGTTAAGTAGCAGAATAAGGATTTGAACAGAAAGTTCTGAGGAATACACTGCATGAAATTGTAGGTATGAGGAATTAGATCTCTTGAATAACTGAAAATAACTAACAACATAAAATGCTGTGGAAACCTTTGCTTTACTTCCTCCTGAGGGGGAAATTCATTCAGTGCTGAGAAAGAACCAGAAAGTTTATTCCTAGTGAAGAGTCTTCAACATGGCAGTTACAATTCTGTGATTCTCTGATTTTCTGAGTCTAAAGCAATTAGTTCCAGTTCATGGTATATAACAGTCCAAACTCCTTTCATTCCTTTCTGCACCAAAATGAGAGGATAAGGGGAGGTAAAATATATAATCTTATTGGTCTCACCATTACTAAGGTAGATTTCAAAGCACACTGTCATTATTTAAACATTATCACCACTGCCCTCCTTTGTCTACCTGTATGGACTGGCCGACTTCTGCTCATCCTTAAAACACCCTAAATGTCAATTTCTCAGGGAAGTCACTTCTTCAAGGACAGCATCCATTTCACTCCACCCCTTCACTCTCCACCCATTACCAACGTGACCACAGCATCCAGGGCTCCCCTGCCATCGTATCTGCCATGTTGTTTTCATTGCATATTCTTTTCTATAGACTCTATCCTTCTTGAGATAGCTATTGGCTTTTAATCTCTGGGTCTCAGTACCTGGTACAGACTCACTAATCAACGAGTTAAAGAATGAATTAATAAATTCATTATTAAGACTCAAACTCAGTTTCCTTGTTAATCTAGAACTCTGTCCAAACAAATCCACCTCCATGCATTTAAACTGTTTGTAATTTACCCACCATAAATTATGTGAAATTATGTATGCATTCCTCAGGTCAAAAGCTACAACTCAGGGGCCTCCACAAACATTCTTATCAAGCGTATGCACTGCAAAGTTGATCGGCTGGTATAACATCAGAGGCTGTAGTCCAGAAGCAGCTTACCACAGCAATAGCTACAATCAATTCCAAAGCTTTGTTACTTAGCAGAGTGAACGTCATAAATGTTTTTAATTGATAGAATTGGCACTTGGTTTATTAGCAAGACAAATGTTAGAAATGGGCTCCCCCACGTTGGTGAAATGTATAAACATTGGCTAAAATAACTTAGAGTTTCCCCCACACCCTTGCGTTTGCACTGCATGTGCCAGATGGAAGACTCCAGCAAGGCCTATAGCTTATACTCTTATTGAAGATGATCCACCTTTCACCCTGGATGGCTGGTATTTGGCCTTAAGGGTCATAGAACACTGCCTCCCTAAAGTTACTATGTTCACCTTGGAAACCACATTTTACTCAAAATCCTGTTTACAAAACCTGGAAAGGCAAAGAGCTCGAAACTTCATTGACTTAAGAAAACACATGTATGAAGACTTTGGGGGTCAGCTTGCTAATGAAATGTGTGTGTGTGTGTATATATATATATATATATATTTTTTTTTTTTTTTTAAAGAAGTGTTTACATGTATGGAAGAATTTGGTCAGAGATTAGCTTTGAGAATGACCTTGTAGCAAGGTTCTGAGGAAGCAGCTAAAACTCTCCCACCAAACTCTTTGAACCTACTATTTTTTACCAAAAAAAAAAATCCAAGATGTGTGCTTAACTAACTGGCTTGGGTCAATTTCTAACATATGACCTCAGCATCTTCCTATAGCTAACTAAGACAATGTGCACATATGAAGTAAGGTTTCTGTAAGGAGAAATAAATGTTTACCCAAAATGCATGGAAACAAATTAGTGCCTCCACTGAAAATTTCCAGATTGTTTTAAACACAAGCCAGTTCTGTCAGTTGGGGATTTTTACACTTGCTAATGCAAAGCTCCTTTTGCCTTTATGAGCAACAGATTCAACAGAATAAAATGACCTCCCTTAAAAAACCTGGTCCCATGTTATATAAGTGGCCTTTTATTCCCTGTTGTTTTACAAAAGCACTTTCAAAAGTGTCACAGGCTAACCCCTCCCCCCCAAAAAGAAGATTTCTGTGGCTACATGGTCAAACCTTCAGTTGCAGATAATAGAAACCATACTAGCTGATCTGAGCAGAACGAGTTTAACAAGAACAGCGTTCAAGAACTGAATGTCACGTGCTAGCATGCAGCCAGCAAAGGCATCTAGCCGCACCAGGAGCATGGCCCGTAGGACTCCAGTGAGTGTTTCTCAAGCTGTAACGTGTACACAAATCTCCTGGGATCTGGTCAATACACATTCTGATTCTACAGGTCTAGGGTGTGGCCTGTGGTTCTGCTTTGCTAACTAGCTCTCTGCTGATGCCAATGCCAGTCTGGGAACCACACTTTGAATCCTCACTGCCACCACCGCCACCTGCCCAAGTGGACTCATGCTGCCAACACTGGACATTAGAGTTCTGCTTCAACTTCCCCAAAAGAACCAAACACCTCTCATTTTTCCTTTCCAAAAGATTCAGTCACCCTAATGGGCTGCTTCCTCTCATTGCCTCTTCTTCCTTCCAAAACTTAAGTGTGCTTGTGTGGCATAAACTAGGTCAAAGATTGCGCCCTAGCTCAAGGATGTCTGGCAGATGAAGTTTTTGGATATCCAGTCAGCGTAGGGAGACATGCTCGGAAGGGGGTGACCTGGGTGTTGAGTGAGCCAAGCTGCAATACTTTCTAAAAGTACTGATAATATCAACACTAAGAATAATTATGATGGCTAATATGTATTACAAACTAATTACATACCAGGCATTATGATAAATGTTTTACTTGTACTATCTTACTTAATCTCCACAAAAACTCCCTGAAGTAACAATTATCATTATCCACTTACAGATTAGGAAACCGAGAAACAGAGGTGGGGGGAGAAAGCAGACTTGTCCAAGGTCATAAAGATAGTCAATGATAAAGAATTTGAATACAAGTGGCCCAACACCAAAGCCCACACTCACTACTATGCCACACGGCCTCATATAAGACTGGCAAATCCTATTCACTTTTTAGAGATGCATGGTATAGTGTGCTTTATGGTCTCAGATAAACTCTACAGTTAAGACACTTGCTTGATCTGACTTAACCTAGTGTTTCTCAAATATATTTGGACATGGAAATTTTTATCTTGTCAAGTAATATTTATTAACGTTAGGAACATTAGAAAATGCCCCACAAAACAAACTCCAGGCAATGTAGTCTTAAATTTGAATTCTTTGGCTGTAGACAGACCAAGTTTAGAATTTTAAGCAGGACAAACTTCGCACTGCTACCTTCTATCCTGAATGGGTAGGTCTCATATTTTCTCATGCATCAGAACCACCTGGATTTCTGATTCCATAGTTCTGAAGAATTTTCCTTCCTAACAAGTTCCTAGAGGATGTTGATCATGTGGTCCAGGGGACACACTTAAACTACTGGCTTCGACATTGAGCAAGTTATTGTCCTTCTCTGAACTTTAGTCTCCTTATTTGTAAAATGGGTACAATAATGTCTACTTTATGGTGTCCTTAATCCCCTTATTAACAAGTATTTATGAGTATCTACAATGTGTAAGATATGGTGCTTGGTGTGGGGATAGAGTGGTGGGCAAATAGAAAAGGTCCCTGTCTCCATCAGCATACAGCCTGGATATGTGAGGGACGTGAGATAATTGTGTGTGATATGTGTATGATCATGCATGGCCCTGAGCATTAGTTCCCTTCTTTCCTTCTTCTTCACTCACCTACAAAAAATTCTTACTCGTTCCTACAACCCCACCTATATTCAAAAGCATCACCTCCTCCACACCTCTCCCCAAACCCCCTACCCAATCATATTAATCCTTTAATTCACAATTCAGAACCCAAGTTCTTACTGAAGACTTTCTTAACTACCCCATCTCATGATTACCTCTCATTATGTTAAATATATGTAACACTTATCATCTACTTTCTACATGGGACTTCAAATGCATTCATTATTTTTCATTCATGTATGGACACAGATATAGTCCCAAGCACATCATAAAAATCCAGGGGAAGCTTCATGCCTTATCCATGTTTCCAAGTACTCATAGAATACCCACCATATGCAAGACACCAGAGGACATTTTTTGCTTCCCTCAGAGTGAACTGTTCATCATAAATGCTCAGAAAATTAGCATTGTGTACTTGACTCACTTAATTTAAATCTATTGAGTCTCTATTATTTGGTGCAAGGTTCTAGAGATTCAGAGATAAATACACAGTCCCTTTTTTATTAGATTGTGAGCTCCTTGGGAACTGGGACAATATTGATTTCACATCTGAATCCTTAACAGTAACACTGTATCTGGCACAGTAGAGAAAGCCAATACATTAAAAACAAATAGGTATATAAAAGAATGCTCCAGAAGAGCTTACCGACAAATGGCTATAATACATGGTGGTAAGAATGATAACAGAAGTCCACCCTCAGTTCTAAATTCTAGAGAGAAGAATCTCTCTTTCTGTGGAGTAGAAGGGTCCATAGGAAATAGGTAAAACACAGAAACCTGATACCGAAATATAAAACAACTTCTCCAACTGGAGAATGAAAGATAGGCCCATAAGAAGAACAGTAAATGCAATGAACTTACAAGAATATAAACAGGAGTTTTTATCAAAGAAAGATAGGAACTGAAAGTGATTGCCAAGAGTGGGTTAACAATAAAGTTGAGAATATAGGCACACAGGTACCAGTTTGGAAAGTATCAGTTTGGATTATACACCAAGGAATAGGGATTGTTATCTTGGGTCAAAGGTTGTATGTCTGGAAGTTTATATTTGCCGGAGCAATTTTAAAAGATTTTCAATGGATTGCAAATATAAAAAATTGTGATATTTTACATAAAAATTCAGAGATCTTTGTTGCTTGTTTTTGCTTTTCCTGAAAAATAGGAACATCCAGCAATACTAAGCCCACATTCTTCATGGCATCCATGGCTAATGTGAAGTAGAGTTTGACCCTGTAATTTGGGGCAATCATGCTTAAATTTTCCACATGTGTTCTTTATTTTGGATTTCTTCCTTCATTCTTCCTTCATCAAACATTGCTGAGTACCAGGTGTCAAACACTTTTCTGCATATTAGGGAAGCAGACACATAGGTGTGTCAGGGGCCCACAGTTTAGCAAAGAAGATGATTGGCCAAATAAATACGTTTATCAGAATTATCAGCACTTTTCTAGAACTCTCCATTGGTATGGGGTAGGGAAAGTCAGACAGACCTGGAAAAGTCCTGAAGGGTTTCACGCAGGAGATAGGAGCAGATTCTTAAACACTAAACAGATAAGCCCCTCCTAAAAGAACAAATGGGAGGATGGGTTTTCCAAAGAGAGAGGAAAGGTGAGCAGGTCCCATACAGAGAAGGAACCAAAGAAATTCTGCAGGGTTTGATATAGGGTGAATAATGGTAGAGGGTAGGAGTGGGGGTGAGGAGAGGTGAGTCTGAACTGGTAGCAAGAGTTGGATCATATAAGCTCCTGGGCTAAGAAAGGTACACTTCCTTACGAAGAATCCCATGGCTGTGTAAGCACAGACATTCAGTACACATCAACAGTGACTTCAAAACTCTACAAATTCTAAAATTCAAAAAACTCTAAAGCACCTAAAATTTTTTAGTCTCAAGATTTTCTTAGAAACAGAACAGGCACCAAAACATATTTCAAAAAACTTTTCTGATAAATGATTTGATACAGATAGATTAAGAGTACTTTTAGATTTATTTTATCTTTCCAGTGTCCCAGAACGCTAGGGCTGGGAGTTACCCTGTAGAATACCCCACCTCCCAATTAAGAAATGGAAGCACAGAGAGGAAGAAACTTGCCTGAGGTCACACAGGGAGTACAGTAGAGCTGGGTCTAGCCCTGAGTTTCTCCTCCTCCCCAGTCCAGGACGTAGATACAATCACTCCACTCAATGGCTTCCTGTAGCATGGCCAAGCTTCTTTGCTGAGTCCTGTTTTCCATAACTCACTGCCTTTCTCAAAATTTCCTGTTTCCAATGATTTTCATTAAAAAATTGGAATCGCATTGCCCAGAGTGGGAGGAAAATTCTGGTTTAAAGGCAACATAAAATTGCTCTTAACTTTCTGATTCAAATCACCTAATTAGAGGAATTATGCTCTTTGAGACAAGTCACAAATCAGAAGGGATATGGGGAGAGCCGTTGAGGAGTTTGGGTAAGGGGGGAGGAGGGATTAATTAGGGTGGAAAAGAGTCACAAATTACCCCTGCACAGTGGCTACGATTGGGCCCCTCAACTTAAAGGTCTATAGGAAACACAGGCAGGCTGTCTGCTTGAACAAAACTCCTGGATGGAAAAGTTTCTCAGCTTCTGCGTCTGGTTTTTCTCACTCTTTCCTTTTTCCCACTCAGTAGCACTTGAACAGATTTGGAGAAAAGTCTTACACCACAGCACGTGGGGAAGCAACGTTCAGAATGAACCCAAGAATTTAAACTACTGAAGAGCACTGAGCAGAGAGTTAGGAAATGAGTGAGAGTCAACCAGTCTTCCAAGAAACCTTCTCATTCCCCAGCAAGCCAAGGGCAGTCCATCCTTGTTATTTGTAGAGTCCACATTTGCAAATCTGCCTGATTGCTGACATGACCTACTGGTGCCATGTTCTCCACAATTGTGTGCTTTCATTTGGTGATTTCACTGTTGAAAAGAGTGCTGTCCAGTGTTCCTAAGGGCAGGAGAGCCACGACATGCTTACAGAGAGAATGTGTGTGTTGAATAAGCTTCATGTGAGTTATAATGCTGTCAGGGTGCAAGTTCAATGTTAATGATTCGACGATATATGTTAAGATGTCTTTACAGAGAACCACACATACAGTAAGATTATGAATTGATATGTTGAGAAAGGTGTTGTGAACAGAGGCTCACAGAAACTTAACCCTGTATTTCCCCTGGGAGCAATGGCTCGGTATTTGCTAATTTGGTACTTGCTGAGACTTTCTAGAACATAACTTTACAAATAACAAGAACTGACTGTAATTTACCAACAGCTCAAAAGTCTCCATTCCAGAGAGACTTTCTCCGATCACTCTATTTAAACCTGCACATCCCCTCCCCTTCCCTGCCACTGGTTTCTCTATGGCACTAAGCACCTGCTGATATAGGATGGGTTTGACTGTTTGTTTACTGTCTCCTCTAGAATGTAAGCTCTATGAATGCAGGGGTATTTGTCTATTCAGTTCAGTGGTCTAAGCTCACAGCTACAACAGCAGACAATACAGAGTAGGCATATAAGGAATAGTGGAATGAGTGAATGAATGAATGAGAATACACTCGTCAAGAGTTCTGGGAGGAAAACCAGTAAGCCTTGTTTCTCCTCATGGTTCCATTGGTATCTTGGTAATATATTACTTTAGTCAAATACGTACCTTCTTTGGGCTTCATTCATAAATTAAAAGGGTAAGTTCTAAGCATTTTGTGCATCATGTTCTGCTTTGAAATATGAGAAAAACTATGAATACTCTGCCTAGGAAAAGATGAATATTCAGATTTTGCACAATATTTCACCTACATTGTCAAGTGGTTCACAGAACTCCATCTGTAGTTTGTAGGTCTCAGTTTAGAAAATGGCAGTCTTGACAAACTGAGGGCTTCAGAGCGGAGGAGGGTGGGGAATGGGATAGGCTGGTGATGGGTAGGAAGGAGGGCACGTATTGCATGGTGCACTGGGTGTTATACGCAACTAATGAATCATCGAACTTTACATCAAAAACCAGGGATGTACTGTATGGTGACTAACATAATATAATAAAAAAATATTATTATAAAAAATAAAAAAAGATATAAGATTATAATATTTTTAAAAATGGCAGTCTTGGACTAGAAAGAGTATCTAAGTTCTCCTCCAACTCTTAACATCTCTTTTCTTGTCCATTCCCTAAGGAAAAAAGTCCTGAGAATTTACCATATACATGACATTGCATTGGGTGATGAGGGAAGAGCACAGGAGACATATAAAAAATAAAACTCAAATTATAGCTCTGTTGTATAGCAGAAGAGAGGGGACAGTCCGATACAGAAGGGAAGAATCTTAGGTGGGGGGCACACACTGGGCAAAGGTGCAGATATGAAAAGTACAGGAGACAGTTGGAGAAGAATAAATAGTTCTGGTCTCTAGCTGGGAATGCCTGCCTGGCTTAAATATATGGAGGTCATGAGACAAACAAATCCTCTTATATAATCAGCAAGGGCACAAGAGGATTGTCATCATCTGCTACTGAAGCTATACGGCCCACCTCCACCACCTTCTGGTATCCTGAGTCGGCCAGTGTTCAGCACTCCTGATGGCCAAGGATTGCTTGCTTTTCTTCTCTCCTCCCCTACCATTCATTAGGCATACACGAAGTACCTGGACTGTACTAAATAGTACCTTTGTCTCATTTCCTCACCCCTGTTTTCAGATGAGGGAGTTGAGGCTCAAAAAGGTGAAGTAATATATTCAAGTCCACTCGTTCAGTTACTGGTAGAGCCAACAGTAAGAATCCACAATGTCTGACTCCAAATCCATTATCCCTTCCCCTGCACCAGGATGCTTTTGCCAAGATGTGCCTATTCTTAATGGTAGTTGGGTGTGATTTAAAAGGATACATTGGGAAGATGCAGAGTTGAGAGGCAGCCTGGTGGCATTTGGAAAGGGGTGATGGACATATGTCAGGATGTTCTACCAGTCAATGGCCCCAAGTTAAGACTATACACTGATGAGAAGGGACAAGGAGTTTACACCATGCTGCAGACAATACTACACCAGCGTTACTACAAACAAATCTCATTTAAACATCTCTTCATCAAATGTTTGATTATGACACATTTTAAAAAACAATAACTATTAGTATCTTTATTTTGTAGATGTAGAGATGGGAGCTGAGAGACAGATGACTTGTTCAAGTTCTTACTGCTAGTCAGGAAAAGACCCAGACTTTGGACCCCAGGGTGAATGACTCTACAGCCTTTTCCCTACCATAGAACACTGGCTTTCTGGTTGGAACACAGTCTTTGCTGTGAAGAGAGAACTTTCCAGATGAACATTCCATTCTGCACATAAGAAAATCTTGAAGGTTCGGGTTGAGCCAATTGATTTCAAATGGTCCTTTTGAGTAGGTACGTCCACAACTCCCAATTTTCGACTGTTTTATAGACTTCTTCTGATTCCACACATCTTTCCCCTGCTTTTATATGAGGACATCTGGGTTCCCAACTGGAACTCCTTCTCTACAACTCAGAACCTTGATTGGACAGGAAATTAAGTTCCTTCTCTTGATTCTGCATGCTTTCCAGCTGTCCCCTGATTCCCCTTTACAGCCAGGAGAATATTCATACACAGAACTTCTCTAGCCTAGTCAGGGAGAAACAACACTTCTACCTGTTGGTTGAACCTGAAGAACAGTCCTACAGAAGGCTCTACAGCCACTGTCTTCCACATATCCTACTCTCCACTTTCAGTCAGCTAATTAGTATTTCCACACTCAGAGCACCAAAATGTCTCACCTTGGTGCCTCAGCTCATGCTATCACCATCATCTGTTACTCCTTAACCTCAAAGAGGGCTAACCAACTGGCCCAAAGCTTTCTCACCTAAAAAGTCAGCTCAAACACCACTTCCTCTAAGAAGTCTTCACTGATCTCCTCCCATGGATATTAATCTCTCCCTCTTAGATCACTCTCATCTGTATACCTCTTTCTGCTACCTTACATTAAATTATCATAAGTTATAAAACTGTCTCATCTCCTCTACTTAACTACTTGACCCCTCTATTTTCTTATGACAAGAATTACATGGGATTAATATTCGATCCCCTACAACACAATACCTTGAATTTTAGTTAAATGCCTCACCAAAAATTATTGTCGTCATCATAATGCCTACAGTTTAACAAGCACTTATTCTGAGCCACATATTTTTCATGTGTTATTTCTAGTCCTTGTAATAACCCTGCAGGGTATTTTTTTTTAAGATTTCATTTATTTATTCGACAGAGATAGAGACAGCCAGCGAGAGAGGGAACACAAGCAGGGGGAGTGGGAGAGGAAGAATCAGGCTCATAGTGGAGGAACCTGATGTGGGGCTCGATCCCACAACGCCGGGATCATGCCTCTGCAGGGTATTTTTTATCATCCTCTTTGTTCAAGTACGGAAACCAAGATTCAGTCAGCCAATAAGTGGAAGAGGAAGACTTAAAACTTTAGTCTGTGCTTCCAAAGCCCTTTGATCTTGCCATTATAGTTTGGTGCTGCTGAAAAATTAACGCAGAAGAAGAAAGGTGCTGCATGGATTCACTGGAGACTCTAAACTTTAATGCCCCACACTGCTACCATCTGAAACAAAATAAGGAGCAGAAAAAAGTTCCCTGAGTACCTCAAATCACTGTCCTTAGGCAAGAGGCATTCATTTTGAGGAACGGTACAGGGTGAGGTTCATGAACACAAATTCTGGAGCCAAACTGCCTTGGATTGAATGCTGACTCTGCTGTTTGGCTAGCTGAGTGTTTGGGGGAAATAATCCTTAAGTTCTCTGTGTCTCATTTCTCCATTTGTAAATGAGCATTTTCATCATCACCATCCCTGCTTCCAAAGGTCTGTAGTGAGAATTAAACGGGTGATATGAATATATGGCCCTCAGGAATGTGCTTGTTTAGTTTAGTTATTATTAATGGGCCAGCAGCTGCAAATTGCTGGCATGTAGGTAGGATACAACCTGCAGATGATGGTAAGTGCTTCAACTAGTATATTTTGAAGCAGTGATTTGTAGCTAAAATTTACAGCCTGGAGAATATTCATACACACATAAAAATTTTAAATGTTTTAGATTATACACACGCACACACGAATGTAGATTCCTACCTTCTCTTAGAAAATCAGAAGATCTATTAACTCTGAACACCTATTCCTACCTGGCCATAATCCAGTGGGGCTGAGTAATAGCTTGGCTAACTTTAAAAAAAGGCATGAGCTCTCAGGTGCCTCCCTGGGGCCCTGATTCCCTAGTTACCCTGTGCTTAAACACTTACCTGTGTTTTGTGCTCTTGAGTGAGCGATCCCTGTGTTACACCCTTGCTAAGAATACTTTGAACTGCTATCTAATCTTCAATGAGTTGAGTTATCAAATTTCCCAGTCCAAACCCAATTTGAAACAGCAAACTAGGTAAGCATTCACATTAGCTGGCTGATAGGAAAGTGGGCAAAGTGGGTATTGGAATAGATAAAGCCAGGAGGAGGAAAAACCCAACAGCAGACACGGCCCTCCATCACAGTGAAGCACCACATTCAACGTGGCATCACAACACAGCATCATGCTACATGATTGCTTGCTTATTGAGAATGATCCCCCCACCGCCTCCCATTTTAAGGCTTTCCTCAGTATTGTATCTCCTTAGTAGGTCTGCTCCAAACTCTCAGTCACACTTTGTATACCAAACCAGAAGGAATGCCTTACTCTCTTATCTCCCAGAGCACAACTGAAGAAATTCTACTCTCATCCTGATTGCGGCCTTTTCCACCAGACTGAGAGTCCCTGGAGCACAGGGGCATTGTAGAACTTGCCATGTGCCCCTTGGGCTAAGCAAAGCGTCTTGAAGTTCCTTGATAAGTGTATATTTGAGTGAATTTTTAAAAATTAAAAACCATCCATTTTTCTAGCTGACCTAAGTAGACAGCATGAAATATAATTATTCACATATATTTCAATCAAAATTTTTTTTAAAATTCAGAAAGTGTTGGGTACATAAATGGGCCAATTCCCACTAGAAACATTCATTTTTATTACTTTGCCCTTAGAACTAAACACGCACAGCCAAGAGAACTAAACATGCCAAAGCCTCTTTGTGGTTTTTTTTTTTTTGCACTTCAACTCTCGATATCAGTTTTCCATTTTATTCATTTTTTTCAAAGATTTTATTTATTCATTTGACAGACAGCTGGAGAGAAAACGAGAGAAAACACAAGCAGGGGAAGCAGCAGAGGGAGAGGGAGAAGCAGACTCCCCACTGAGCAGGGAGCCCGATACAGAACTCGATACCAGGACCCCAGGACCATGACCTGAGCCAAAGGCAGACACTTAACCTATTGAGCCACCCAGGTGTCCCAGTTTTCCAGTTTTTTAAATAAGGACTTATATTCATCCATCAGGTCTTACGCCTCACCTCCTCTGAAAAGCCTCCTGTAATATCTAAGACTAGATTTAAGTCTCTCCCATGAGCCCCTACAGCCTCCACGCACTGTCACACTATGAAAACTCCCTAGACTATCACCTCCATAAAAGCAGATATTATGCCCCCATTCACCACTAGGATCCCTTGAGTAGATTAAGTGCTCACAAAATACTTACTGATTAAAAAAAAAATGGAGTGAATCAACAACTGAGTATATTTCCAAGGTAGTTGTAAGAGCCCCAATCTAAGTTGTCATCATCATTATCAGAAATGTTAAACACGGCAGAGCTGAGCTGAGAACCGCATTGGCCAACACTGCTGCTCCCATCTGAGGCTGCCCCGGCTCCAGCCTTTCACCCATTATATACCCACTGAGCCTTCCTGAAGCTGACCCCATGCAAGCAGGGCTGCTGGGGTGTTTTCCAGCCTCACCAACCTAATTGTTCCTCATTTCCTGCCCGTAAACGGTACAAGGTGTGGAGTTGCACCTCCCAATGTCCCAATTTCAATCATTTGTCTACATTAATCGACACTAATGGCTTTTACAAATGTAAGTCTTTAAGCTCCAGTAAGTTACATGTGTTTGAGGAGAACATTGAAAGAAAGCTTCCAGGAAAATGTTCTCCAAATATCCTGAAAGCAGGGAGAGAGCCCAGCATTCCAAAGCCCTGTGCCTTTGCTCAGCAATCCCTCAAGATATTGGGTTGTTATTATTAATAAAGTGTGACTTTCTCCAAATGAAAGCACAAAACCCTGTGTTTTGCATGGAAAAGACAAGCACAACAAGATCCAGATCACATCAGTTCATTCGACACCAAAAATGGCAGGTATTTAACTTCCATCTTTTCTAAAAAGTATTTTTAAGGAATATAACGGCATTAGATAAGATTTTTAAAATATTTTTGTCCTTAAGCCCAAGATTAGAATATTCTGTTACCGTCTTGGAAGAGCCACTGTCAGTCTTTTTAATGGTTATTGTATTCAAGCTAATAACAGTCTCATATCCTCTTTTCTCATGGAATGTTATACCATAAATATATCTTTCTGGTTATAATCATAGTTTTAAGAGATAGTATTTATTTTAATACATAAAGTTTAATCTCCTTAACCACTGCCTATTACTAAACATTAAAATATAAGAGCAATAGTTTAAAAAAAAACAGTAATTTAGAAAGTAAGCAAGCAATGGATTAGGGAAAAAACATAATACACAGAAACTATAAAAGATTATAAAAGATTCTTCACTCGTCTTGGCATTAGCCATTTGATTAGCACCCCTTTTGAGAATTCTCAAATATCATTGTTCTGAGAAGCAGACACAGGAAGGCAAAATTCTGATGATAAGAAAAGACTGCAGGAAAGAATTTTTTTAATAAATTTTTTAAAAACTATAAGTGAGGGGCGCCTGGGTGGCTCAGTTGTTAAACGTCTGCCTTCGGCTCAGGGCATGATCCCGGAGTCCTGGGTTCGAGCCCCACATCAGGCTCCTCCTCTGGGAGCCTGCTTCTCCCTCTCCGGCTCCCCCTGCTTGTGTTCCCTCTCTCTCACTGGCTGTCTCTATCTCTGTCAAATGAATAAATAAAATCTTTAAAAAATAAAATAAAAATAAAATAAAAAAATAAAAACTATAAGTGCAATAATAAATGTGAATAATTCCAAGTCCCACAATTAAAAGTCAGTCTCCAATTCACTGAAACAAATTAAAAAATCTAATAATATATTATTTACTTAAAACAGTTGCTAAGATTAATTACCTGATACAACTAGAAAATAATTTCAAAACTACATTGTCTTGGCCTAAATTCCCCCCAAAAGTAGATACTAAAACAAAGGCCAGTGTGCAAATAGTTCATTTGAGAAGAGATTCCTGTAAGCAGGAGTTAGGATCGGGGCAAATGAAACACACAGAGAGAAGACTAATAGGATGCATGATTATTGATCCTGTCACTGCTATGGGAGAGTGACACTTGAGCCTGCCAGGACTCCTAAGGAGCCCTCTAAAATGCATCTCAGAACTCTGCTCCCTGGGGTGTGAGTGGAGGAAGAATTTTTATTCACTGGCTCTCCATCCCATTGGTCAAGCATAATCCCATGGGAATTAACCCATTCAGACACAGACCTTTCCTGGCTTTGCCAGTTAAAATAATACTGCTCCCTATTGATTGAACTGGCTGTCACAGAAGCACCTGAAGTAAGTCGTGCTAAGAGGATCTGAAGAGGCTCACGAGAGGAATCTGGTAACAGTCCATCCTTGGCATCATTCAGATTTGCTTATGCCTTCCATTAAGTTCATCACCTTCAAGGAGGTGGCTAACTGCTTTCTGCAAGTGTGAAAAGCTAGGTCCTCACAGTCACAGCTGTCCCAAGCCCTAATTAGTATTCATCATCTCCCTCCCCCAACACCCCCTACAGCATTCCCTCACTCCCAGCAATATTTCAGCTGGTCGAGGCTGCTTTCCTGGCGAACTGTCCCAGGACACCATCCCTAAGGGGCCTAAGCCCTCAGCTGCTCCCACGCACGGTTTGCTTCGGTTGTCAGCTCACCATCATCACTGTGCATGGTGGATCCCTTGGTTCCTGACAAACTCGGCTCTGCCTCCATTCTGTTGCAACAACCCTAGTTCCTCTTGGTAATTAGGGTCCATTACCCCCCACCCCAGTACAGCAACTCTCTTCTTTGCCTGTTGGTCCAATGATAGAGGAGCCCAAAATGGCCAGTGGGGTGTTTTCCAGCCTCACATATTGTATGAAATTTGAGGTTCAGTTTGAAGTTAGTGGAAACCTTACTGTGTCTCATAATAGAAGTGCTTCCCCCCTCCCCTGCTTGGGAACTAGAGCCTTTAATCCTGCAGATCCTGGTGATCGAGCCCTAAAACTCAACCTGAAGGTCTATATTCTAGGAGCTCTCCTGTAACCAAATCTCTTAGCCTGGGTTCCACCAAAGGTAAAACCTAAGACCAAGACTTGTATGCAGGTAGGTTTATTTAGGAAGTAATTCTGGAAAGGAGGGATGAGGGACAGGAGAAAAGTGGGAAAAAAGGGAGAAAAAGAGAAAGAGAGAGAGAGAGAGGAGGAGGAGGAGATAGGAGAGAAACCCAACACGAGGATGCATTGTTGATTGGGCCATCGCTATGGTAGACAGGTGCTTCATAAGTCTATCTTGAAATTGTCCACTCAGGAGTCAAAGAGAAGAATTTCTATCAGTATATGGTTAATTTTCCCTTTCCGTAAAGCTAAGTCACTAATTGTTGCCAAAATTCCCTTTAAAATCCTACATTCCCGACATGCAGTATAAGCTAATTTTATTTTATTGTCCGGGTCAGAGACATTTTCCTGTATCAGATGTCATTTTCTATTCCTCTTGCCCTGAACTTCTAAATTATCCTGCTTCAAAGCTCCAGGATTGGATTTCTGTCAAGTTCCAGGACTCTGACAATCTTCCTCCCTATTCAATGTAACTTCCAATGGTTCCCATGGTGTCCCTGTTTCCGAAGAGGCTTTGCTTCTCTTCCTCTCGCTCTCCCTGACCACTCCCCATGCATTATGGATGGATGTCATGCTTCCCCAACCCCTTCAACCCATTAGTAGACCAGAACATATTGTGATGCTAAAATCTGTAGCCAAAAATTCCTGGCTATGATCACATTGAGCCCTGACGAAACACATTTTACTTTCCAGATAGACTGAAAAACAGCAGAAACTCCAACACGTGAGCTTTAACTTCTTCCAGGAGAAGAAGAATTTCTGGCTGAAGAGAGCACTGGAGGGAGTCAGAAGACATAGGTTTGAGTATGGCCCTGACATACCAGAGAGGATCCTTCAGGAAACTGAACTCTAAAGGGGTAAGATATATTTATCCCTTGAGTTGCTGTGAGTTGCAAAATCAACAAACATTTACAGAGGTTCTTATTATCTCATATATTATTAATGTGGCGTTATTACATTATCATTAGTTTAGTGTAAACTGGCAGAAACACCTACCTATTGGTCTTCAACACACATTTATTGAGAACTACTATTTTCCAGGTCTGGATGTAAATTTCAATGCCCATAAATAAAGGTACTTTGAAACTCCACTCCTTCTATATAGTTAGCTTGGACTGCCATAACAAAATACCATATACTGGCTGGCTTAAACAACAGAAAATTATTCTCTCGCAGTTTTAGAAGCTAGAGGTCCTGGATCAAGGTGCTGGCAGATTTAGTTTCTGGTGAGACTCTCCTCCTGGCACACAGATGGATGCCTTCTGGCTCTGTCCTCACAAGGCTTTTCCTCTGTGTAGCCCAGAGAGAGATCTACGTGTCTCTTCCTCTTCTTACGAGGACATCAGTCATAGTGGAGTAAGACCCCCTCCTTTATGACCTCATCTAACCTTAATTAGCTGGGAAAGGCTTTATCTCCAAACAGTCACACTGGGGGTCAGGGCTCCAAGATATGAAATTTAGGAGTCACAATTCAGTCCATGACATCTCCTGAGCTTGCAATATAAACAATTAAGTGAGAAAAAAAAGAGATTCCCCCATCCTTTCCTCAGATTCATGCATTGGAAAGAACTCTTAGGATCTGTTTGTTAGAAGAGAACCACCTCCTAATCCAAAGCTGCCTCTGCCTAAAAACCCTTACCTAGGGAGGCCATTTGGCCACTGCTCTTCCGGGACTCCCCAGGCTGGGCCTTCCGCATTCCTCACTGCTGAGGGCGGGCTGCAGCTCTGTTGTATACACCTCAGTCTCAGCACAGAAGAGGCTCACTTTAGCTTTCTTTGCCTAAGTTCTGAATCTGTGTCTCTATCTTGTTCCCCCCCTCTCCATTCCCCTGCCTCTTTCCTGCTCCTTCTCTTCCACAGACACCCTCTGCTTGCAGCTCTATCTGGCTTCATACTTTCGGCACAGCATTTTTGGCATGAGAACTTTTTTCCAATTTCCTGCCACAGTAACAGCGAAGCTTAGAGGAGAGTATGGTGAAAAGGCTCCTATGAGGGAAGGAGTTAAGATGGCGGAGGAGTAGGAGACACCGTTTTCAGCCGGTCCCCTGAGTCGAGCTGGATAGGTACCAGACCAGCCTAAACAACCACGGAACCAGCCTGAGACGCAGGAAGATGCATCTGGATCTCTACAAATGAACATCTCCAGCGCTGAGTATTGAGGTACGAAGCGGGGAGCCATGAAACCACGCACAAATATCGGAAGATAAACGGAAGGGGGAGGGAGCCGCCGCGTTCGGGCGCCGGGAAGCGGTAGCCACTTGCACGGGGGAGCGGGCGGGGCTCACTGACGGCACCCGCAAAACAGCAGACTGAGACCGTGAGCCGGGTGCGCGCGCATCTCGCGGAACCCGGAATCGGTGCTCACGGATCAGACTGAGACCGGGAGCTTCTGGCGGCTGGCGGCGTTAGAAACACAAAGGACAGAGACGCGCCGGCCCTGGAAGTGAGGGCTGGGACGCCGGGTGTGGGGCGCACATCCCGGGACGCTGCAGGGTTGAGCAGCACCAACAGAAACAGAGTTAAAGTGGCCAGAACATTAGTAGAGAACGGGCCGCAATCCCTCTGTTCTGTGACAGAGGCTGAAATTTGGCCGCTGCTGCTCTGACTCTCAGAAGAGGCACAGCAAACCGCCAGGGAAAGCCGCCAGAGAACAAAAGCCTGGAAATACCGGCTCAGAGAGTGCCCATCCCCATCCCCCCTCGCAGGGGACACGGAGACTCTACCCAAACAGGGTTGCCTGAGTATCGGCGCGGCAGGCCCCTCCCCCAGAACACAGAAGGCAGGCTGAAAAATCAAGAAGCCCACAACCCGGGCGCCTGGGTGGCGCAGTCATTGAGCGCCTGTCTTCGGCTTAGGGCGTGATCCCGGCGTTCCGGAAAGGAGTCCCTCATCGGGCTCCTCCGCTGGGAGCCTGCTTCTTCCTCTCCCACTCCCCTGCTTCTGTTCCCTCTCTCGCTGGTTGGCTGCCACATAAATAAATAAATAAAATCTTTAAAGAAGAAGCCCACATCCCTAAGATCCCTATAAAACAAGGGGCACGGCCTGGGACCCAGTCAATAATTTGGGCTCTGGAAACCCCGCAACCTCTCTTCATCAGAATGACAAGAAGGAGAAGCCCCCCCCAGCAAAGAAAAGACAGTGATTCTGTGGCCTCTGCCACAGAAATAATGGATATGGATGTAACCAAATTATCAGAAATGGAATTCAGAGTAACGATGGTCAAAATGATGAGTAGAATTGAAAAAACTATTAACGAAAAGGTTACTGAGAATATAGAATCCCTAAGGACAGAAATGAGAGCGAATCTGACAGAAATTAAAAATTCTATGAGCCAAATGCAGGCAAAACTAGAGGCTCTGACGGCCAGGGTCGCAGAAGCAGAGGAACGGGTTAGTGAATTGGAGGATGGGTTAATAGAGGAAAAAATGAAAATAGAAGATGGTCTTAAAAAAATCCACGCCCACGAATGTAGGTTACGGGAGATTACTGACTCAATGAAACGATCCAATGTTAGAATCATCGGCATCCCCGAGGGGGTGGAGAAAAACAGAGGTCTAGAAGAGATATTTGAACAAATTGTAGCTGAAAACTTCCCTAATCTAGCAAGGGAAACAAACATTCGTGTCCAAGAGGCAGAGAGGACCCCTCCCAAGCTCAACCACGACAAACCTACGCCACGTCACGTCATAGTGCAATTCGCAAATATTAGATGCAAGGATACAGTATTGAAAGCGGCCAGGGCAAAGAAATTTCTCACGTACCAAGGCAAAAGCATCAGAATTACGTCAGACCTGTCTACACAGACCTGGAATGAGAGAAAGGGTTGGGGGAGCATATTTAAAGCTCTTTCAGAGAAAAACATGCAGCCAAGGATCCTTTATCCAGCAAGGCTGTCATTCAGAATTGATGGAGAAATAAAGACATTTCAGAATCGCCAGTCACTAACCAATTTTGTAACCACGAAACCAGCCCTACAGGAGATATTACGGGGGGTTCTATAAAAGTAAAAAGGCCCCAAGAGTGATACAGAACAGAAAGTCACAGCCAATACAAACAAAGACTTTACTGGCAACATGGCAACATTAAAATCATATCTCTCAGTAATCAGTCTTAATGTAAATGGTTTGAACCATCCCATAAAACGCCACAGGGTTGCAGATTGGATAAAAAGAAATGACCCATCCATTTGCTGTCTACAAGAGACTCATTTCGAACCCAAAGATGCATTCAGACTGAGAGTAAGGGGATGGAGTACCATCTTTCACGCAAATGGACCTCAAAAGAAAGCTGGGGTAGCAATTCTCATATCAGATAAATTGGATTTTAAACTACAGACTATAGTTAGAGATGCAGAAGGGCACTATATTATTCTTAAGGGAAGTATTCAACAAGTGGATATGACAATTATAAATATATATGCCCCCAACAGGGGAGCAGCAAGATACACAAGCCAACTCTTAACCAGAATAAAGAGACATATAAATAAAAATACATTAATAGTAGGGGACCTCAACACTCCACTCTCAGAAATAGACAGAACACCCTGGCAAAAACTAAGCAAAGAATCAAAGGCTTTGAATGCCATACTCGACGAGTTGGACCTCATAGATATATATAGAACACTACACCCCAGAACCAAAGAATACTCATTCTATTCTAATGCCCATGGAACATTCTCAAGAATAGACCATGTTCTGGGACACAAAACAGGTCTCAACCGATACCAAAAGATTGAAATTATCCCCTGCATATTCTCAGACCACAACGCTCTGAAATTGGAACTCAACCACAAGGAAAAATTTGGAAGAAACTCAAACACTTGGAGACTAAGAACCATCCTGCTCAGGAATGACTCGATAAACCAGGAAATCAAAAATCAAATTAAACAATTTATGGAGACCAATGAGAATGAAAATACAACAGTCCAAAACCTATGGGATACTGCAAAGGCAGTCCTAAGGGGGAAATACATAGCCATCCAAGCCTCACTCAAAAGAATAGAAAAATCTAAAATGCAGTTTTTATATTCTCACCTCAAGAAGCTGGAACAGCAACAGAGGGACAGGCCTAATCCACGCACGAGGAAGCAGTTGACCAAAATTAGAGCTGAAATCAATCAAGCAGAAACCAGAAGTACAGTAGAGCAGATCAACAGGACTAGAAGCTGGTTCTTTGAGAGAATCAATAAAATTGACAGACCACTGGCAAGACTTATCCAAAAGAAAAGAGAAAGGACCCAGATTATTAAAATTATGAATGAAAAAGGAGAGGTCACGACGAACACCATTGAAATTGGAAGGATTATTAGAAATTTTTATCAACAGCTATATGCCAATAAACTAAGCAATCTGGAAGAGATGGAATCCTTCCTGGAAACCTATAAACTACCAAGATTGAAACCGGAAGAAATTGATTCCTTAAACAGGCCAATTAATTATGAAGAAATTGAGTCAGTGATAAACAACCTTCCAAATAACAAAACTCCAGGCCCGGACGGTTTTCCTGGGGAATTCTACCAAACATTCAAAGAAGAAATAATACCTATTCTCCTAAAGCTATTTCAAAAAATAGAAACAGAAGGAAAGCTACCAAACTCATTCTATGAGGCCAATATTACCTTGATCCCCAAACCAGGCAAAGACCCCCTCAAAAAGGAGAATTACAGACCGATTTCCCTAATGAATATGGACGCCAAAATCCTCAACAAGATACTTGCTAATAGAATCCAACAGTACATTAAAAGGATTATCCATCACGATCAAGTGGGATTCATACCTGGGATGCAAGCGTGGTTCAATATTCGCAAATCAATCAGCGTGATACATCATATCAACAAGAAAAGACTCAGGAACCATATGATCCTCTCAATCGATGCCGAAAAAGCATTTGACAAAATACAGCATCCTTTCCTGATTAAAACCCTTCAGAGTGTAGGAATAGAAGGTACATTTCTCAATCTCATAAAAGCCATCTATGAAAAGCCTACTGCAAATATTATTCTCAATGGGGAAAAGCTGGAAGCCTTTCCCTTAAGATCAGGAACTCGACAAGGATGCCCACTCTCGCCACTATTATTCAACATAGTACTAGAAGTCCTTGCAACAGCAATCAGACGACAAAAAGGGATCAAAGGTATTCAAATTGGCAAAGAAGAAGTCAAAATGTCTCTCTTTGCAGATGACATGATACTCTATATGGAAAACCCAAAAGAAGCCACTCCCAAACTATTAGAAGTTATAGAGCAATTCAGTAACGTGGCGGGATACAAAATCAATGCTCAGAAATCAGTTGCATTTCTATACACGAATAACGAGACCGAAGAAAGAGAAATTAGGGAATCCATCCCATTTACAATAGCACCAAAAACCATACGTTACCTTGGAATTAACTTAACCAGAGACGTAAAGGACCTATATTCTAGAAACTATAAATCACTCTTGAAAGACATTGAGGAAGACATAAAAAGATGGAAAGATATTCCATGCTCATGGATTGGAAGAATTAACATAGTTAAAATGTCCATGCTACCCAGAGCAATCTACACTTTCAATGCTATCCCGATCAAAATACCGAGGACATTTTTCAAAGAACTGGAACAAATAGTCCTTAAATTTGTATGGAAACAGAAAAGGCCCCGAATCTCCAAGGAACTGTTGAAAAGGAAAAACAAAGCTGGGGGCATCACAATGCCGGATTTCGAGCTGTACTACAAAGCTGTGATCACAAAGACAGCATGGTACTGGCACAAAAACAGACACATAGACCAATGGAACAGAATAGAGAGCCCAGAAATGGACCCTCGGCTCTTTGGGCAACTAATATTTGATAAAGCAGGAAAAAACATCCGGTGGGAAAAAGACAGTCTCTTCAATAAATGGTGCTGGGAAAATTGGACAGCTACATGCAAAAGAATGAAACTTGACCACTCTCTCACACCATACACAAAAATAAACTCCAAATGGATGAAAGACCTCGATGTGAGACAGGAATCCATCAAAATTCTAGAGGAGAACATAGGCAACAACCTCTACGACATCGGCCAAAGCAACCTTTTTCATGACACATCCCCAAAGGCAAGAGAAACAAAAGATAAAATGAATTTATGGGACTTCATCAAGATTAAAAGTTTCTGCACATCCAAGGAAACAGTCAGAAAAACTAAGAGGCAGCCCACGGAATGGGAGAATATATTTGCAAATGACACTACAGATAAAGGACTGGTATCCAAGATCTACAAAGAACTTCTCAAACTCAATACACGAGAAACAAATAAACAAATCAAAAAATGGGCAGAAGATATGAACAGACACTTTTCCAATGAAGACATACAAATGGCTAACAGACACATGAAAAAATGTTCAAAATCATTAGCCATCAAGGAAATTCAAATCAAAACCACACTGAGATACCACCTTACGCCAGTTAGAATGGCAAAAATAGAGAAGGCAAGAAACAACAATTGTTGGAGAGGATGTGGAGAAAGGGGATCCCTCCTACATTGTTGGTGGGAATGCAAGTTGGTACAGCCACTCTGGAAAACAGTGTGGAGGTCCCTTAAAAAGTTAAAAATTGAGCTACCCTATGACCCAGCCATTGCACTACTGGGTATTTACCCCAAAGATACAGACGTAGTGAAGAGAAGGGCCATATGCACCCCAGTGTTCATAGCAGCAATGTCCACAATAGCTAAATTGTGGAAGGAGCCGAGATGCCCTTCACCAGATGACTGGATTAAGAAGTTGTGGTCCATATATACGATGGAATATTACTCAGCTATCAGAAAGAATGAGTTCTCAACATTTGCTACAACATGGACAGCACTGGAGGAGATAATGCTAAGTGAAATAAGTCAAGCAGAGAAAGACAACTATCATATGATTTCTCTCATCTATGGAACATAAGAACTAGGATGATCAGTAGGGGAAGAGAGGGATAAAGAAAGGGGGGGTAATCAGAAGGGGGAATGAAACATGAGAGACTATGGACTATGAGAAACAAACTGAGGACTTCAGAGGGGAGGGGGGTGGGGGAACGGGATAGACCGGTGATGGGTAGTAAGGAGGGCACATATTGCATGGCGCACTGGGTGTTATACGCAACTAATGAATCATCGAGCCTTACATCGGAAACCGGGGATGTACTGTATGGTGACTAACATAATATAATAAAAAATCATTAAAAAAAAAAAAAGGATAAAAAAAAAAGGCTCCTATGAAAAGAGGAGGTGCTAGACGAGCCCTCTCACTGAGAGAGTTCAAGAAATTCGGTCTTCTCATCATGAGCTTTAACAGAGTGGTGCCTGTCTAGGCTGGTCACAGGGACTCAGTTCCCAGCCACACAGTAGACACATCTTTTGAAGGCAGACTGGATCCTGCAGGGAGCTCTCAACCAAAAGTCAGGAACTCTGTAGCCAAAGAAGAGATCTGACATTCACAGACTGTGTGATCTTCAGAAAGTCCCTTGACCTCTCTGGGCTTTAGTTGTCTCAGCTCTAAAACAAGGGAGCTGGAGTGATGGCTTTTAGGAACCTTCTGGGTTTGACTTTATTATTAACTCTATGATTGTCCTTCATATAGTAATATACTCTAAGATACAATAAAATAAACATATATGTCATCAATGAATATAGATGTCAGCCTATATGTATATAAAACACGCACACAAATACGTGAGTGTATAGGCATATAAAACATAGCATGCATAAACACACACACATATTTTTGGAGGAAACACTCCAGAAAGCCATTCTGGACCTTCTTTCTTACAAGCTACAATGGGCCCTAGATGGGAGGAGACTTCATTCCCCTAAAACACTAAGATTAAAGAAAGACTTTGGAAAACAAAACACAATGAAAGCAAGGTTAAGATATGGAATTCTTGGAGGTGGTATTTTTGAATTTTGTTTTATAATAAAATATAGGCCTTGTACTTTAAGACAAAATCATAGGGACACCTGGGTGCCTCAGTCAGTGAAGTGTCTGCCTTCAGCTCAGGTCATGATCCCAGAGTCCTGGGATGGAGTCCCCATATCAGGCTCCTTGCTCAGTGGGGAGCCTGCTTCTCCCTCTGCCTCTGCCTACAGCTCCCCCACTTGTGCTCTCTCTCGCTCTCTGACAAAGAAATAAAATCTAAAAAAAAATAGACTAAACCATATATTTGAGTCCTGATTCATAAGTACTTTAAAGGTGGTGTTTCTTTAAATGCTAATGATCCACCGGGTTTGAAAAGAAAATGAAATTAGGAAATTATATTAATGGACAGTAATTGCAGAGAGAAATATGTTCTGTAAACTATTTTCCCTTTATAAAAATATACCTAAATACAATTGGCTACACTAGGTGCTTGAAAGGTAAATGTATAGGCCCCAAGGAAGGAATGACATCATTCATTAATTAACTAAATATTTGGTACATGTCTACTATGTACCTGAATTTTAAAGAAATTGGATATGGCTCTCGCCCTTCTAGAGATGTAAGATAACAAATAAAAATGCATAAATAGTATTTTGATATGCTATGAAAGAGAGGACATGAGCTAATAGAGCAGCAAACATGGGTGATAGGAGGAGGAGTACTGGGGGCAGAAGATGTGACAGTCTGGTGGGGGCGGATGCAGTCCTGGATGCCTCCTTCATCTTGCAGGCCGAGATGGAGGACCAGCAGTGTGGAATGAGGGCTGTACCTCAGGAGGACCCTCTGATCATCACTGGTCTCTCCTGTGTTGGAACCACTCGGAGCTGCTCCCTGAAGGACACTATTGCTACCAGCAATGATTCGTGTGCTTGGGCACTGCCCTGTCCTCTGCTGCTGAAGGTGGCAACTCTAGGTGTCTCTCTCCCCCTATGCCCTTCAGCTCCTCAAGAGCCTGCAGTGCCTGCTAACTACTCAGCCTTCTCTCTGACACCTCGGATTTTGCAGAGGTCTCTCCTCCAGTGTGTGCCATGGTCCCTGTCCTGCCCCCTGGCTCTTCCCCTTGCTACTGCAGATCCTGTGACAAGCTCGCTGACTCTTAACTCAGTGACTTTCCATGCCTCCCCAGGGGCCTATGGGAAATTTGAGTCACCTGATCATACCACACAGAAGGACAGGTGGCTTGGAAACGCCAAGTTCTGGTCCTTCATCTGCCTCTGTATTGTGCACACATAAGCCAGGAGGGGTGCCTCTTTCCCCAGTATCACTCACCTAACACCTACTACTGCTCCCTACTCTGGGCTGAGAGGCAAAGAGAGGTCAGGGCACAATCAGCCTGTCTCTCCTGTCTTGGCCACATTTCTCTTTCCCAAAGTCTCTGAAGCTGGAGGCAGAGGCCTCAGGGCTCTCGTTTCCTGCACATGTGTTCATCCACGTTAAGGCAGCAAGCGTCTGGGCCTGGTTGCCACAGGTGGAAGGAGTAACTTTTCTATAATTATAGAAGAAACTATGATTTAAGATGTTCCAGTTGGGTTCGTCATATGATAAAGGAATTTAGAAAATTCTCTCTGTTGTTGCCAACTCAATATCAATCCCTCTGTTCTTCCTAACTATAGATCCCCCCTTTGGTTCAGATTCATCATGTGTCCAGTTGAAAGTGCTCTCCTCCCCAGATCCAGAGGTTGCCAGGGCTGGCCATGTGGCCAAGTCGTCGCCGATAAGCTAGGAGTAGGGTTCTCCTTTAAAAACAAAACAAAAACAAAACAGCTTAACTGGTTTTTGTTTTTGGTTTCTGCCCCTTTTCTTTCCCCCTTCCTCCTGCCAGCAATGCAGAGCTGATGCCTAGTAGTACGGTACCTGCTTGCAAACACTGAGGAGGGTAAGAGAGAAAGCTGGCAGGAGCCTGGGTCTGTATCGGGCATGGTTCCACTACGCAAGCAGAACCTTTGGGGAGGTGGAGTTGGGGGTTGGAGGGGGGTAGGTAGTAAAGGATTGGCTTATGTGATTGTGGGGGCTGCAGCCCATCAGGAAGGGTAGGCTGGGGCACAGGAAGAAGCTGTGATGCACAGGTGAAATTTCTTTTCCTTCTGGGAGACTCATTTGTGCTCTTAAAGTCTTTCAGAAGATTGAATCAGGCCCACCCCGATTATGGAGGATAATCTTCCTTACTTAGAGTAAACTGATTAGAGACTCTAATCACATCTACAAAACACTTTCACAGCACCAGATCAGCGTTTGAGTGAAAAACTGGGGACTAGAGCTAGCCGAGCTGACACATAAAACCACCCATCACAGGGTCCCCAACAGCATGATGGTGCCACCGCATTATCTCTGGATTTGTTGTTACGAGGAAAAACAAAAACAAAAAACAAAACAAAGGAACAAACAAAAATGGGTTCAGTCTTAGTAGCCAGGTTTGTGTTACACGCAACCAAATGCAAATCCTAATTAGGGTACATTCTTCCTCCACAAAACTCAGTTTTAACTTCCTATGGACTCAAACAAATGTCTAATTTTTAAGTCAAAACTGAGCAACAGCCCTGTGGTTTTTAGGAAGCTACTCGGTTTTCCCCCCAAAGCTCTGAAATCTGCTTCAAGAGTGAACAGGATTTAGAAGATATGAAAATACAACTGAACATTTTTAACAACAACAAAAAAAAGTATCCTGTTATAATACATATGTAAAAAAGTAATTTGATCAAGGCTGGAACCCAGAACTGCCTGAAGCTAAAACCTATCCCCTTCCTCTGATGCCGAGGTATGAACAAAACTCTCTGCTTGGCCATCTCTGGGAAAGAGAATCACCAACAAAGCTATCTAGTGAATTTCTTTAGAATTCCATATTCCTAAGAATGATCATCATAAAATTACTGCCAGTCATATTTAGCTAAATCAGATGTATTCAATATTAATTTGCTCTCACTATCACCATCAAAATAGAAATTTCAGCCTTTATGTCTTATTCAGAATGACAGATGTAGGTTCATCTATGGCTGTATGGAAAAAAAAAAAAGAGAAAGAAAGAAAAGAAAATGAAAGCTGATCATGTCTCAGTGTGAGCTGTCAAAACCCACAAATACGCACTTGGAGAAAACGGGCCGGGGCCGGGGGAGTGGGTCAGCCAGCGCTTTGCTGTTTGTACTTGTTCTTGTCCAGGGAGCGTGTCAAGATGGGGCCATTAATTAATCTGTGTCATCTTGATTTTGAAAACATTGGTGCTGAGCCGCCAAGACAGCATGGACTCTCCCTTCCCTCCAAAGACCCTTGATAATAAAGAATCCTTATATGTTCACAGAGTTTTATGGGATCTTTCATTCAGTTCCACAAACAACTTCAAGAGGTGGGCAGGGGAAAGATTTTGATCCCCATTTCATACATGAGGAAGCAGCGTCAGACATGAAATGACTCACTTGAGTTCACACGGCAAGTAAACCACAACACCCTTGGTGCTCCCTGGGAAAGAAAGGGAGGAAAAAACAGCATCATAAAGTATTTAGAAAAATCTTTCAAAAGTTGAATGAAACTTGGGCCAGAATATCTTGCTTATGACAAGACACCAATGAATGTGAAAGAGCGTAATCCTCTGCTTCCCTTTTAACTGGAAGACCAAGACTTACAGAATCTGCCCAGACCCATGTATTTCACACTATTTCAAATATTAATTTCTTGTGAGGTCATTGAGAGACAGTTTTGGGGAAGCTGGGCATGTCTGTCTGGTTGTTATCCTTTAAATGCTATTAAGTTCGAGTTCGTGTCTGAATTGTTCTAAGGCCAGGTTTTCAGAGCCCATTACCTCTTGGGCCAACTTGGGGGTGTGGCAAGTACAGAGTCACTAATGAGGTCGCCTGTGGGTGGCCATGAATGGGAGGAGGAGAATAAAAGCTCACCCTTCTCCATGGGCTAAAATGAAACTAGATCTAACCCAGAGATAGGCAGAGCATAGCTTCCCTTTTATTTCCTTTTGCTCGTGTCCCAGAAGTCGATAACAGTTCTTTGCATTTGCCTGGCTCTTACAATGTACAGAGTGCTTTCAGAGCCACAGTTACACTTCCCATGTAATAGGGAACCTGATCTTCTGTGTGAGATCAGGGAAGACTTCTCTGAAGCAGTAACTTTTTGAGCTTATCCCTGAAGCTAAAACCCACCTCCTTTCTACTACACCAAGGTATTAGCAAAAGTCTCTTCTTAGCTGTCTGTGGCCGAAGAGTCAGGGACAGCACTCTCACGTGGATTTGTTTAGAATCCACATCCATAAGAATAATCATTATAAAAACTGGCAGTAATACGTACTGAAATTCATTTTATTCACTGTTCATTTGCATTCTCATCTCGATTGAAATGGAAATCTCAGCCCATACATCTTCAGAATGACAGGTGTAGGCTAAAGGACAGATATGTGAAAAACAAGATTAAAAGAAAAAAAGTGAAAGCATTTTGAAATAAATAAAATATTATAAAGTGTGCATTTGGGGGGAGCAAGAATGGGTGATTGGGTGTTCAGCACCATGAAGGGAGATTCCAGAGAGAGGCTAACCCAATTTGGAGGGCATAGTAGGTAAAATAGATGCTTTTAGAAAATACATATATGTATATATAAACAAATTCTATTTAGATATACATATCAATTCATTTTGGATTCTATTGAGTATACTTTCAATGATATTAACATAACCATATATTAATTCTATATATATTGAAGTGAATAGATTTCTAGGACTCTTATCTACTTTATTTTCCCTCTTCTCTCAAGTCCCTTTGTTCCTAATGCCTACCACAGTGCTTGGTGCCACTGTACTTCCTAAATATGTGCTATGTAATAGATGCAAATACTTCTCCCCCATTTTCTGCTTCACATGATCTACTTCTACTGCCATCCATACTGAGTCAGATGTCAGCACACAGTAAGTTGTTCGATAAGAACTTGATCAACTGAACTGAACTGACCCCTTCAAACTTTGCTGCCTGAGTTCAAAGGGCTTCACTGTCATCACCACTTAGACAACCCACGAGCTCACCTTCCCATTGCCAAAAAGGAGAGGTAACATGATGCAGAGAAGTCCCACTCTGACAAGTCTGTGGAAGGGTCTGGTTTCATGGCTGGAGACCTAGCAATCAATTAGAGAAAGGGAACGGTTGCTATTGGAAACCGTGAGGCCCTTCGGCTGTCAGAGGGAGTGAAAGGCTGGAAGCTAATCAGGCATAATGAGCTTACAGTACCATAGATCATGTCAACCAGCATTTTTATTAATTTCCTGCCCACTGGCCATGCACAGAGGACTGATTCATCCATCAGTCCTTCCCTAGCCTGGACACTAAATCACTTGTCAAATCAAGACCACAGCGATGAAAATTCAGGAGTGACATAGTGGCAGAAATAACGTTCATCATCCCCAACCCCCCACCTTCGGAGAACATCTTACCCACACTTCCATCTGAATGAGAGGGACCAGACTCTGAGAGTGTAAAACTATCAAGGACGAGGAAGCACGTCTAACCTAAGGATGGCAAGAAGATTCACCACTAGTGCAGCCGGTTGGACTAGATCAGGGAGGCACAAATAATGGCACCCGCCCTGCTACTTCCCCCTTTTCTGTGCCCTCAACAGACACTGCAGATCAATTACTCCAGTCATGCCGGGAACAACTAAAAATCCTTCTCGGTATCGCATACCATGAACCTACTACCAATGATCTCCAAAGGTGGGGTGTAGGGGGCTGAATACTTCCTTCTTAATAATGGGCAACAAAAGAGAAATTTCAATGTGCCCCATGTGGCTCCTTTTTGAAATTCCTGATTGAAATATTTTCTGCCCTTTTAATACATATTTTCTGGCCTCTGCAGTCTATCCTGCCACCTACAACAGTGTTCTTCTTCCCAAATCTACGGAAAATCCACTGGGTTAGGGGAGCTGCCAGCAATGAGTGTCTCACATAGAGATGAAGTGAAAGCATGAGGATTTGGGGTATGGCTTATCCTGAGAGGGGGAACCTAAGGGAGCCAAAGGATAGTTTTATAGTCAGAGAGTTGAATGTTTAACTGGAGGATTGTTACTATACAAAGAAATAAATACCAGGACTGTGAAGAGATAAGCACCCAGGTACGGATTAGGGACAACTATTCAGTGTGTAGCTTATGAATGGAGAGTATATATCCCAAAACACCTTTTCTGTTGTATGCAGACAAAACAGAGATTGGGGAGCTACAATATGTCATCAGAGGAGGCGCATGCAAGGAGATGATACATAAGCAGGGTTCTGAGAGATAAGGAGGGATTTGCCAATAAAGAGGCAGCAAAGCCCCAGAAGAGCATCTGAGACAAATGGAATTCCAAGGGCAAGGTTCAGAAGCTTCAAAGAGTTTCAAGATGATTTGCCTTAGGTTACCTCTTTTGGAGCCCACGATAATCTTTGGATCACAGGTGTTATGATCTCTACTTCAGAGTGAAGGGAACAAAGGTCCAATGAGTTTACCGTAACTCACCCAGAGTCACACATCCAGCAGTACAGACAGGAAACTAACCAAGTTCCTTTGATCAAGAGCCCAGGCCCTTTTCACTAAATTCACCACCTCCAATGGAATGGCTGATAATACCCCTTTTATTTCATCTTTGGGGAGAGAGGTTCTTAATGAATGAAAAACCGATAGAGAAAACAACACTGTATCAAGCTAATGGTAAAGAAATTGTAAGGATATGAGATCAGAGTTGGCAGGCGGCCCCTGAAATGGGGGAAACATTTATGTTAAGTTCAAACATGTCAACAATTTAATCCGTGTTGATTTGGTTTTGCTATTGCAAGGCACACAGTAGCCTGCTATGAACGTTAATAGATAATTTCCTTTTTGCTAGCTGAAGCCAGTCCCCTCAAAAAGGATTGAAGCAGACTGCTAGAAACCTAAGCACTGTTTTTCTTTCTTACTTTCATGCTTTTAACAAAGATGAACTGAGTCTCCCCCCTATGCCAGCTACTGCAGTAAGCATTGTGGATATAGAGATGAATCCGACACTCTTGTTATACTCAAGAGCTCACAAGCTACTGTGAAAATAGAAACCAACAAGGACAACCCATCAACAAACATGTGGAAAGGAGAGGAAAGTGCACACAAAGGAGCAAGCTACCAACTTGACCTGAGCAGACTGTGCCAGGACTTGAAATATGACCAGAGGTGGCCAGAGATACAATATCAAATGCATCAAACAAAGAAGTATCATAGAGAAAATAACTCATGGAATAAAAAAATATTACATGAGTCCATGTGGATGTAAGCAAATGGGAGAAGAGGAAAAGTTCTTTCTTACAGTAGAAAGCCAACTAATAAAAGTAGAAAAAGTACTAGATTTGGAAGAAAACCATTTGGCAACCATAACAATAATAATCAATTCAGGAAAGAATTATCAATGGATGTGAAAACTGGTAGGTGAAGGTTTAAGGAGTAGCAGGATATTTGCACAGTATCTCCCCAAATATCACTAAATTACAAAGAGGAGAACAGAAACCTTATTGTAAAGAAAACTGGCAGACACTAACTTAAACCAAGGGATCAAAGGTTAATATCAATAAGGTCACAATTTGATACCGTGTACCTCCTGATATGAAGCACTGAGAAGAACACACCATCCTTCTGTGACATTTTTGCCAAAAATGTATAATCTGGACCTAATCATCAGTTAACATCCTATAAAACTAAAGTGAGGCACATTACATAACATAACTGACCTGTACACTTCAAAAATGTCAGTGCCATGGGGCGTCTGGCTGGTTCAGTCAGTAGAGCACGTGACTCTTGATCTCAGGGTTGTGGGTTCAAGCCCCATATCAGGTGTAGAGAGTACTCAAAAATAAAATCTTCAAAAAATGTCAGGGCCATGAAAGACTACTACAGAAGGGGTAGTAGAGAGACTCAACAAAATTGCTCCAGATTAAATATGACTGAAGAGACAGGACAATTAAATGCAAAACATAAGCCATGGTTTTCTTTTGTTACATAGGATTAGGGAGCAATTGGTGAATTCTAAATAAGGTCTATAGATAATAGCATTGCATCAATGCTAATTTTCTGATTCTGTCAATTATACTGTGGTTATGAAAGAGAATGTCCTTGATTAAAATAAAAACAGAAACATACAAAACATGGAAGGATTTAGGGATAAAAGAGTATCATGCCTGCAACTTATTCTCAAATGTCTCAGAAAACACTGGAAAAAGAAAGAGAAAATAATAAAACAAATGTAGTAAGATATTAGCCTTTGGGGGATCTGGGGAAAAGGCATAAAGAATATTACAGACTGAATGTCTACGTTCCCCTCAGAATTCACTGATTAAAACCTACCTTCCAATGTGATGGCATCAAGAGGTGGGATCTTGGGGAGATAACTAGGGTTATCAGATGAGGTCAGCAGGGTGGGAACCTCATGAATCGGATCAGTGCAATTACAAGAGTAATGGCTTAGCTCTCTTGTTCTCTCTCTCTTTCAGCCAATGGAGAACACAAGGAGAATCAGCAGTCTGCAACCAGAGAACAAGCCTTCACTGGAACCCAGCCATGTTGGCACCATGACCCCGGAGTTCCCAGTCTCTAGAGCTGTGAGAAACAGATTCTGTTGTTTCTAAGTCCCCCAGCCTTGGTGCTTTATTATAGCAGCCCAAACTGAGACACGGGCCTTCTTTGCACTATTCTTGCAACTTTTCTGTACATTTGAAATTACGTTAAAAGAAAGAAAACTAAATAACGTAACCTGGATAGTCAGGTAACATTGGTGAGTGTGAATTGTCAAAAACTGCAAGAGAACTTAGGGAAAAGAGAGCAGACAACTTGATGGAGAAAGAGGGTTATAAATGATTCCCCCTTGTCTGTAGTACTTTATAATGCTGTTTGTATAATGAATAAAAAGGTATCATGGTAGAGTGAAACAATGAGCAGTGCTTCCCTAGGCAGAGAAAGCAGAGAAAGATAGAGATAAATAATAGCACATATAATGACAATTTTTAAAAATCTGGCATTACACAGCATTTACTGTGTGCTAGACAATACTCTAAGTACGTTATTCATATTAGCTAACTGACCATCCCAACAACCCTATGTGGTATTACTATAACCACCTCATTTCATAGATGAGAAAATGGGGGCACAGAGAAGTTAAGGAACTTACCCAAGTCACCTGGTTAGTGAATGACAGAGAGAGGATTTGACCCCAGGCAGTGTGGATGTTGGAGTCTGTGCCCATAATCATTATCCCATTATTAACTTTTAGGTTTGCACAGTGAATTATGGGAGGAAATGGCCAAATTCTCCTCCGCCACTTCCTGCCACACTTTTTATAATAAAATGAACTGATGATGAAGAATTTGCAAAGAGATTCAGAGAGCTGGACAATATACTCCTTGCAGACAAAGACCATTCAAGCATTTGTGCACCCCAGGATCTAACAAAATAACAATGTCCATGGCTGGAACTGTGAGGTAGATTGATCATGACAGCAGAAGGCAGGCAGCGTTTCCTGAGCAGTCACTGTGTTCCATGCATACCCTGAGGACAGCGCATGCTCTAACTCTAAATATTCTCAACTCCAGGAGCAGGCACTAGTAGCCACACATTACAGGTGAGAAGTACCTAGAATGCAGCAGAGCTGGGCCCTGAACCCTGTAATCCCCTCCCAGGGCTCAGATACTCAACAACCACGTTGGCCAGCATATAAGGAACATGACATGGGGAGACATGACAGCTGGCCTTCTAATTCTTGTGTGACCCGAGACAAGCTACTTCCCTCCTACGGCCTGCTTCCCCATGGAAAATTCAGGTGTTAGATTGTATGATCTTTGGGTCCTTTCCAGCCTTTACTTCTATGCCTCTGACAGAGGAAGAGGTCCACCATCCCATTAATTCAAAAACTTCAGGATACAGCAGGTCTATCTTGACCCCCTTATAGGAGAGAATGGTTGCTGAATGACCAAAGGAAGCCCCCGCCCTGAGATCTCAGAGCTTAGAGCCACAGGCCATTGATCTCAAGACAGGAATATCTGAGAGGAAAAGGAAACCCTATTCATAATTATGTAAAAACAAGTAGCAGAAACTGGAACACACTAAAACACATGGTCACCACACTTAAAACCAAAAGGCACCTGATGTGTTCAGGGAGCCAAGTACCCGTGGGCCACATGCTGCTTGAAGTGCAGCAGATATCGTATCGTATTTGATCTTCGCATCAACTCAGAGAGGTGAGAGTTTTCATTCCTCTTTACAAGCAAGGGAACAGATTCAGAAAGGTCAAAGAACTTACTATCTGCTTCCAAACAGAACTTCCAAAGAACTTACTATCTGCTTTCTTCCCAGTGTGCCAGACGGGAAGGGCCTCTGGGATACGTTAGGCCAGAGATACCCAAACAGGGCACGCTGAATAAAATTATGAGCTCAAGTAGTAATGAACATCTAAGTTATACACAAGAGTTTTAAAAGCCAACAGAAATTATATTCTTAAGGTGAACAAAACTATCCTGTTTGACCGCTGTTGTCGAAATTATCCCATTGTTTTGGTTTTGGCAGAAATGTTACCAATTTAATGCAATCACACCACTTGGTTCATTCTTGTTAGAGGCTCTGGATGCAAGACATATATTTCTGTGGTTATTAAAATTGGGAAAGCCAATTGATTATGATTTGATTTCTTGAATCAGCTGGGACAGGCTAGATTACACGATAATAACAAACAACCCCAAATCTCCGTGCTTGAAACCAGCAAACGTGTACTTGGGCTCCACTGCATGTCCATGGAGCCAGCCCAAGGCTCTGCTCTGCCTTGTCCTCATTCCAGGACTCAGGCTGATCAAGCAGCCCCTATCTAGAACATTGGGTCATTCTTCCTGAGAAGGGAAATAAGAATTCTTGAGAATCTGGCACTGGAGATGAAATGTTTAACCTTCTGCTCACAGCTCGCCAGTGAGAACAAGTCAGTTGGCACAGCACAGCCATAAGGGGACTTGGCAGTGTGATCCAAACTCGCCAGGCCTGGAAGGGGAGAGCATCTGAAATATTTGGTGAAGAGCACTGATGACTACCAAGTGTAATGAAGTTTTGCTGACTCTAATCCCATCCACAGTTATCTAGTAAACATCAGGTTTGTGCCAGGCATTGTATTAGGCACTAAAGATAAGAAGTGGTTCTTTCTTTACAGAAAACTCAGGCGTATTTGAGACCAATTATTATGTCAAATAGTGTCTTCAGTGACCGAAAGTTGTAAAGGCCCCGCTCTAGACCAGCTTCTTCTTTTGCAGAGGCAGACACAAAAGCCCAGAGATGTGTCCGAGTTGACCCAGCTGGAGGAAGACTGGTTTCCTAACCCGCCCCCCCACGCTCCAGTAAAGCGAGTGGCAGAAAGGAGGCTGAGAAATGCCTCAGTGTTTAGAAACCTCTCTTGAAGGTTGCATAAGTGGCCTAGGGTGTCCTGTTTATATGGAAAGACCAAGGAATGTAGACAAGGCAGCTACTTTGAGGGGTATGACAGGGGCCAGGAAGTCATGAACCCTAAACACAGCCAGGAAAGCTGTGGTCAGCTGCTCTGACCTGGCACCAGACCACACACCAGGCTCTTTAGGGAGTCACCATGTTAATGCTAAGCCATGTGAGACATCATGGTTCCCTAGCCTGCAGGAGTGGAGACTTCTCATGTGACAGTCTTAAGGGTATGTGGTTCAAAAAATGGTTATTCAAACTCTTTGAAAATAAGGCTGACATCGGTAAATGTATATGATGCTTTTTTGCCCCCGTTAAACATCTATGGGATAGGGCAATTGATGGCATCTCCTCATGAGCAACATGGGTTAAACAAAAGAGCTTTGGACGTCATCAAATCTGCCTTTGAGTATCAGTTCTCCCACTTGCTCTGCAATGGACACTACCTTTCTCTGTTTCACATCCCTCACCTGTGAGGCAGGGATCACAATACCTAGCACCGTGGGCTTCCAAGACAAATTATATGGAAGGAATTAAGCAATGCACCTGTACTTGCCAAGTATTATTTCTGGGACTCAGAGAGCCCCAAAGGAATGTTAATTTTCATTACCTCTCACTTTGGTAGCTCAGCTGAACTTGTGGTCATATTTTTCTGGACACAAAATCTGACTTGTTTGTGTGTCCAACATTGTATTAGACTAGGCTGGGATAATAAATAGAGAAAATTGTGGTGGCTTAACACAATCGAAATGTATTTCTTGTTCACTTAACCATCCTGGGTGAGCGTTGGCAGGGCCCCCTCCTCCATACTGATGGAGGCTTACAGTATTTACTCTGTGGCTTCTGAGGTTGTCCTAGGTGCTGACATCTCAGTGGGCCAGGAGACAGAATGCACACGGAGAAGCAAATGCGGGAGGTTAGTGTGGACCAGGGCTGGACTTGGAGCCTTCGCTTACACTTACACTCCCTTGGAAAGAACTTAGTCACATGGTCACACCTGATGGAAGGTGGGCTGGGAAGTCTCACCTAGCTGTAGGTTACAGGGGAGAAGGGATTTTTGTGGACAGTTATCTGTCTTGATTATTAATCAAGAGCAAACTGTGCTTCCCTTATAGTTTTTATCCCCAGCCAGGCACACAGAGAAAGGTGAGACAGAGCTGACCTGGGAGAACCTAAGAAGCCTTCTAGTGAGGAAAAGGTGGATTTGATCTGAGCCTTGAATTTTAAAGGAAAGTACTAAACCATGATTCTAATGATCTTTTTAAACAACATTTCTTTAACTTTCACTAGAAGGTATCACACACTGGGGATACAAAGATGGCAAAAGAGATAAGCAATTAAGCTGGAAGGATCAGAAATAACAGGTTAGCTTAGAGAGCATGATGAAACGTGATTCTTTTATGAAAACACAGTTAACAACGAATGAAACCAGATTCGTCTAACAAATTTTCTATCACAAAATACTGTTATGTGCAAAAGTATTGCCTATGTTGTTTTTCATGCCTCTGCATTTACTAGAACTGCCTAAAGGTCTGTACATAAGATTTCCAATTGAAGTTCATTTTGCTCTTACTCTTGAAAGAACTTCTTAGTGAAAGCAGTTCTTGCAGTTCTGTTTTCAACCAGCAAAACATTTTTATATATTACTCTGAACTTGTCCTCCACATTCTATTGTCCTAATTGTACTGTTTTCTGATTTAAATTTATGTCCTGAGATAGTAACATTTTGGGGGGGAAAAAACAAAAAAGATGCTACAGTTAAGAAAGATAAACAGACAGAAGGAGGAAGGAAGGAAGGAAGGAAGGAAGGAAGAGAAAGAAAGAAAGAAAGAAAGAAAGAAAGAAAGAAAGAAAGAAAGAAAGGGAGAGAGGGAGGGAGGAAGGAGGAAAGGAAGGAAGGAAGAGGGAGGAAGGAAAGGAGGAAGGGGAGGGAGGGAGGGAAGGAGGGAGGAGAAGGAGGGAGGAAGGAAGAGAGAGAGAAGAAAGAAAGCTAGCTAGCTGAGCTGGAAGCATGACTAAAGAAAAGGAACTGCTTTTCCTTAAAATAACTCTATGAAGAAGGATTATCATCACTTATTTTAGAAGTAAAGAATTTAACGATGATGATTATGGTGATAGCTGACTCTTATTTAGCATTAACTATCCACTGAACACTGTTCTACGTGCTATATGGGTATATACATTTACATAAATACAAGTGTATATATAATAAATGATATAATTATATATGTGTACATATGCATATATTTATACTTATCACTTATTTAGTGTGTGTGTGTATCTTACTCGATCCTTATAACAAGCAATGGGAAAGGTGCTATTATTATCTCCATCGTAAGTGTGAGGAAACTGAGGGCAAGGTCAGTAACATGTTCACAGTCACAGAGTTGGCAGTAGAACTGGAATTTAAAACCAGAGACCCTGGTTCCATCATCTGTGCTCTAACCATCATGCACACTGTCTCAAAGAAGTCAAAATGTTTAACAACATGCCCGGGTTGCATTGTGAGACAGCAGCAGAAACATGACCAAACCCTGGGGTGTCTATGAAGTGCCACTTGCTCTTCTGCTCCCTACTGCCTCTCAGTAGGACTGAGGTGTAGAGCAAAGAGGGGAGAAAACATTTTCTATGAGGGGTCAGCATGAAAAGAAGATAGCAAAAGCCCCCTAAAACATACACCCTTGCATTTTCTGACCTCCAATGCCCAAATGCCAGTGGCTAGTTTTGTGACTCAACAGAAATGCTCTCTTGGTGACACAGGCCACAACTCCTAGTCCAAGATACATATATACCGTCAATGTGTTTTTCACATGGAGAGAAGCTTCCCTCAAGTTGGTGCCTGAGTTGTCACAGCAACAAGAAAAGACAAGGAAAGCCTTGAGAAGCATCCAGTGGCAAGAGAAGGGTGGCTGCTTGTGAGAGCAGGTGGACTGGAGGAATCCTGGTAACACTATGGATCCCAAGAACATCCAAGCCAGAGGCATCTGGTAGCCCACCTGTAGATGAAGGACCTGAGCTTCAGTGAAGTGGTGGGCACTGCACTAAATGCTTTAACTAGGTTATAGCATTAATTTCTAACCAGAGCTCAAGAAGATATGATCCTCACTTATAGATGAGGAACTTGGAGCTCAGAGATAAGATGCAGCTTGCCCAACATGAAGTCATGATTCGAGCCCAGAACAAATCCCAGGGCCTATGTCCTTAGCTATAAAACTGTATTCCCTAAGGACTGTGACTCGCCCTGCAACCAAATAGCTATCCAAGTTGACAGAGCCAAACCAGGGCCCTGTCCTTTCTGTCCTTCAGGGACTCAGGTTTTTCTGGTTATCAAATAGCAAGACCCTCACTCACATAGAGATCAGCCATGTATTTCATCGATACCTCTCAACATTCTGCCCTTCATTGCCCTGGGATGGGCCTTGTTCAAACCTCTCTTCTACAGCTCAACAAATAAGCAAACAAAAATTAAAAGCTTAGCTTTCCATGAAAAGGCAGTGTAAACATCTGGCAAGCTTCCTAGGTCTTGGCTTCCTCTGGCTGGGTCTAAGTGTATAACGTGAGTGTATTTGGATTTCAACAGAAGAGGCCTTGCTAGACATTACTCAGATCCCTGCAAAAGCAAACCAGCCCTAAAACTTACTGATGGAAATACAAGTGCTCTTGTTTGTTGACCAAAAACTAAACAAATCGTTTGAGGTTTCGGGCTCAAAATCTTTAAAAAATGCAGTTCCCACGTATTCATTTGGGATATGTGTGTGCTTGCTTGAATCTTGTCTGGACTATGATGGAGCATAAATATCAATATGTGCAAATAAATAAATTCGAGTTTTATGAAGTGAAATGGGCCAAATGGAATCTCAAATATGGACCAGCCTTTGACAAAATCATCAAGTGGGTCAAGTTTTCTCTACCATCTGGGTAACTTTGGGAATCACACAAACTCTCTGGGCTTTAAATGCTCACCTGTAAAATGGGCATAGTATTAGGATAGTGTAAAATTGGCTGTGGTGAGAATGGTTTTAGAAAATCATGTGAAAGCCTTATAAACTGTAGAGTCCTACACATGGGTGAGAAGTTATGTTTCCTCCTACTTCCTCTAGCAGGCACAGGTCCCATCGAAGCACCATCGCCTCCACGACCCACCTCCCCAGCTGGTCTCATGCTTGTCCTTGACTACCCAAGGACCCCCAAGAAGACCTCTTCTCCGTGGACTACCTTTCCCTGAGAAGCACCAGAGATTTTGCAAAATATAGGCATCAGGTGAATTTGGTTGTAGATGGGAAGCAAAAGAAAACCAACATCACCAGATCCAAGAAAGCATAAGCACATTAGCCACTCAGTACTAAGCAGGGTAATTCCCTCCTCCCCCGCAAGAGAGGAGGCAAGAGAGAAAGTCCTTTCTAAGTAGTAGAGCATTCACTTTTCTGGAGGGCATGTTAAAAGGAAATCTGTAGCAGGCAGCTGTAAAACAGGTAGTAGCATGGGCAAAAGGGAGGAGTGGAATGAGCAAGACTGAGAGAGGCTTAAGCAGTGCTGGATTTTCTAATAGCAGCCAACTGAACCTATGCCTCAAGGAGGAAGACCTAATCAACAACTAAATACATGAATGAATGAGTAAATGAATGAATGAATGAATGATTTTAAATTAAACAATATAAAAAAGTTCTGCTCTGGTACACTTCTCCAGGATGTTCTAAAAGGAGGGACTGATTTTAATTTCAGCTAGCTTATCAATTTTATGTTTTGTGGCTTACTTTGACTTTATTTTGAATTACATATGAGAAAGGGATGCCACAATACTCTCAGTGCTTTGGACATCTAGAGATCCTGACCCAGGGGGCACTTGGGTACTGAGTGTCAACAAGAGCTTCTAAGAGAGGATCTGATTACACCCCATAGTCCTACAATCTGAGAATCCAAAAGCAGAGAGGCACTGACTGTAAGAAATGGCATGCTTCAGTAAGAATGTGGAGCAAACAATGGTAGCAACTCTGTAGAATGGTCGGAGTGGTTGGCCTTGGCCCAATGTAAAAGACAAGGTTACACATGGAAGATGGTAGTGAGCCCACTTGGCTATCACAAGAAGAGGAACATGGGCGCAAAGGAGTTAACAGATTACTACATACAATTCTTCTGTTAGATGAATTGATGAGGATTCTTGTCATGCTATCAGAGCTTGAAAGGAAAGGAAAATCCTAGGTGAGCTTTTTGACTGAGTCATGTGATATTCTATGATCTCAAAGCCTTTGCAGTTGCAAAGCAGATAAAGTCTGATCCCTTTGCCCTAAATGAAGAAAGCATACCTAGAGTTGTGCATTAATCTCGCCCTCCAACTATCTTTACAGATTTCTCATCTACTTTATCTCCACAGCCAGAAAAGGGGGAAAAAGAGCTGGGGAAGAGGAGGGAACTAACATTTAATGTATGCTCCTTTGTGCCACCGTTATATGAGTCAATAGATTTAAAAATGCCTAATAATAAAAATTATATAAACACCTGTACGGTATGGCACCACTACAACCCAGTAAATTCAGGAAGAAAGTTAAAGTCACAAAAAATTATATTCTGGCTTACTCACACTTACCTGTCTGTGCTTTTGACCCCCAATAACCATCTTCCATAAGTTAAGTGAAAATATGTTGATAACAAAAAGATAAAACAAAAACAAAATAAAAACTCACAATATTCCTAATTTCACTATTTGATTAGTCTTTGTCTTCAATATGGCCTATAATTAATGTAATTAATGATGGCATATAGAGATACCCAAAAAACCAACATTCTCAATATTATGAAAAGCATCTTTCTGTACATATGGATGGATCTCAAGCCTCATGGCCTTTCTCATAAATTTGTTTCAAAATTTCCTGGAGAAAGCCAGTAAGTGAACATTTTTAGAGAAGTGGGGGAGGGGGAAGCAATTTGCTTTTATGTTCACAACGTACTACCCTTTTGCTTTCTGAAAGCCTTCAGATACGCAAATTCCTGTGGCAAATCTTTCCCGGTCTCAATTTTTAAAGCAGCATGAAGTAAGTTTGGTACTCAGTAGTCCTGAGACTTCATAGATGCCAAAAACTGTCTGCAGTTAACAAGCAAACAAATAAACTAATGGAATTATGGAGAGAAGAATGAACCTCTCTCAAAAAGCAGAACATGTGGTTTTCCTTTACTAGGATTTTCCTTCACTTGCTCTCTCTACTATTCTCCTTACCTTTAGGTAACTCACTCGATGTTAAGTTTCTGATGATAACAGGAAAGTCTCAGAAGGAAGATTGCATTCAAATTTGTTAGCATTTATTTCTACAAGGTTTCCAGTTTCTTTCTCCTGGATTCATCCTGATTGCTCAAGCGCCAGAACTGGTAGCCAACTTCCTCATGTCTCAGAGTCTAATAGAAACTGTTTTTATGACAGTATTTTGGTCTGTTTGATCTGCTACTTGCCAAGAACTCTTCGCCCTGACTTATCAAGCTTAACTTCAAGAAAAATGCCTGCCTAGCAAAAAATATTATTGGGGATATTATCAAGGCAAAGCAGTTAGAATTCCTCGTTCCAGTTTGTCATTCCCTCACTAATTCTCATATTAAATGGGGAAAAAAGGAGAAAATTATAGATATTCAATTTTTTTCCTTCCTTAGACAAATGTCTTGACCTTTTTAAAGCCTTAAATGTTTCAGTGAATAAGTACTATGTCTACTTTCAAATGTATGTTTTTAGCTCCTTTTTTTAGTGGTTTCTTGGAGTTTGCTAACTCAGGAATAGAAGACCTTCCTTCTTCTCCTCTAGTAAGTGCCTGAGTTCTCCTCTCCCCTTCCCCTTCCTGCATGCCATTGCCCCCCAGGCCCGCACAGGGCACAAGGAGGAGATCATCTGTTGTACTTGTATGTAGTTGAAAGCCTGCAAGTCTGATATGCCAAGGACCTGGTTGAGAGTGGCTGCGCCATTGACTTCTTGTAGTTTTGGAGATAAGGAAGTGGTGCAAGATTGTGAATTCCTATCAGCATTTCCAGCACACTAGCACTGTGATGGGCAGAAAGTAGATGCTGCCATTCCCTGCCTTCATCCCTCCCATTCACTCTGCTTTCATTCATCACTGGGTTGACAAACTTAACACAGAATCACTACACGAGATAAAATATGTGAAAGCAAAGAGCACATAGGAAAGTCTCAACAACACCCTGTTTTATGGAATCACTCTCAAATCACCTTCACAGCAGACCTCAACGTTAAGTTTGCTTTGTTTATCTTTGTTTGTGCCTTTGTTTTCCTATCAAGGAGTCCATATGATTGATCCAGTTTCCCTAGCAAAGTCTGTCTTTTTAGAGTCTGAATTCCCAGGTGCCTTAAATTGTCCTTTGCTTTATTTCTCAATTTCATTTTTAAAAGGAAACACTCATGCAACTCCACAGGGCTTTGACACTCTGCAATGGATCTGAGGGTGGAGGAACCATGGGCTGAGACCATGTTTTCAAAGCAGGATGGAGGATGGTGATGGGGTTGGGTAATGGAAGCTCTTTATTTACCACCAGCTGCCTCCAGCTGTGACACCCTGCTAGGTTATGGAATAGAGCACAGTAAATAAACACCCTGAGGAGACACGCTGAAGCACAGCACACATGGAAATCCATCTCCTCAGAAATCCTGGAAAAATATGTACTCAGTGATGAGCACGTCCAAAATAAACCATCCCAAGCCAACGATTTGGAATGATTTCCACGTTGCTGCCCCTGGAGCGATGCAGAGGAATAAACCAGGATTGCAAAGGTCATTGCTCTGAGTGGATATGCTGTCCTTCACCTCTCCTTACAGGGCTGTCTCCTATCCATCCTTCACGATTCAGCAGAGGAATCACCTCTTTGGGGACATCTTCCCTGACATCTGCCACCAAGTTACTTCCTCAGAGCTTCCATGACCCCTGGGCTTTCCACATCACAGACTCATCACATCATGTTGAGGTTACAGGCATAGTCTCTGTCGCTCCCACTAGACTGTAGGAGTCACTGGAGTGATGGACCACATTCTAGTCATCTTCATACCCCTTATATTTAGCACAATAGCTGCTTGTTGCTGCTCAGGAAATGTTTGCTTAGCTGAGTACATTCTTCTTGGAAGCTTCATTATGTTGGTCCTTAATTTAAAATGAAAGGAGAGGGGTGCCTGGATGGTTCAGTCAGTTAAGCGTCAAACTCTCATTTTGGCTCAGGTCATGATTTCAGAGTTGTGAAATCAAACCCCATGTTGGACTCCATGCCTAGTGTGGAGAGAGCTTAAGATTCTCTCTCTCCCTCTCTCTCTGCCCCCATCCCCCACATGTGCACATGTGTTCTCTCTTTAAAAAACAAAATAAATAAATAAAATAAATAAAAATTTAAAAAGAAGAGAAAGGAAATGGAAGGAAAAGAAAATAAATGAAAAGAAAAAAGGACAAGTGTTGGAAGGGACCTTAAGCATTAGCCAGAGTCCATGGACCAAAGACACAAAATATCACTACCTTTATCCTGCCCATTCCTGTTCCTTAGCACAGTGATTGCGTTCAGTTTATCTTGTCTCTGTCCTTCCTTTTTCTTCCCCTCTCCTTAGATCCCAGGTAGAAAATGCGAACAGGCAGCCCACGATTAGGAGACACTACTCTTACCCCACCTCCTTATTTTACAAATGAGGAAACTGAGTCTCAGGATAACCTTACTCCCATTTCCACCTTTATTTTTCATTCTCTGCCCATTTAATCCTTATCTCTACGAGAGTTCATTCTTAATCCTCACTCCATGGAGGCTCACCCCACCCTTCATTCCATCCCATCCACAATGAGGAATGTGAATCTATACATCTTGACATTCTAAGACATTTTGTTGGCACACCTTCATAATGGTTAAAACTTCCAGAGAGGTTAAAAGTAAAGTGAATATGATCCTGATACTTTTTGGGTTATATCTGTTTTCCTTTGTGGCTTGTAAGTCAGGTCCAAAGGGAGCTATACCTCACTCCAAAGTGATCGAAGTCAATTTATAGGCAATAACGATTTTTAAAATTCGCAATAAAGTCAACTTCATTGAACACATACTAAGCACTCTACATTCTGCTAGGTGTTTTGTGTCCATGGTCTCATTTCATTACCAAGATTCTGTAAGACAGATATTTTCCCCCTTTCATAGTGAGAAAGCTAAGGCCCAAAGAGGTCAAGTAGCATACCCCAAATCATATAGCCAATTAGTGAATGAGCCAACATTCATAACTAGCTGGTTCAAAAACACACATTTTTTTCTTCCACTCAACAATGAAGACATTTAAGTGAAAGAAAAGTCCTGTTTAGATGCAGCATCTAATTTCCGTACACCTTTCTGGAAGCTATCTCCTTCCTTCCTCTACTCCTCTAAGATATCTCTAGGGAAAGCTAGTTTTTGAATAGGTAAGGTGCCCCAAACTATAGGAGGCACAGAACCGAAGCCGGGGATCAAAAACCAGGAACTCTGCCAAAGACTAGAACCCAGTAATATGGGAAGAGGTTGCAAGGACAGTCAGTCCAGCACACGCTGTGAACCTAGGGAATGCGGTTCCCTCCCATTTGGAAAGCTTTCAATGGGCTTCCACTTAGTGCTTCAGCTTTTGTCTAGCAGCATCTTAAAAGCACCACTGAACACCTGCCATTGTGCTCTCATTTGGCCATGAAGGATTGCCCTGTGGGCACTGCAATTGTTATTGAAACTGTGGGAACTCAATAACTTCCTGGAAATTGCAGGTTCTGCCATAACAAAGTGACCATTTTAGCCAAAGCAAATAACTTCTCAAACTGTACTCCTGCTAACCCCAAACTCTCCAGACTTTAAAGCAGAGAATAAAGACCCTGCAAGGTCACTTTATTCCCGCTCACACATTTTCTTTTCCTGAAGTCCAAATTCATGGTCAATTTTTATTCTTTGATTTTGCTTTTTTGAAGCAACCTAGAATCAAGCCAGGGGTGGATTCTTAAACCAGAAGTCAGACTTCAACAATGATTCAGCAAGCAGGATTATTCCAAGAACTTAGTGCAAGGAGTATTGTGCCAAGTGACTTCTTATCCATTCGTTCATTTATCCTCACAACAACCTGGTTGGGCACAATTGTACCCCCCACGTTGTAGATGAGAGATTAAGTACGTTGTCCAATGTCACACAAATGAGAAGATACTAAGCAGAATTCAAACCCAGGTTTGTTGGGTTGTTGGTTGTTGTTGTTGTAATTATTAATTCCTTTCACTATTTCACAGCAATCTCCCAATCTAAAGAAGCAGGGCTACAAAGGGATGGGTAGTTTCAGGAAGTAGCAAATGCCCATCGGGGCAGTAAGACATGAAACAGCAGAGGATGTGTGATTCAGTGCACTTTAAATAAAAAAATTAGTGGTGAGTAACAGGAGAGGGGTCTGGACAGGAAGTCAGGGCCACATCATTGAAAGCCATATTAAGGCACTAGGGTACTAGGCAATGTAGACTGTTTGAATAGCTTTAAGTAATTAATGCATCATTCTTTCAACAAATATTTTATGTAGTACCAACTATGTGTTAAGCCCTGGGGACAAAACTGTAAACAGAACAGATGTTTCCTGTCCTCACTGGACCCACAGTCCAATAGGGTCATTTCCAGATAGAGTGGAAAGTGCTCTGATAGGGGATAAGTAGGGTGCTAGAGAAGTATTAGAAGGACCAATGAAGGGAAGGCTGCCCAGGGGAAATGATGCCCAAGTCAAGACTTAATGGAGGGGTGGTGTGGGAAAGAGGTAGTCAAGGAGATTGTTAAAGTCAGTGGAAAAAGCATGAGTGGCACTAGAGGTGAGGGACAGGACAGCACACCAGAGTAACTGAAAGATGGTAGAGGGGCTGATGAGTGTGGCTAGAGATGAGGCTGGAAGCATTAGACATGAGGTTGGAAGGGGCAAGATCAAGAAGCCAGGGAGTGTTGTGAGTAGTTTTTGTTTTAGAAAACCACTTTGAGTGTGGAGGCAGCTGGACACATAAACCCCATCAACATAAATTCAAGACTCTATCTTTAAAACACTGTGAAAATGTGGTTCAAAAGTTGATGGGATCTCAGCAAGCAAATCTGTCACCTCTCCCAACCAGGATGCCTTCAGGGGCAAGCAACAAAAACTCAAACTGGCTTAAATAATATATCACATAAAATGAAGCCCAGCATCAGGGAAAGCACAGCACAGGGGCTGAATGATATAATCAAGCCCTTTGGTTTTTTCCATCCCTCCATTCAGCCATCCTCAACACTGGCTTCATTCTAAACCTGGTCCCCCTTGCATTTTTAAAATGGATGCCATTAGCAATGGGGATTCTGTGCCTCTGTCATCATCCATCAGGTAAGAGAGGGAAATCCTGCTTCCTCAAGCATGGAACCTAAGTCCCTTCATTTAGCTGATTATACTTACAAGGCAAGGCGCTCCTAGATCACTGGTCATGGGGAGATGCCATGTGTTCACTGGCTTAGATTAATTAAGACCTACCTTTGAAACTGGGAATGGTGTCAACTTTCCCTGGGTGTCATGGTGGCAGAGAACATGGACACTAGAAGATAATGATGTGTTAGGAAAGAAGAAGTTGAAGAATGGTTGCAGAATCTATTACCCTCCACCATTACAGACTGGGCACCTTTGCATTTGAACAAGTGACCACAGCCCTGATACCCTGTGTGCTCTGCTGGAGCAGACAAGCCCCAGGTCAATCTCCCATCAATTACTCATCCAGCAACAGCAACCAAAATGGTAACTCTCATCCTTCAACCTGGTAAGTTTAATTATATGGAAGTGATTTTGTGCCTAAACAGCTCACACATTGGACATAGCAATCCTGGATAAAATAGAAGTTTATTAAACTAGTCTTCATACTCACATAACTAACAAAAAGATACTGTCTAAGCCAAGATCTTTTTTCTTTTTTCCTTCACAGAATAATGTTGAGGATCAATTTCTCCAGCTTAACATCACCAGCTTTGGCAGCAGCTCATATTTGGAATATAAATGATGTCATCTGGTTGGCCTTTTCCCATCACAAACAGTAAATCTCTGAATCTGGAGAGATCTTTTATTTGGTTACACATATTGTACAGCATCAAGGGGTTAGAACACATGTGCTGGAGATTATTAAAATCATCTGGAGGAGAATGGCTTAGTATTGGAAAGCCCAGAACTTACGACCCTTTCATGCCTGGAATCTCCATCAACTCTTCTTTTGCTCCTGCCTTTTCAAATCAACAGTTTTGGCCGATTGGCTCATAATCCTTTGCTGACTGAAGTTTTTTTTTGGTGCACCACGTTTCTTCTCCAGAAAAAGATATCCCTACACAGTGAGCGTAGGGCACAGAGGCCAGCCTCAGCTCAGCAATGGTTACATGCCCTTCGCTTGCTTCTCATCTGTACAATGGAGAGGATGATAACCAGCCTCACAGGATTGTTTGAGAGGAATAGTAGGAAATTACTGGATTTTTGTTTATCACTTTATTTGCTAAGATCTTTCAACTGCATTAGTATTAGACTTAATCTTGTACAGGGAAGATACTCGAATATTTGTTTGTTGGATGACATGGAAGTAGGTGGGAATATGGCTTCATGGACTCTGAGTCAAGTTGGCTCACATTTCCAAACTTGGTTTTCTTCAGCTATAATGTGCATTCAATTTTAACTTCCTTAGGGTTAGAAGAATAAAGGAAAGAACACACGTGAAGCATCAGCACTGTGTCAGGCACATTGGTGTTCTAGAGAAATAGAGGCTCCCTTTTCTACACTTCCTTCCTCTTCAGGAAGGACACAGCCATGGAGAAGAGACAGCAGCAAGACTAGGTTCTGGTCTTTGCTTTCCAAATGCCCAGTTATGTGAATTTCAGTCATGTGAATTTTCTGAATCTCTGTTCCCTCATCTGAAAATGAAGGAGCTGGTCTAGATCTGAAGTTCTCACACTTTTGAAAGCCATAGATCAAACAACCAAGCAAAACACCACAGACCAGACCATAACATAGCAGAGTCAACTTTTTGATTTGATTAATAGGTATTTTTCAGATAACTTCCACTTATCATTATAAACATTTCAGATGAAAAGATAAAGGACACCAAAAAAGAAGGAAGAACAAAATTTCAGAATACAAGACAGCACTTTAAGTGGGATGAATTAACTTTGTGAAAAAAAATGGTTTTATTGTCCTATTGTCCTCGTTTTTTTTCCTCATCTTTCCACAGACTGGTAAAAATTTGTCAGGACCAACACGGGTCTTCAGAGTAGCATTTGGAAACCAGCAGGCTGTGTGATCTGGAAGGTTTCCTCTAGTATGATAGTTCTGTGATTCTATCATGATTCCACCATGGTGAGAGGTTGTGGTGCTAAACAACAGTTTATTTGGGGGAAATTAATAAAACAGTGAGACAATCCTGAGAAGAAATCAATCCAATAACTAATTTTGCTGAATTGAATGATTCTGGATCTAAATAGGGAGTTTAACTTTGTCAAAACAGCCTAAAGTATGATGTACAGGTCGAAAGGTCCTCAAGACACTCCCTTGTCCCTCCTGTTAATCCTACTGATTCAGCCTTCACTCTTCATTGACCATAATGTGACTAAGATCACACTTGCAGTTACATCCAAATGTGAGAGAGATGGGAGCAGACCAAATCCATCCAAAGTATTCCTAACTCAGGCCCCACATGTTCACCCTAAGGTCAACTAGTCTGATACCTGCTGTTCTCTAATCTCAAGCCAGAAAAAGATCTTTGAGCTCCACCGTAGTGCTCTCAAAGCCCCTGCATGAACACCACATATTTTATTACTAAGATTCTAAATAGAGACTCACTGATTCCTAGTTAGCACTCATTTTTAACAAGCTTGGTTGTCTGGTTTTTACTAAATGAGAAATAGACAAGCAGGATAGAGGTAGGAGAAGCTGTTAAGACAGGTTAGTGATTGAGGTTATGTGTCACCTCCCAGAAGGAGAGAAAAATCAAAAACAAACACATAGAACTGCACTACTACTAAGAACAACAGCTGGTATTCATATCTTTGGTTCTAAATCACCAAGAAAAGCTTAATCTATCTTCTATAACCTTTTAAAGGAAGAAATGGCTGTAGATTTTAACAAAATAGGTTGAAAGAGATGCTCAGAGGGGCACATCTCAGCTATCAAGAAATTCACCTGAAGTAGGTAAATGCTAACTCTCCTATGATCCTACAGAAATGCAGTAGAACAGTAAAAGGAACAACTGGCTCTCCTCTTGTAGTTGGCCTCTCATGAAGTGCTCTTTACCTCCTTTTGTTTTCATTTACTATTCGTATCAACCCTGTGAGGGAGAAATTGTTATTATTATCCATTCACTTCTCCAAATGAGGAGACCGAAACTCAGCATGGTTTAGTAGCTTGCCCAGGATAGCAGGGTTAGTAGGGCAGGGCACACAAACCCAAGGCTTCTGACTTTAACCCCAGTACTTTTCCCACCCTCTGCTCCTCTCGCATCCTTATAAATAGCTATAAGACTAAGAGGTTCAAAGGAACTTCCTTCTGGTTCTCAGGCCCATTATAAATGCCACTTGCCCTGGAGAGGAAAATAAAGTCCATGCTCTTTGCTGACCTATGTGCTAAGTCATTGGCGCCCAGAAATAACCTCCTGGAGACTACGGGCCTTGTATTTACCACAAAGCAGTGGGTAAATAACTAGTTGGTGTTTTAGTGTTTTGTGGTCACTTAATCTGTTGTGTTCCTTCCCGAGACTCTGAAGGTTTCCTTTTTCAGTTAATTTTTATTTACGTTTCTGAGGTCTGCGTTGTTTGGGGTTTGGTTCATTGGATGTTTTTCTTGGAGTGTGTTGCCATTGGCTTCAGGAGGTTTCTGCTCTGCTATTTCATGGAATTTTCCCTGAGTGTGGATTGCTATGTATTTCTTCAGGGCGGTGAGCCAGGGCAGTGTTGGTATGTAATCTGTTCCTCTGGCCAAAGGACTTCTTGTCACCCATCCACATGGCTTGACTGTATTTCTCCGCTGATAATTCCCCTCTCGTCTGTTAATGTGCAGCGACCTTGGAGTTCAGCCATCTTGTGTGTTATGTGTTACTGGCTCTGGATGAGACGAGCCCAGTTGCTTCTGATAGAGATTGTGTCAACTGATTCTAGTAGTTTGTTCTATCAGCCCAGGGTTGGGGAAGGAGATACACACCAAATGTTACGGGAAGAGTGGAGAAGGCTCCTAGGGTTAATACTACAGACAAAGCGAGTGTGTGACTGAAAATGTCTAGCCTTCCACATAGCTCTGTGCCCCAACAGGAGGCAGAGCCAGGAATGCCAGGTGCCTCTCAAGCACCACACGCTCCCATGACCCTCAGCAAGCCTTTCTTCCTCTGTCTTTGACAAGCCCATAAATGATGTGCCAGAGAAAAATAAGAATTTGTTCCATATCAGAAAGTTTTGTTCTTTAGATGTTTTCTTTGTGGGTAGGAAAAAAAAAAAAAGGGTCAAGTAGTGTTTGGTCATTAAAATGGCATGTTTCTCTCAAAGCTTTCAGGCTAATTAAGATGCAAAACACACATTGAGACAAAAAGTTGCCCTGGATAAATCCTTTCTTTGGCTTTCATTTATTGTACTTTGTTTCATTATTTTGTTTATGTGTTCTATACTCTTATTCTTTCCACAATGAACTTGGGATAGTTTAGAAAAATATGTCAATACAAAATAAAATATTAAATCATTGGAGAAGCAGGGTGAATGGATAATATTAAAGATGTGCGTATAATTAGTGTTTAGAATTTCATAACAAATATTCTTGTAAAATTGTTAAAACTGATTAACAAAACTAACTCCAAAAGCCTACTGTTTACCACTTAAGAATCTGCACCCAATTTAATTTTAATTTTTTTTATAATATTTTTTTTATTATGTTAGTCACCATACAGTGCATCCCTGGTTTTTGATGTAAAGTTCGATGATTCATTAGTTGCGTATAACACCCAGTGCACCATGCAATACGTGCCCTCCTTACTACCCATCACCAGCCTATCCCATTCCCCCACCCACCTCCCTCTGAAGCCCGCAGTTTGTTTCTCAGAGTCCATAGTCTCTCATGCTTCATTCCCCCTTCTGATTACCCCCCCTTTCTTTATCCCTTTCTTCTCCTACCGATCTTCCTAGTTCTTATGTTCCATAGATGAGAGAAACCATATGATAATTGTCTTTCTCTGCTTGACTTATTATGCCCTTCAACAGATGACTGGATTAAGAAGTTGTGGTCCGGGGCGCCTGGGTGGCACAGTGGTTAAGCGTCTGCCTTCGGCTCAGGGCGTGATCCCAGCGTTATGGGATCGAGCCCCACATCAGGCTCCTCTGCTATGAGCCTGCTTCTTCCTCTCCCACTCCCCCTGCTTGTGTTCCCTCTCTCGCTGGCTATCTCTATAGCTCTGTCAAATAAATAAATAAAATCTTTAAAAAAAAAAAAAAGAAGTTGTGGTCCATATATACAATGGAATATTACTCAGCTATCAAAAAGAACAATTTCTCAACATTTGCTGCAACATGGACGGCACTGGAGGAGATAATGCTAAATGAAATAAGTCAATTTAATTTTAATTTAGAGGTGGAGGAGACCACCTTCAATCCCCATGCTGACTTAGGTGCTCTTGCACACCTCTGAAAGCCAACAGTTTTCTTATTTGCAGGGAGATAAAAGGAGAATAATATTTACTATTTCTATAATACATACTAGGCATTGTATCAGTAACTTGACATTTAATAATTCATTGAGTTTTCTCAAAAACTCTGTGAGACAGGAGTTACCTCCGATGGACCGACGACAAAACCAGATGAGTAACTTGCCCAAGTTCACCCAACTAGCAGAGACAAAATCAAGATCAACACCAGAACACCTGACCTCAAAGCCACTGTTCTTTTCATTTCATTAGACTATCTGCCTGAGAGACAGGTAAAGAACTGTGGAATATGTTTCCTCCAGTTAGTGAGAATTAAATTCTCAAAGGTAGTTCATTCAAAGGTTGCCCTCAAGCTGTATGCTGACCAGGAAATAACTGTAAGTTAAAAGAAAATCACAGTATCTGGTGGTTAAGGTCAGCAAAAAGGAGTATGTGTGGTTATCTGTGGCTACTGGCACTGCCATACAAATGTCCTCCAACCAGCCCAGAGAAAACGTATCCCGAGTTCCTCCAAATTAGAGGCCATAACAAAACAGGAAGAGCAAGAAGTTATAGGCCTGGTACAGAGAAGCCATCCTACTAATCAGGGAGAGAATGGAAAATGATGTGTGTTGTGTTGGAAAAGTCACTTTCAAGAGCTGTAAAAGAGGTGAGAAAAATAACACTCTCATTTGTAATAATAGCTGCCCCATCAGGTGTCTGCTAGGTGCCATGCACTCTCTGAGTTTCATTGCTAATCCTCATAAGAGAACTCTCTTTTTTCAAATGAAGAAACAGAGGCTCTGAGAAGTTTCATAGAAGGCTATGGCAGGTCCACTAATAAGGTTCGGAGCCAAGGTCTCAATCATGGCTAACTTTGAAATCGATACACTCTTGACTGTGCTTTGCTGCTGTTCTGTACCAGCCAGGCCAACCTGAGGCAAAGCTAAGGCAAACGGGGTAACACTGATGCCCAAGATCAAATTCTGAAGGAACAGCAGCATCTACTTCTGGAGTCCTCGAGGCATCAGAGAGATGTCTGCAATAGCAGTACTCTGGAGAGGACATGACTTCTAGCCCAGCACCAGGGAAAAGGAAGAGCCTTGAGAGAAGAGAGCTGGGACCTTTGAAATGCTCATGAAGGAAACTCCCTCAATTTAGTGGCTCTTTCATAAGCTGGTGAAGTTTGGGGACACAAATAATTTTAACAAGCTATCTATAATGTAAAGGGAAAAAATATAATTAAAAGTAAGTCTCTCAGGGCACCTGGGTGGCTCAGTACGTTGAGCGTCTGACCCTTGGTTTCTGCTCAGGTCATGATCTCAAGGTTGTGGGATCAAGGCCAGAGTCAGACTCTGTGCTCAGCATGGGATCTGCTTGGGATTCTCCCTCTCCCTCTGTCCCTCCCCCTGCTCACATGCACTCTCTCTCTTTCTCTCACTCTTGCCCTATCTTTCTCTTTAAAATAAGTAAATAAATAAATAAAAATTTAAAAAAATCAAATTAAGTCTCTCTTCCTATTAGTATATTGCCATAACAAGATACCACAGATTGAGTGGCTTAAACAAAGAAATTTATTGTTTTACAGTCTTGGAAGACAGAAGTCCAATAACAAGTTTCCTGTCAATTCAATTTCTGGTGAGAGCTCTCCCCCTGGCTTGTAGATGGCCACCTTCTCATTATGTCCTCACGCAGACATTTCTCGGTGCTGTCTCTTCTTTTAAGGATACTAATCCTATTGGATAAGGACCTTACCTTTATGACCTCAATTAACCTTAATTTCTTCCTTAGAGGTCCCATTTCTAAATATAGCTACATTGGGGTTTAGAACTTGAACATAAGGACTTTGGGGGACACAAGCATTCATTCCATAATATCCTTCCACTCCAGACATACAGTTGGCATGTTCCCCCCTCCAAAGGCAAATACTATTACCAGTTTCTGAGTATTCTGCCAAGACACTCCATGCATAACATGTGTTTACACAAGTGAAGGGACATTATGTGCTATGCTCTGCATCTTCCTTTTTTCCTCCTTAAGTAGGAAGTGGAGACTGTCCAATGTCTGCTTCATTCCTTCTCATGATCACATAGTATTCCATTAAATTTCCATAGTTAAATGTAATCAACCCCATACTTACACATAGTAAGTTTGTGCTCACAATTTGGGTGTTACAAACAATGCTTCAGTAAACATCCTTGTTCAAATATGTTAGTAATTGTGTTAATATAGCTGCTACTTAGCACCCACAGGATGAAATCCCAGCTGACATACAGGATCCAGGAGAGCTGGTTGGGTGCTGCCCAGTTCTCCATGTCATCTCCAACCACTCACTTCCACCTGCAGGTTGTAACTTTCCATTAGAGCAAATCGATAACATCAGAAATCCCCACAGTCTCCAGTACTCATACCTCTGAGTCTTTGCAGGTGTTATCCTGTATGTTCTTCCATATTTTGTCTTCCCTGGAAAGCTCCTACTTATTCTATAATCTTTCAAATGTTACTTCTTCTGCAAAGACTTCACTCTTCCTCCCACACAGATTTAGGAACTCTGTCTTCGACAAAACTACAGAAGTAATGTACATCTACATCATTATTACTATAATTTTATATGTTTCTCTGACTTTCCATTATATGTGATAAATATATGGAAAAAATTGTTCCTCATCTTTTTATTTCTAATGAGTTCATTGAATCTTCAAAACAACTCTTTGAAGTAGCTACCAGTCTTACTTCACACATGAGAAAATTGAGGCATAACGGTGTGAAATAACTTGCTCAAAGAGAAAGTAAATGTCAGAGCAGGGACTTGTACCCTAACATGGTGGTTCCAGAATCTTTATTACATAAAGGTCCTCATCAGACATGTCCAAACTCTTAGGGCTCCTCTTACTCTTCTTCCAGAGGGGGTTCTTCTTGTCTTTTTCTCTCCCAGCTTCCCCATCTCTCCTCCCATTACAACTCCATTTCTTCCTCCCCACAAACTATATTGACTCCTTCCTAATTAATGAAGATTCATTCAATACTCACCTGTCTCCAGCCTCAAAGCCCTCCTCTTACAACTACCAGGGATCAGTACACAAAGGACCCCCATCTACCAGGGCCCACACACCATCATAGGGAGTGGAGGACTATGTGTAATAATTATAATATTAATAGAACATTCACGTCAGGTTGGGTTCACCAGAAACCAGACTCTGAATTGAAAATGGGCATACAGGACTTTATTCAGGAGACTCAGGATGGCACCTGGGGAAGGGAAGGGAAGGGAAGGGAAGGGAAGGGAAGGGAAGGGAAGGGAAGGGACACAGGGTTGGGCAGAGTAAGAAGTTAAGCTCTGATACAGTCCAACAAAGACCTCAGCTAACCCCACGGGGAGTTCTGGAGTTGACATGGCCTTTCAGAGCTGTACCAAGTTGAGACAAGGTGGCCAGCCTACTGATCAGTCATTGGAAGCAGGCTGCCCCTTGAGAGGGGATGTGACATTGGGCAAAACAGTTTTCTTTCTTCACCAATGAAGACTGACACTGAGGGCTGTCTTCAGCAGCACTCCCTGCAGTAAGGAGTGCATTCCTGAAGGGGAGGGGGGTCAATGTGGCACATCAGAACATTCACCCAATGTCCCATCCTTTAAATGCCTACCATCATATTATTCTAAGCACTGTAGCTTCATTTTCCAGATAAGACGATCAAAGCTTAGCCAGGTAAAGTCAATTGGTAGAGATCACACAGATAGTAGCAACAGAGCTGGTATTGGAATCCAAGCCCGGCTGAGTGCAAAGCCCATGTTCCTTCCCTACATTAAGCTACCTCCCTCAGGCACATTATAAATTGTATGACAGCATATATGTGGTAATCTTTTGAAGACCAGAAATATACACTCATAGAACTGAACTCCTTCCAGAACTGTGCTCTCCCATCATGCCCCAAATAAGCAATTCCCTCTGAGCCCACACACCCACTTGCTCTCATTTTCCACATGTTTACTTGGATGTAGTCACCAATTACATATCAGGCAGATGTCATCTGGAAAAGAAGCCATGGTCATTGTCAAAGAAAAGCGAGAAATGCTTTAAAATTACACTGATGTCTAGTCCACATTTGAGGGTAGCTCACCTTTTAAAACAAAAAATATTAGCAATGTTTCCCAAATGTGGTCTATGGACCTGGGAATACCCAAGATTCTTTCAGGGGGTCGTGAGGTAAAACCTATTTTCATAATAATAGAAAGAAGTATTGCTTTTTCACTGTGCTGACATTTACATTGACATTTGTGCTGACACTGTGTTGACCGATGGTTCAGAAGCCATAGTGAGTAAACAGCTGATGCTTTAGCCCCCGTCAAGGCAGCAGCACCAAACTGTATTAGTTGTATTCTTTAACACTGTGCACTCACAGTTAAAAAACAAAAATAAAAATAAAAGCCAATTTCACTTAAAAATGTTTTAAAAGAGAGCAGTAAAAAATATTTTTATTACTCGTAAGAGAGACCGACAAACTACGGTTATTTAGACTTGGGTATATGAAATACATTTTCTTAAAATTGAATGAAAAGAGCCTACCACTTTAAGAAAAACAACTCATGGCATTTGTTGTCAATGATTAAATTCAAGCTTTCAAGCAAGAATTTAAATTTTGGGAAATTTATATCTGCCATCATGAGCTTGACAACATACTAACACACACTTTTCTGATGAGATTGGTGGTGATAATAAGGAATGTGATTTTTTTTTATATTGTATAATGAAATGAGTCAACATTCTGAAGATCTGCATAATTCAGTCAACTGATATTTACCATATGACCAGTACAATATGTTATAAAATTATGTGTGGGCAAAAAAATCCACTTGAAGGAAAGATAGACCAGTGAATTTCAGTGCAGAATATGAAAAGCTCATTGATATGGTTTCAGATTTCACATTGTAACCAAGCTATAAGAAATTACCACTTGCCAAGTTTTGGTGTAGTATCAAAGAAGAATACCCACGAATATCTGAAAAGTTAATAAAATGATTCCTGTACTCAACTACATATCTGTGTGAGGCTGTGTGTTCTGCACCAACTTCGACAAAACAATACACTGTACAGATTCTGACTCTAGAACAGATGTGAGAATTCAGCTGTCTTCTAGCAAATGAGATATTAATCACATTTGAAAAAACATAAAACAATGCCACCCTTGCAACTAATTATTTCTATTTTAGAAAATATAATTATTCTTCATAAAAATGTCATTTCTATAAACATGGAATGGATTTATTATTGTCATTTTAAAATAAATTAACAAATACTGTCATAGTTTCTCAGTTCTAATTTCTAATCTCGATAGATATATCCCACATAAACAAAAGTGCTTTGGGTTCCTTGATGATTTTCAAGAGTGTAATGGGTTCTTGAGACCGAAAATTTTGGGGACAACTACTCTAGAATCACTTAGCCAACACTCAGAGATCAGAAGTAGGATTTTTCCAAGTGAGTTATCAAAGTATTGAATGAATAAATGGAATAAGTATCTTTTATCTTTTTAAATTTTTTTCAAGTTTTTATTTAAATTCCAGTTAGTTAAGATACAGTGTAGTATTAGTTTCAGGCGTAGAATTTGAATCAGGTGATTCATCACTTACATACAACACCTGGTGCTCATCACAAGTGCGTTCTTTAATCCCCATCACTTATTACACCCATCCTCACCTACCTCCCCTCCAGCAACCCTCAGTGTGTTCTCTATAGATAAGAGTCTGTTTCCTGGTTTGCCTCTCTTTTTTCCCATGTTCACCTGTTTTGTTTCTTAAATGGAATAAATATTTTTAAATGAATGAATGACAAAAGGATCAGGGGTAATATATTTGTATAACTGTATAAGGCAAGTCAGAGAGTGCTGACTGAGATCGGTTGTGTGGCGATATAAATCCAGAATATGAAAATGGAAAGATCCCTAGAAGTGGAGAAGCTGAATATGATTTATTCATTAGCTATCATATGACAGGCAATTTTTACACCTGCCCACGTGGAAGTTACCTGACAAAGAGGACGTGTGATATAGCTGGGATCTGACCCCAGATATGTGTGATTCCACATGGTTCCTGTCTGTTTCCCCACACTGCGCTCCCTCCCACCTGGTCTCCAACTCCTTCTCACTCCTTTTATAAAGGAGGTAAGGCTCAAAGAGGGCAAGTGAGTGGTAGAGGCCACAGATGAATCAGTGGCAGAGTCAAATCCAGAAAGCACTTCTTGGGACCCCTGGCTGGGACTCTTCCCATTGCCTGATGCAATGTCAGGCCAAGTACCCCTGAAGAGGAAGATAATTTGTAGAGTGAGTTATATGGTCCCCCAGCTCTGAGAACTAAGAGTTCTAAGAGAAAATTCAAGGAGAAATTTGTGCAGGGAAAGGAAGTTGGAGTACACAAAGTATGAGGTGGCTGATTCTTCTACAGCAGGTGAGAGGAAACTGGAAGAAAAGAAAGAGGCCGAAGTAAAAATTGTAGGCACTCTTGCTCTTTCTCCGGCTGTAACTTCATTTAACACATGCTCATAAAGCACCTCCCATGAGGCAGGCATTATGTGAGGTGGGACATTATGCTGGATGCTGGAATTTGGGTCACGAGTCACAGATAATTCCAGTGCTGGCGGGTCTCGCAGTCTTGTGGGGAACACCAATGGAAACAGTTCTAATACACTGGGAGTGACCAAGGTTTTGACAGGCAAAACACAAGATTGTGTGAGATATGGAAGAGAAACGTAACCCTGCCTGGGCCCAATGACATGGCACCTACACTAAATCTTAAAGATTCAGAATTACCTAGTAGAGGAAGGAGAGAAGGCACAAGGAATATAATGTGTGTCACACACACCCAGAGTATGACTTCAGGGAGAAGTGAAAACACTTTGTTCCGACCAGAAAGGGAATGGCCACTTTTCAAGTCCGACAGCAGCCACTCCCAGACACTCCGTAATCGGTCATACAGAAATACCTTCAGTTCAGGTTTAGACATTTAAAATAACCCATGGATCCATCACAACTCCCTTCTTGGACTTCTAGAGGTCTAGGGATCCCAGGCTGAGGATCAGTGGGCCAGACACTGTGTAATTTTCTGAGTTTTCACAGGGAGAGTACACCCCCCCACACACACACAAAGACACACAACACTGGTTTTTTACCCATGCCCCATTCCCCACCCCATACTAGGAGGCCCATAAGTATTTATGAAGAGGTAAGAGTCTTTCTCACTTCTGCTTTTTCTTTCTTCTATTCTTTTCATTTCAGCTGCTGGAGAAGAATCAAACACCTCACCAAACTTTTCCCCTAAACAGACTTTTCTTATAATTTGCCCTAGGGTCTTCAGTTCTCACACTGGGGTGAGAACCCACCTGCTAACTGGCTTCCTTCCCAGGGGGTCTTGGTTCTTGATGGACCATATTTTTCCATCTCAATCTGATCATACCAACAATTTCTTAAGGATAGGGAACTTGACTTTTTCATCTCTGAATTTCCACCTTAGACCAAAGAACATTTGTTTAATGAAAAAAGAAGAAAGAAACAAGAAGTAAAGGTTTATCATCCTAAAGCAGCCCTCTAGCTCTTTCTCTGCTGTAACTGCTACCCAGGTGCACCACTAAAACTGCAGTGGCATCTCTTCTTTCCCACATGGACAAGGTTGCCATGATTCCTGGGTTTATATTTCCCAATACGCTCTGATTCAGAGGGAAAAATAAAAAGGACTCCACAGGAAAGTGCAAAACCCAAGCACAACAAGCCGGGTGTGGGGAGATGCTGAGTGTGTGAGTCAGCTCCCGGATGCGAGCAGATGCTGGATCCCTCTCACCAAAGTCTTCCTCAATTTCCTTTCTCCCCGCTCCAGCCAGGATATATCCTGAGCTATGGCAGCTGATGGAAACCGGGCACAGGAACCCATGGAAAAGTCTGAAGAGACAAGAGGAACCTCGAGCCAGGTCTTTCCAAAATCCAAAATGAAGGTGACTGTGAGGGTCCTTCCAGCTGCCGCTAAAATGGAAAATTACAACCATTTCCTCCAGTGTCTGGTTAAGTCTCTCCTGAAACCGTACTCAATCACCTCCTCTTTGAGATACAACCTTTCCCTTCCTCCTGTAGCACAGAACCCTGATCAGTTTCATTCATCCAAAAGAAATCATATTTTTAAAAAGATGAGGACCAACAAAAGAATAATGAAAAATTAAATCCTGCTCCTGAATCTTCTTTTTTTGTCTTTTATCTAATTTTTTTTTCTTTCTTTCTCATCTAATTTCCTTAAGAACTTTTCTTTCATTCTCTGGCTCAATTTTCTCATTTCCCATTCACTTTTAAATCCACTGCAAGCTGGCTCCTCTTGCTCTCTCCTCATCACCAATTCCACTGTGCGTATTCCTGCCTTCATCCTACCTGGCATCTGGGCAGCATTTGACCCTCTTGGCCATTCCTTTCTTTCCACTGTTCTACTTGGACTGTGACTTTTACAGCACTATTCCTGCTTCTGTTTTGTTTTGTTTTCCTATCTCTTTCGTCAGTCTTTCCCAGAGTTGCTCACTGCTTCCCTTGCTCTCCGCTTAAATATTAATGTTCCCTATATCTCATTCATTTCATTTTTGGTCAGTTTACTCCTTTTTCTCACTTCTCATTTAAGAAATATTTTTGAGCATTTTCTTTTTACCAAGCATTGTTCTAGGTAACCAGGAATTTGCAGACAAATTCGCTGTCCTATGGAACTTAGAGGATAAAGTGGGACACAATGATTTTCTACTCTGCACGCTATTACTAAAAGATTTCATCATGGAACACTACATCAAAAACTAATGATGTACTGTATGGTGACTAACATAATAAAATTTAAAAAATAAAAGATTTCATCCTCATTCATCATTTCACCTACCACCAAAATGCTCTTACTTTATAATCTACCATTTCTATTTCGAACTTGATTCTATGTTCCAGACACATACCTCTACCTCAAAGTCCTTAAAAAAATATATACTAACCCAAACTATACATTATTTCCATCTCGTATAGGAATTCAATCAATTCTGCTTATTTGAATTAAATTTATTTCCCCCATAAAACCTATTTCTTCTCTTTTATTTCTTCTCCTTTATTTCCTGTCTCTTATGCAAATCGCATCATCACCCATCGTCATTTAAGCCCTAATTACAGGACACATTTAAGAATCTGCCCTTTGGGGCGCCTGGGTGGCACAGCGGTTAAGCGTCTGCCTTCGGCTCAGGGCATGATCCTGGCGTTATGGGATCGAGCCCCACATCAGGCTCCTCCGCTGGGAGCCTGCTCCTTCCTCTCCCACTCCCCCTGCTTGTGTTCCCTCTCTCTCTGGCTGTCTCTATCTCTGTCAAATAAATAAATAAAATCTTTAAAAAAAAAAAAAAAAAAGAATCTGCCCTTTTTGCAAAGTGGGTGAAAGGAGAGTAGGAGGTACAGTCTTCAGTTATGGAATGAATAAGTCACAGGGATGAAATGTACAGCACAGGGAATAGAGTCAGTGGTATCACAATAGTGTTACATGGTGACACGTGGTAGTTATACTTGGGGTGTGCATAGCGTAATGTATAGAGCTGTGGAATCACTATGTTGTACACCTGGAACTAATGCAACATTGTGTGTCAGCTACACCTCAATAAAAATAAATAAATAAATAAATAAATAAATAAATAAATAAATAAACTTGCCCTTTTTAACTTACCTTTCATCCAATCTGTTTCCAAGTCATAAGCATATCATCTCCTAAATATCTCTTGCTTCTGTTACACCCCTTTTACAAAAACCTTGTAAGTACTCTAATCAGGTCAGCATCATTGCTGCCCTCCCTTGGATTAAGCTCTTTTGAGCCCTATATCATTACCCCGCTACAGGTGTGCTTTCTAACATACACTATTGATAATCTTACTGCTTTGCTTTAAACCCTTCCATGCTCTCCTGCTCCTGGGTAGAGACAGAACTGCTTCCCAGCTTGCAAGGTCTTCCACGATCTCAACCTTCCATCATCAAGAACTTCCCTAAGCCTTATACTTCCCCAACCACTTTCTGTATAATCATATGACCCGATGGCACAAGCGAACTGAAATTTTTAGAGTTATCAGAATGGGAGGTATCCCATGTTTATGCCTCAGCGACATTGCAAGAGCTCTTCCCTATTCCTGAAATACCATACTTTTCTTTATCTTCTTCTAGACCACCTTGCCTTTGTGCAACATTCAGATCCTTGGCTAAAGGCTTCCCTTACCCCATCGGGAATAATCAATTTCTTTCTTACAACACTTTGCACATGTTTCACTTATGGCAGCTACCATATTTTAGAAACTGTTTCCATATTTTAAGTCCTAGAACTGACAGTTTTCACTTCTGTATCCCTTGCTCTACAGACAGTACCTAGCACATAGCTGATGCTAAGAAAACATGTGAAGAAATAGTAAGTCCTATAAACAAGGCTGTGCTTTACCTGTGGATTAATTTGAATTTGCTATTAGTTTAATTCCACAGTGTTTTGGTTTTGTTTTGTTTTGTTTTGTTTTAGTTTTTCACCTGGAGAGCAATATTTTTAGAGTGTGTATTATCTCTGGATACAAAATATTTTGACTAATCTCTCACTGGTGAGTACCCAACCTGGTAACAGCAGAAGCCATTACTCAGCTCCTGATACTGCACTATTTCTGGGGGATCCGCTGGTTATCCAGTAGCATGTTGATTACTCTGACCCCATTTCATCATGGAGGCAGCAGTATTTATTTTAACAAGAATAAACAAATTTTCTAGATAAAGATTTTCCTCCCCCACATACACCCTTAAGACAACTCTATTTTTTGTGGCCTTACAGAACACCTTATCCATTGCTATAATGTCCTACATATCATTGCTTCCAATTAGTGAAAACCTTTTATAACAAAGGAAGTATGACAGTGGATTTCCATTCAAAGACTTCACTGGTCTTACCATGTGTCCCATTATTCATATACAATTGGCTTGAGAGAATGATGGAATGGCCTAATAAGGGCTCATTCTTTTTAAAATTTTATTTATTTGAGAGAGAGAGAGAGAGAGAAACAGAAAGAAAGAGCATGTGCACACACATGCATGAGAAAGAGCAGGGGGAGAGGCTGAGGGGGAGGGAGAAGGACAAGCAGACTCTGTGCCAGCATCCTGGAGCCCTACATGGGGCTCGAGGCAGCTTGACACGAGGCTCAATCCTGGGCTCCATCCCCTGAACCTGAGATCATGACCTGAGTCAAAACCAAGAGTCGGACACCCAACCGACTGCACAACCCAGGTGCTCCAATAAGGGCTCACTTTTGACACTAGGTTGGAGACAACATCCTATGGAGAAATTTTTGCTTGCTAAACCATTACCTTGGGCTCACTAGCTTTGGGGTTACTACTGCCATAAGGGAGAAATACTTTCACCACAGTAAAGTTCTATTATTGTTGAATGAGACAGTATTGTGACTCCTACTTCCTTGTATTTTTTGAGCTCCTCATGTTGTGAACTAATAGTCAAAGAATATCACTGCCCCAGCAAGGATATCTGAGTCCAATTGCCAGAGGAAATTGAGATGCTCTTACACAGTGGTGGTAAACGGGACTGTGTCTATGACTGAGGGGATTCATTAGGGCATTTCTTGTTCTCCAACAGTTCTGTTCAATGGAAAACTAGGGCAACCCAAAACAGTATTTTCTAGGACTTAGAACTCATAAGAATAAATATTTGGGTTACTTCAATAGATAAAGAATGCCATCCAGCTGAGGGATTGGCAATGAGTAATGGAAATGCAAGTGGTAACAGAAGAAGGCAGCTGTAATTATCAACACAGGCCACATGACAGTTAAATGAAAGCTGAGGTTATATCTGCATGTCTTCTTTAATTAACATTTTTCTTATCCACCCCTCATTTCCACCCACAACCTTCCCTTAAGAACCTTCATGGTGATGGATATTAAGGAGGGCACGTATTGCAATGAGCACTGGGTGTTATATGCAAACAATGAAGCATGGAACACTACATCAAAAACTAATGAAGTACTGTATGGTGACTAACATAACATAATAATAAAAAAAAAGAACCGTCAGGCTTCAGATGGGAATTTCATCAAATTAGGACTCCCATGTGATATTATGGTATTTGATGGGATTTTTGTGTCATCTATGCTGAGGACATCAATCTTTTGCCTGGACGAAGACAAGAGGAGGTGTTGAAGGGCAAAGGTGGTGGACATTGCCAAATTTCTTCTAATTGGACCATCATATTTACATTCCACCATTCTCCAACCTGCTCTGAGCTCCTGGACACTGGCCTTATGGATCCGTCAACAAGCTCCCATGATCAATGGCCTCCTTGGGTTCAGCCAAAGGAAGAAAGGACAGCAGAAGCCAGAAGGAAGGTGACATTAGGTACTTATTCTCTAGACTATTTGCATGGCAGATCACCTCAGGTTGGCTATGTCCCTGATTCAAAAGCCACAGGTCCTGTCAAGTATCCTCTACTAAGATGATCCTCTCCAGTTCTGACAAGACCTCCTCCCCTTAAGCTCCCCAGCATAAGCCTGTAATCAGTTCCTGTTACTAGCCTCAGGGTACCCCAACATCCCTTATTTCCCTAATCCATGACTATACCATTGTGAATAGTTCTTTCTGAAAATCATTCAGTTGGAGAGTGTCATCTGTTTCTAGCTGGGATGTTGACTGATAGAGCTGGTACCCCTTGCATTGTGGGAGGATGGTTCTGATTAAATAAGAATCTTAAAAAGACTGCTGTTACAGATTTATACTCCTGTGGAGGTCCCAGATTTCTGGATGAAATAGCTCTAGGGGAGACTTAAGAAAAACGTCTTTTTTTTTTTTTTTTTTTTTTTTTTTTTGATAGAGCTGTTAATGGGCTTCCCTCCACCACTTCTCCCCAAAAGCAAGAAATATGCCAGGGCATCCCAAACGGAGGTTTGGATTCATTTCAATTTACTCTGATAGTAAATTCCATAGCTGTGGACCTTGGACTAGGATGGCTGTCCTATAGCTGTGGACTGACAGTAGCTGTTCTTGGCTGACTCAAAAGGGCATTTATGAGGACAAAAAGAGGACCATGAGCTCTTCCTTCAAACTGCTAAGTACATTTCCAATAAAATATTTTTCTCCATATTAACAAAGAAATTGAATCATCTGTGAACTAGGCCATGCGGGAGAAATAGGTCTCCACTTGAAAGGAAAAAGTCTCAGGAATCAAGCTCATTTGCTCCAGCCCCTCCACAAATCTTCCAGGACCTTCCTGACCCTGCTACCAATGCCCCAGCGTGCTCTATGATTCTAACTAGAAATTCAGGGGTGTTCTTTGCCTCTCCCCCTACCCACCTCAAGTTTTGACCGAGCCTGGCTGACTGCAACTATCCAAACAGACTGGTTCAAATTGCAACTCTAATACTTCAGAGAGCTGTGACTTTGACAAGCATATGTTTCATTCTTTAGTTTCAATTATTTCATCTGGAAAATGGAAATAATGATATCTAATAACCCTTGATTAGAGATAATATGAGAGCAATTAATATGTTGAATGAGCATGATTAGGAGAATAATTAAAACAAAACTTTGTTTTCTATCATCCCTTTAAAATATTCTAAGTGGAAGTAATCTTATCATTCTCTTGGATGAAAAAAATATGTGCAGATTCTACAATGTTTCTCTTATTCTTTCTCTTAGTCTTAGGTACTAGATAGTTTCACAAGTTCTCTAAGGAACAAAATCTGGCTCCTTAGAGACACGATGAGGGTAAGAAACAAAAATAATTAGGTCTAGGGGAATAAAAAGAAAAATGACTGTCATATTTGAAAATTATGTAATTATCTCTGGAAAGCTTAAAAAAAATCTGTGGACCAATTATTAGAAATAGGGAGATAATTTTAAAATGTGGCTACTTATAAGATCAATATATACAACTTAATTCCATTCCTATTAACCTCCAGAATATACAAAGGACTCACATAAAACAATAAGAAAATGCTGAATATCTTGAAAATGTAATTTAAATGAAGACTTCAATTAATGGAGAGATATAGCATAGTAATAAAAAGAGACTATTTTAAAAATGTTAATTATCTCCAAATGGATCTATAGATTTAATACACTTGCAATTAAAACCCATTAGGATGTTCTGAAGAAGATGACTCCCTGATTCTAAAATGTACATGCAAGGGGCGCCTGGGTAGTGCAGTCGTTAGGCGTCTGCCTTCGGCTCAGGGCGTGATCCCGGCGTTATGGGATCGAGCCCCACATCAGGCTCCTCCGCTAGGAGCCTGCTTCTTCCTCTCCCACTCCCCCTGCTTGTGTTCCCTCTCTGGCTGGTTGTCTTTCTGTCAAATAAATAAATAAAATCTTAAAATAAATAAATAAATAAATAAATAAATAAAATGTATATGCAAGAGCAAAGACCAAATAGTAGCTAAACACTCCCAAAGTGGGAGGATATCCTCTATTAAATAGAAAGACTTATTATAAGGCTTGTTAATTAAGACAGTATGGTATCAGTACAGGCAGAGACAAGTCAGTCACAAGATTAGAATAGAGATTTATGGAATAGACCTCCACATATACAAAAAATTCTTATCTGACAGAGGCGCATCACAACCTGTTTGAGAAAAGAGGATTTATTTGTTTAATGGTGCCAGGAAAAGTCAATATCCAAAGGGACAAAAATGAAATTGAGATCCTTCCTACATACCATACACAAAAATCAGTCCCAAATGGATTACAGATATATATGATAAGCAAAACTTTAAAATTTATAGTGGATTGTACAAGAGACTATCTTTACAACAACAAGGTAAAAGCAGACACCAAAAAATGCTAAAAGGAAAGAAAAAAGTGATATATCCAACTATACTGAAATCAAAGACTTCTTTATATCAAGACACCAGTAAGAAAGTGAAAAAACAAGTCACAAACTGGGAGGTCATATTTGTAATACTTATTATGATGATGATGATGATGATGATGATGATGATGATGATGTTATGTTAGTCACCATACAGTACTTCATTAGTTCTTGATGTAGTATTCCAGGATTCATTTGTAATACTTTTAAGGGACAAAAGATTAGTGTACAGAATATAAAAATAACCTCTATAAATTAATCAGAAAAATCAAATAAACCAAATAAAAGTGGGCAAAAGTTATTAATCGGCATTCCACAAAAAAAAAAAAAAAAGTCACACTAACACGGCAAAAAACACCTGAAAAGATATTCAACGTTTTAGAAGCCTGGGAAATAGAAATTGTGGTATGGTTTTTACCTACTACAGTTATGAAAAAATCATAAAGTTTGACATTTGTTGGTGAGGATATGAAAGGGAATGTAAATCATTATGAGAATTAGTTGGCATTATTTTATAAAATCAAATGTTTGCATAACCTATGGTCCAGAAGTTCCATTCCTAGAGATTTCTCCCTAGAGAGATCATGCAAATGGGTACCAGAAGAGCAAAAGAATGATCATAGCAACATTGCTTGTAATAGCAAAATAAATACAAACTGAGGGCTTCAGAGGGGAGAGGGGTGGGGGAGTGGGATAGGCTGGTGATGGGTGGTGGGGAGGGCACGTATTGCATGGTGCACTGGGTGTTATACGCAACTAATGAATCATCGAACTTTACATCAAAAACCAGGGGTGTACTGTATGGTGACTAACATAATATAATAAAAAATATTTAAAAAAATATCACAACTGTCAGATATCACAATGGTCAGAATGGCTAAAATCAATAACACAAGAAACAAGAGGTGTTGGCGAGGATGTGGAGAAAGGGGAACCCTCTTGCACTGTTGATGGGAATGAAAACTAGTGCAGCCACTCTGGAAAACAGTATAGAGTTTCCTCGAAAAGTTAAAAATAGAAGTAACCTATGATCCAGCAATTGCACTACTTGGTATTTACCCAAATACAAAAATGCTAATTCAAAGGAATACATGCTCCCCAATGTTTATAGCAGCCTTATCTACAACAGCCAAATTATAGAAACAACCCAAGTGTCCATCAACTGATGAATGGATAAAGAAGATTGGTATATACATATATATATATATAAAATGGAATATTACTCAGCCATAAAAAAAGAATGAAATCTTGTCATTTGCTAGACATGGATAGAGCTAGAATATAATGCTAAGTGAAATAAGTCAGTCAGAGAAAGACAAAAATCATATAATTTCACTCATATGTGGAATTTAAGAAACAAAACAAATGAGCAAGGGGGGATAAAAAGAGGGAGAGAGAGAGAGAGAGAGAGGCAAACCAGGAAATAGACTCTTAACTACAGAGAACAAACTGATGGTTACCAGAGGGCAGGTGGGCAGGGGGATGGGTGAAATAGGTGATGGGGAGTGTACTTGTGATGAGCACAGAGTGCTGCATGAAAGTGTTGAATCACAATTTTGCACAACTGAAACTAATATTACATAGTGTGTTAACTAACTAGAATTTAAATAAAAACTCGAAAATAATAAATAAATAAATAAGCTAATGAGTAACACAATATTAATCTACAGGAAATTGCAAGTAAATTGTGGCATAGTTACACATTTAAATATTATAGAACAATGGAAATTACTTAGCTATAGCTATAGATTATGATATAAATGAATCGTAGACATTATGTTGTAAAGCAAGTTTCAAATCATTGAACTCAGTATTATAACAAAAAATCATTTTGAAATAAATTATTTGGAGAATAAATACAGATGTGATGAAACCATGGGGAAAAAGGAATGATAAATACAAAAATGAGGAGTGAGGTTACCTCTGAGAAGCAGACATGACCATGGGAGAGGGGTAGATAGTATACTGATACTGTTCTATTTCTTAAATTTGGTTATGGGTTCCTAGGTGTTCATTTTATTATTTTGTTTCATAACTATATGTATTTTTTGTGTTCAACAGGTTCCTGAAACTCATACTTTTTTCAATCTTTCAATGTATTTTTTTCAATATTTTTTCTCTTTCCTCTGTCCCTTCCATTCTGCTATTGAGACTATACAGTGGATCATTTATTTCAGGTTACTGAGCATGTTAGTGTGATTTGCTTCCTTTTTTATTAATTTTTAAAATTTTTAATTTAAATTTAATTAACATATACTGTATTATTAGTTTCAGAGGTAGAATTCAGCAATTCATGATTTGCAGACAATACCCAGTGTTCATTAATTCAAGTGCCCTACCTTAATGCCCATCACCCAGTTACCCCATCCCCCACCCACCTCCCCTCCTACAACCCTCAGTTGTATCCCTATATTTAAGAGTCTCTTATGGTTTGCTTCCCTCTCTGTTTTCCTCTTATTTTATTTTTCCTTCCTTTCCGCTATATTCATGTTTTGTTTCTTAAATTCCACATATCAGTGAAATCATAGGATATTTGTCTTTCTCTGACCGATTTATTTTGCTTAGCATAATACCCTCTGGTTCCATCCACGTTGTTGCAAATGGCAAGATATAATTCTTTCTGATGGATGAGTAGTATTCCATTTTATATATATACCACATCTTCTTTATCCATTCATCTGTCAATGGACATCTGGGCTCTTTCCACAGGTTGTCTATTATGGACACTGCTGCTATAAACAGTGGGGTGCAGGTGCCCCTTTGGATCACTATGTTTGCATCCTTTAGATAAATACTTAGTAGTGCAATTGCTGGGCCATAGGGTAGTTCTACTTTGAACTTTTTGAGGAACCTCCGTACTGTTTTCCAGAGTGGCTGCACCAGTTTGCATTCCCACCAACAGTGTAAGAGGGTTCCCCCTTCTCTGCATCCTTTCCAACATCTATTATTTCCTGACTTGTTCATTTTAGCCTTTCTGACTGGTGTCAGGTGGTATCTCATTGTGGTTTTGATTTGTATTTCCCTGATGCCAAGTGATGTGGACCACTTTTTTATGTGTCTGTTGGCCATTTGTATGTCTTCTTTGGAGAAATGTCTGTTCATGACTTCAGCCCATTTCTTAATTGGATTATTTGTTCTTTGGGTGTTGAGTTTGATAAGTTCTTTATAGATTTTGGATACTAATCCTTTATCTGATAAGACATTTGCAAATATCTTCTCCCATTCAGTTGGTTCTCTTTCCTTTTGAGACTGTTTCCTCTGCTGTGCAAAAGCTTTTTATCTTGATGAAGTCCCAATAGTTCATTTTTGCCTTTGTTTCCTTGCCTTTGGAGACATGTCTAACAAGAAGTTGCTGCGGCCAAGGTCACAGAGGTTGTTGCCTGTGTTCTCCTCTAGGATTTTGATGGATTCCTGTCTCACAGGTGTTTCAACCATTTTGAGGGAGTTTTTGTATATGGTGTAAGAAAGTGGTCCAGTTTCATTCTTCTTCATGTGACTGTCCAATTTTCCCAACACCATCTGTTAAAAGAGATTGCCTTTTTCCCACTGGATATTCTTTCCTGCTTTGTCAAAGATTAATTGAGCATAGAGTTGAGGGTCCATTTCTGGGTTCTGTATTCTGTTCCACTCATCTATGTGTCTGTTTTTGTGCCAGTACCATACTGTCTTGATGATTACAGCTTTGTAATAGAGCTTGAAGTCTGGCATTGTGATGCCTCCAGCTTCGAATTTCTTTTTCAATATTCCTTTGGCTATTCAGGGTCTTTTCTGGTTCCACACAAATTTTAGGATTGTTCCATCTCTGTGAAAAATGTTGATGGCATTTTGATAGGGATTGCATTGAATGTATAGATTATTTTGGGTAGCATAGACATTTTAACAATATTTATTCTTCCAATTCATGAAAATGGAATGTTTTTCCATTTCTTTGTGTCTTCCTCAATTTCTTTCATAAATGTTCTATAGTTTTCAGAGTACATATCCTTTACCTTTTTGGTTAAGTTTATTCCTAAGTATCTTGTAGTTTTTGGTGCAGTTGTAAATGGGATCAATTCCTTGATTTCTCTTTCTTCTGCCTCATTGGTAATGTATAGAAATGCAACTGACTTCTGTGCATTGATTTTATATCCTGCAACTTTGCTGAATTCCTGTATCAGTTCTAGCAATTTTTTTAATGGAGTTTTACAGGTTTTCTTCATAAGAGTATCATGTTGTCTACAAAGAGTGAAAGTTGGACTTCTTTACTGCTTTGGATGACTTGTATTTCTTTTTGTTGTCTGATGCTGAGGCTGGGACTTCAAGTACTACGTTGAACAACAGTGGTGACACTGGACATCCTTGTTGTGTTCCTGACCTTAGGGGAAAAGCTCTCAGTTTTTCCCCACTGTGGATGATATGCGCTGCGGGTTTTTCGTATATGGTTTTTATGATATTGTGGTATGTTCCTTCTATCTCTACATGGCAGACAGTTGTTATCAAGAAACGATGCTGTATTTTGTCAGATGCTTTTTCTGCATCTATTGAAAGGATCATATGGTTCTTGTCTTTTCTTTTACTAATGTGGTGTATCACACTGATTGATTTGTGGATGTTGAACTATGCTTGCAGCCCAAAAATAAATCCCACTTGGTCGTGGTGAATAATCCTTTTAATGTACTGCTGGATCCTATTAGCTAGTATCTTGGTGAGAATTTTTGCATCCATGTTCATCAGGAATATTGGTCTGTAATTCTCCTTTTTGAGAGGGTCTTTGCCTGGTTTGGGAATTAAGGCAATGCTGGTCTCATAAAATGGAAGTTTTCCTTCCATTTATCTTTTATTTATTTATTTAGTTAGTTATTATTTATATTTTTTGTAACAGTTTCAGAAGAACAGGTATTAATTCTTCTTTAAATATTCTGGTAGAATTCTGCTGGGAGTCCATCCGGCCCTGGACTCATGTTTGTTGGGAGATTTTTGATTACTGGTTCAATTTTTTTCCTTGTTTTGGGCCTGTTCAGGTTTCCTATCTTCCATCTTCCAGTTTGATTTGTTTTTTGATTATCATTTCTATTTGTCATGAAAAGCTTCTACCTTACCACTTATTTCAAATGTATATACTTTCACTTCATGGAGAATAGTTCTAAGAGCTGCTTTAAAGTCTATGTCTGTTAATTCCAATATCTGGGTTATCTCCAGGTTAATACCCATTGTCTTTTCCCTTAAAAGTGGGCCAGAGTTTTCTGGTCCTTTACATGTAATTTTGGAATAAATTCTGGACATTTTGAATATTTTGTTGTGAAGCTCTAAGTCTTGCTACAATCCTCTAATGAATGTTGATTTGTTGTTTTAGCAGGTGATCAGTTAGGTCAGACAACAAGTTCTAGCTCACCTTCTGTGGGTGGTGGTTCCTACATCAGTTCTGTTTTTCAAAGCCTTTGCTATGTTTCATTAGAAACGTGTCTGTACAATACATTTCAGGGGTGAGTTAGGGATTTGTGTCAGTTTATACACAGACTCAGGGATCCCCTTCTCCAGAACTCTTCCCACCATTATTTCCCACACACTTTTCACTTTCTGTGGAAACCAGAGGACTCCTGTTCTGAGTCCTCTGGCTAGAAAATCGGGGATCTCCTTATGCTATTGAGAAATTCCATGGACATGTGCCTACTCTCATGACAAAGTGCTTTGGGAAAAGAAGTGGGAAAAAAGAGGGATTTCCTCTATGTTCTTTGAGGCAGAGGTGTCCTTCTTCCAGTTTAATTAGCCAGAAAAACAGGTTGTCTCTAGTGGACTTAGATGTCCACACCATGACCACCACCACTATCATGGGGCCAGCATCAAGGAAGGACAAGGAGAAAAATCCCACCCCCAAAAAAGCAGGAATACCCTCCTATACTCTCCAGGTAATAGGAGGCCTCTGTTTTTAGTACTCAGGCTATAACACAGGGGAATTTTTTCAGAATTTTGTTATATGTCCCCTCTCTGCAGTATGGGACTCTATCTACCCTTAGGTCAAAGCTGGGAGAAACTAGGGGGGGAACCCTGAAACTCACCCAGTTATGGGTCATTATTCAACAATGGACTTCCTCTCAATCTGCCTGCTGTTGTTAATGTTTGGAGTCTTTAAATCATCTATATATTTTTTATTTTGTTTTAAGTTTTTCGTTGTAATCAGTGAAAGAGATAGGCTGGAGTGAACTTACTCCATCTTGGCTGGTCCTCAAATCCATATATTCTTTTTCATGTGTCAAATACTACATAATACAATTAAAGATAACAAAAAAGGCACATCCCCAGAGGATCTCATAGTTCACTAGAGAAGGCAGACTCTAAACACACTGTTTTAGGGAATTTGGCTCCAACAAGGAAAAAACAAAAGAGTCAGAGGTAAAAGGAGACAAAGAGTAACACTAAATGAGAGGGGTTTTTGTTGTGGGCTCCTTTTAGTTTTTTGTCTTTTATAGTAAGACTTAGCTAAGTAGAGTTTATAGCTTCTCCTACTCATGAGATAGTATATTTTAATTATTTTATATTTATTTAGAATGACTTATTTCTGCCTTCCTCCTTGGAGAGTTAGCCACGTGAAAGTAGGTCCATATCTGTGTGATTCACCCTTGTGCTGCTGCACACAGCAGGTGGTAAAGATATGGTTGTTGACATATTACATAGCATCTGGCACTTATTTATTATACCAGGTGCTGTCAGGGCTTTGCCCATATCCTCTTGCCCTTTACATCAGTGCACACTGACCAACTTCTAATTGCCAGCTCCCAAATTTCTCTGCTTGAGGTCTTTCTCAGGCTTCTACAGTATGTTTTGTCCACCTGCTTGGCAGGTAGTCAGTGCCAGGTAATTAATCTGCTAGAAGAAGACCTCAACCAATGACTGACAGAGTTGGTTTATAAGAGCCCCAGCCCCTTCCCCCTTAGGTGGGTTAACTCTGTATCCTGTATCCTACACTGACTTTCAGAATTTTCCTAACAGAATTTAGTTCCAACTGCCCACAGTGATAGCTGGTTGGATGATGCAAAATTTTTTGGCTACCTTTTCTTCTCTGACTCACTTTACCATCCTCTTTTGGTATTTTTTTATCCTCTGATAATAAACTACTTTCACCTTAACCCTAATTTCAGGATATGCCTCTGGGGCAACCAAAATTAAAATAGTTGCATCCTCTACATACATAGGCATGGTCTTTTATTAAGAAGTTTCCTTGTAGCTGGTGGAGTGGGCAAAGCACTGGACTTCACATCAGATGGACCTAGTTCATCCACTTACCAGCTACGTTACCTCGAACAAATCACTTGATTACTCTGAGGCTCAGATTTCATTTGGAATGTGGAGCTAATAAAATCTACCTCATAATAATCTTGTGAGGATAAAACACTAGATGTGAAAGAACCTATCATGGAGGCCACAGCATAGTGAGTACCTAGTACATTAGTGTGTGCTGCTTGAGGGTAAGTATGAAGAATTTTTTCTTGTGCTGTGAATCATCATGCCTGCTTTATTTTTTTCCTGATGTAGAGTGGGGGTTATATTAACATGTCCAGTCAACATCAGGAATTGCTAATGGTGGGGAAATGTTGGAAAGCTTGTATTGTTTCATCTTGAGGAGCATGCTTCTAATTAGCCAGAGCCTGTTTTATTTCAACATAAATGAGCAATGGCTCAGCGGATGGTCCCACTATTCCTGAGTCCCAATGTGCTCCAGAGGAAATGTACAGCAAACACTTCAGAAAGAGCACATCGTCTTTTAATTTATATGGATTTCTCTTTTATTTGAGAATTGTTCCAGGAAGTTTTCATGGCTTCATAGACTTTTAGGTCATAAAGAGACCCTAGTGATCAAGAACAGTCAGACCCCGTTGTTTTATAGTCAGGGAATCAGAGGCTCCAGTAGCCTCTTTTCTCTTATAGTATTTTAGGAACAATGACAACTGTCTTCAAATATCTACAGGATTAATGAATGAGAGAACAGGAAGTCTTATTAAAGTGACCAAAAATTAAAGGTGGTGGGAGCATTCTGAATTCCACCGAAGAGGGAAGATTATGTCAACTAGAGCTGTTCACAACCAAAGTGATAACTAAAGCTCACCATCACTGGAGGTATGCAAAGAGGAGAGTGAACCTATATGGAGTACTCTACAAGGGATTTTTGCTCATGAAAGGGGAGACACAACTGGGTACTCAAGTACCTTCCAACTTTATGATTCTATAGTTTGGGGTTTCCTACAGAAAATGCTTGCACACCACAGAGTTCTTAGTATATGCTCAATGAAAGCAATGATTGATTATTACCAAACCCCAACCCCACTGGGTCCCCTCAGGTCACCCGAGAGATAACTAATTCTCATCTCACCTCTATGAGTCCCATGTTTTGTCATGCTGATACTCCATTTAGGGCCAGAATTGATCCCATTTCTAAGCAAGGGGGAAGCTCAGGTGTTTGACACAGGTAGGGGGTGCAGGAGGCCAGGACTGGCCACAGGGATGAAGATGGCCGCAGCAGACGTGCAAGTGTACTGCCTGGACCTCCCATCAAGAAAAAAACCTGCCATTCTCTTGTCAGGAGCAGTGAGCCTCCAGCCTTTAGCACCTTCAGGATTCATCTTACCTTTTAAGCCAGAGCCCTAGCATTCCCAGGTTGCCCTCACTGCTGACTGAGTATGGGAAATGTACCTAGGCCTGGCCATTTCAGCCTAGATTGGGACTCCTCTTTCAGGCTCTTTGTCCTATGGCTCACGGTGGGATAAGTGACTTTTCAGACCTGGATCTGCAGCTCTCCCACCCCAGTCTTGCTTCTTCACTCCTTTCCTTTTCCAGGTGTCAGGTCTACATCAGAGGCTGAGGCTTTCCCTACCCACCCCTACTTCTCTTCCTATTACCTCTCACAGACACCAGCCCTCAGTAAAGCTCTTACATGGTCTCCACCTTTGCTTCTAGAAATACCAGTTGACTCAATGGTTGACCTGCAACTATGAAGCCTATGGCAAAAGGGAACAAAAGTCCACATCCCAAAGAAGGAGAATCTGAATCATCAACACATCTGAGGAGACTGAGAAAGCAGGAAAGAGACCTGAAGAATAGAATGTGCCACAAAGTCTAGCAGGCAGCACCAAGGTTCTGAGAGGCAGAGCCTGGATAGATCCCTTAAGAAAAGAGTGCTGAGTAGGGAAGTGTTTCCATAGGGACTCCCAGCCACACTGTCACTGCTCTGCAGACAGATGCCTCCTAATAATGTTTGGTCTTTAAAAGGGACCACAGAAAGGAAGGGAAACTGCCCATTGACACTGACAGTTGCAGAGCACAAAATGCTGACATGAGCAATGAGCTTTATAGGTGTAGAAGTGCCAGCTTTTAGGGAGCAGATGATAAAGACAGCTAATAATTATCGCATGCTTAGTATACATCAGGCACAATTCACTGCTGTAAGGTCATTGACTATCAGTTTCTGAGGTTCAAGAATCTGGAAGCAGCTTGCTGGATCATTTTGACTTAGGGTCTTCCGTGAGACTGCAGAGAAGCTGACAGCCAGGTTTGTAATCAATTCAAAATGCACCTGGGGCTGGAGGACCCAATTCCATGATATTCCTGTGGTTCTTGGCAGGCCTCAGTTTCTCACCATGCAGGCCTTTCCATAGGGTTGCTTGACCTGACAGTAGGCTTCCCCTGAAGGAAATGATCACTAGAGAGGTGACCAAAGGTAGAAGCCACAGTCTTTCATACCCTAATCTCAGAAGTGATATGCCTTCCTTTATGCCATATCTTAGCGTCACACAGCCCAACTCTCATATAGCATAGGACGGCATTACACCAGGGCGTGGACATCAGGAGACAGGGGTCATCCAAACTGTCTTTGAGGCTGACTGCCACAACCTCTAAAGGAACAGTAAGAAGTAGATATTTCACCAATGAAGAAACGGAGGCACAGAGAAGCTACAAGACAAGTGACAATAATGACTTGAACTGAGAGTCTATGTTCCTCATCATTATGCATCCTGTCTCCCCAAGTGGAGGACCAGAGGCAGAGAAGGAAGGGGATGGATGTGTTTAAACTTGATCATTGTGGGTGGTTAAGAAAACAATATCATAGGTAGTGATCATTTGTACAGAAGTATACAGCTAAACAGAGCAACTCCTCATTATCAAGGGTAGTATTTACACCAAACGCACAGATACAGAATTACTTTCCCATTTTCCAGATGACAAAGTAAAAACTCAAAAGACTAAGTGCTTTGCCCATAGTTTCACAATCAGTACACAGTGGAGTTAAACTCCGTTCTTCATTGCTAAGTACAGGTCTCTTGTCTATACCCCGGCTGCTCTTTCTGCTAAACCAAAGGATAAATTGGCATTTCAGATTCTCTGGAGTAAAAAATAAGGTAACTAAAGTGGGAAAGAGCGCCTAGAAACCTGTAAATTGGTTAGGTGTGAGGTAAAGAAGGCCTGCACTTAAAGCAGAGAATTTTGAGGGTTTTTTTCCCTAGTGTTTCTTAAAGTATGATATATATACAGAAAAGTACACAGCAGTGTGTGGCTGGTGAAATTCTGTAAACTAAACAAAGTGAATGAAGAAACAGGCATGACTATTCACCCCAAATCTCCTTTGTTCCACCTGTCACTAACCCCCACAGAGTAACCACCATGCAGACTTACACAATCACAGATTTGTTTCACCTGCTTCTGTAATTCATATACGTGTAATCTTATACTTTCTGCAACTGGATTCTTTCACTTGATATTAGGTTCATGAGATTCATCTATACTGTTGTGTTTACCTGTTGTTGTGTAGTATTCTAGTGTATGAATATATAGTTTATTTATCCACTGTACCAGAGGTTGGCAACCTACATTCAAATTTGGCCCATGTCCTGTATTTCTATACAGCCTGCAAGGTAAGAATGATTTGTACATTTTTGAACGTTTTAAAAAGTCAAAAGCATTATTTACAATAGCCAAGATATGGAAGCAACCCAAGTGTCCATAATAGATGAAGGATAAAGAAGATGTGTGATACATGCGTGCGCACAATGGGCTATTACTCAGCCATAAAAAAGAATGAGATCATGCCATGTGTGACCGCATGGATGGACCTAGAGGGTGTTATGCTAAGTGAAATAAGTCACACAAAGTCAAATACCATATGATTTCATTTATATGTGGAATCTGAAAAGCAAAATAAATAAACAAATAACAAAAAACCAGACTCTCCAGTGCAGAGAATAAACTGATGGTTGCTGGATATGGGGGTGTGTGAAATAAAGGGGATTAAAAGGTATAAATTTCCAGTTTTAAAATAAAGAAGTCACAGAGATGAAAAGCACAGCATAGGGGATATAGTCCATAATACTGTAATGATATTCTATAGTGATAGATGGTGACCCTGCTTATCCTGGTTAAGCACTGGATATAGAATTATTGAATGAATATGTTGTATACCTAAAACTAACATAACACATACTTCTATAAAAAATTTAAACATAAGTGAGTATGCCAAAAATGCCAAAAAGGAGAAGAAATAATAAATCCAAAAAATATTAGATGACACATAAAAATTAAATGAAATTTAAATTTTTGTCCATAGATAACACTTTATCGGGACACGCCACACTCACTCTTTTTCCTATTAGCTACGGCTGCTTTCACATGACAATGGCAGGGAGGCAGTTGCAACAGAAAGCTTATCAGCACTCTATTGCTTTGCACTGTTGCTGGGGCGCTGCAAAGAGAAGTGAAGTAATTATAAGATGATTTTTGCCTCTCAGCCTGTGGAGTCTAAATATTGATGACCTAGCCTTTCACAGAAAAGTTTCACTGAGCTCTGAGCTATAGTAGTGATGGGCATTTGAGTAGTTTCCATTTGGATGCTATTTTGAATATGGCTGTTTTGAACATTCTGGTTGGCGTATTTGGTGAACATCTGAAAGCATTACTTTGGGCATATACCTAGGAGTGGAATTGCTGACTAGAGAATGGCGTTCAGCTTAGTGGATACTGGCAAAGTAGCTTGTGCTCATTTGACACTCTAACTAGCAGTGTATGAGAACTCCGGTTACTCCATATTCCTACCAATAATTGGTATTTTCTGTCTAGTTCATTTAACCATCTGGTGAATGGGCAGTGGTCATGTGAGAATGGTTTTGAAATGATAATTGCAACCTTTTTGTTTAGGCTGCGCCAAAAGCTGTGCTAATTATTTCACCCACATTATCACTTTATTGGTTAAGTCCAATTCACTGATGTGGAAACAGTGTTCAGCAAGGCTAAGAAACTTTAAGGTCACTCTGATTGTAAGTGGCAAAACCAAGACTCAAACTCAGATCTGACTGACCTCATAGCCTACATCTCTTCTATTGCACCACGTCATCTGTCTATGTAGCAATGGACATTATACCCTTGGAAAGTATCAGCAACTGGGTGGTCATTAATTAGCATTCAAGTATTTGTTAGGAAAAGAGATGCAGCAGAGCTACAAAACGTGGGTATGGGGGAAGTATGGGCACATACGCTCTCATTTCTTCTTCCTCCTGCTACAGTGGTTAACTGGACGCTTTTTGCTTCCCTCCAGCCCTCTGACTGGTTATGTTTATTACATGTTCTGACAGTTGAGGCCTGTGGTGAAAAATGGTAACAGATTTGTATTCTCAAGATCATCTCCAGATGCTGGCCAGAAGCACCTCTGGATTCATGAAATATTTGTCTTTAGTATTTCTTGAAGATGGATGATTGGAAAAAAAAAAGTTCTAGGAACATTTCAGTATAAATCACAGGGAATTCCTTCCTTTGGCAATCTGGAATGCATTTCTCTATTTCTTTAAGAAGAATAATGTGTGTATTAATAACTTGGTTGGAATGGAGTCTGGGCCAAGAGGAGATGATCACGGAAATCATTATTGATGGTTTCTTGTAGCCAAACAATCTGTTCCCCCAAACCTGGAGTCTGTCATCTGCAGGTGAAAGGCCACACCGGAGTCACTTGCATGAATCCCCTTCCCTCTACCCCCGCTGCCATTCCTCCATTCAATTTCTTGATCTGAATTGGAAAGAGCTCCTATCAGGTTTATTTACACACACCCCTGCATCTGCACAAGCATTCAAGTTGACACTAGAGTTGTCCTGTGAATCTGGTTATGCCTTTGCCTTGATCAAATATTTCTGGGGACTCACTCTCACCTGTAGCAGTGCTCTCCAATCTTTTTTTTTTATTGAGATATAACCGATGTGCTAATCTTTTTGATTCTGCCCTACTACACATGAAAATGGCATTGATTTATGAATATATATTGTTTATATCTATGTATGTTTATGAATTTATATATCTCATATGTAAATTTCAAAAAATACATATTTTTGAAAGGATGAGATAATAGATACCAGGGGTCAGCAAACTTTTTCTGCAAAGGGCCAGATAGTAAATATTTTAGGCTTTACAAGCTGTAAGGTCTCTGTTGCAACTACTCAACTCTACCACTGTAACACCAAAACAGCCAAAGGTAAACAAATGGATTTGGCTGTGTTCCAATAAAACTTCATTTATAGAAACAAGCAGCAGGCCAAATTTGGTCTGTGGTCCATACCTTGCAGACGCCTGATATACACCTTTGGCTACTCCGGATATGACGTAAAATTGACTTCTGACTTTCGTGTTCTATCCCTGCTGTGCATCTGCTTTGTTCTCCCTAGAACTACAGTGTCCTGCTCTGCAGATGACTACTACTGCTAATACGAAGGTGAGCGCTGGCCCACGGCAAGGCCCAAGTGACAGGTACAGCCCAAGCACCCACACAAAGAGCCCTATCCATCTCTCTTGGCTCCAGAAGGAATTACCCAGAAGGAATTCACTGACCCAACTTTGTGTGCCCCTCTCATTTCAATAACAATTTTTTACCTGGAACTGTTACCACAACCACTCAAATAGAAAGAAAAGGGGAAGTTCCCCCAAAAGCCATATAGGCGAAGAACCTTCTCAGGTGTCTTCTACCATAAAGAGGAGCACAAAGAAGGAAGTGATTATCACAAGAGTCTGGATCATTTTCAGAAAGGAGAGCAGCCGTAGTTATAAAAAGAACATGAGAGACACATTGTCATATATTGCTGATCACCTATTGTGCACCCAACACAGGTGTTTTTTTTTTCAAGGCAGTGGTTTTCAAACTTCTTTCAGTACCTTGTCAGAATGAATGAGTTATGTTTTGCTATGATAACAAACAACTCTAAAATCTCAGTAATTTAAGAAAACAAAGATTAATTTCTTATTCACACTGCATGTCTATCATGAGTTGACCCAGAGCTCTGCTCCACCCTTTCCGTTAGGGGTACGGGTATACTGAGAATCCCCCAACTTTCCCCCACAGCAGGGAGAAAGGAAAGTGGGGAATCGTGCAATGGTCTTTAAAGGTTTCTTCCCACAAACGACACGTGTAACGTTCACTCACATTTAATTTGCGTAAGCAGTAAACTTCAAAGGGCTTGAGGTGCGATTAAGCTGTGTGCATGGATTGTACTGCTGGTACCAATTACATGCTGCCCTTCTGTAAAAGGATTACACATCCCCACCCACTGTCATCTGACTGTAGGTCAAGCATTCTTCCCCACTTCATTGATACCAGGCTTAGCCAATGAAATAGAAGCAAAAGTGATACACGTCACATTTGAGCAGAAAATTTAGAGCCATCTGAATGTTTTTGTTGTTGTCATTTTCTCTTTGTCACAAGAATGATATGTCCTAAATAGGAGCTGTTTATCCAGCATGAGTTCTAGAATGAGGAAGATCCATGGAGGGGAGCCATGTTCTACCTACAGCCAACAGGTAACATGCGTGAGAAATGAATCTTTGTTGTTGTAAACCACTGGTAGTGTGGAGTCGTGTGTTAGAGCAATACAACCTAGAAAAGGACTAATACAGAAAAGCACCAGAAATACCAATAACTAGCCCTAATAACTAACATGGCCAGCCAAAATTTTACTTTACTCTGCTTTATGCACACATCACACACACACACACACACACACACACACACACACACACATTTTTCAAAAAGTCACCCAAAAAGTCTGTCTAACCACTACAGCAAGCACAGAGTTCAGTGTATCTAGACGTGCTAATCAGCTAGGGCTACCATAACAAATATCAGCAACTAGGTGGTTTAAACAATAGAAATTTATTTTTGCACAGTTCTGGAGGCTAAAAGTCCAGATCAAGGTGTCAGCAGGGTTGGTTTCTTCCAAGGCCTCTCTCCCTGGCTTGTAGATGGCTGTTTTCTCCCTGTGTGTTAACATGGTCTTCCCTCTTGCCGGTCTGTGTCAAATCTCTTCTTATAAGAACACCAGTTATCCTGGATTAAGGCCCACCTATATGAACACATTTTACCTTAATTACCTCTTAAAGACCTTATCTCCATATACATATACATATCTGAGGTGCTTGGGTTTAGGATTTGACCTATGAATTTTAAAGGGACACCGTTCAACCCACAACACTGGGTGATACGCAGCAATCTCTTCATCAGAGCATTATGTAAGATGGTGTCTTTATTAGGTCCAGATGTGGCTTCTCTTGATCCAGAGACCTCTGCACTATAAAGACAAATTATCTGTCCTCCACACACCCAATATACAACAGAATAGAAAAACCACAATAAATAATCCTATTTAGAAAGGGAAACTATAGGAGACAAAGAGCAGACACTGTCCCACATTAAATCTGAAATCCTACTGGGCAGAAACCATGAAGGTCCCTACTTAGGAGTGGGGAATATGCCTAAATCATGCCTTGACTCCACACCTGAGGAGTAGATCCCTTGTACTTTGTTCTCCATTGTCCTTGGCTCTGACCCCTGGAGATTATTCCCTTTCTATTATTCTTTTAGGCCACATCTGAAGTAGGTATTGGGCACTATGTTCTGAGGCTGGTGAGGGGGAAGGGGAGGACTAAGCTATTTTATCAGTCTACTGTCTGCCCACAGAATTTAGTGGTCTCGGGGATTATTTTAAAGTTCAGAGAGTCAGAATCCCTTTTAACACAGGCAATTTTGTTGTTTGGGGGGGTTTTGTGTGTGTGTGGTGTGTGTGTGTGTGTGTGTGTGTGTGTGTGTTGTTTGTTTGGCAATACAACCATAGCAAAAGCTTTGCAGTCTCCTCTTTCTTTGATGGCAGTCAACTTTATATGCAGATAATCCAGTCATCACACTTTTGGAGAATTTATTTTGTGTGCAAAAAGAACATGAATGGGGGGGTCAAAGAGAAGAGCCTTAAGAGATGGATTGTGTCCCTCTCCCCAAATTCCTATGTTGAATTCCTAAACTCCTTATAGAGAGTAGATTAAAACACAGAGGACCAAGCACATGAAGACGCTGGAAGAGGACGGTCATCTACAAGCCAAGAAGAGAGACCTGAGAAGAAAGAACCTCGCTGACATCTTGATCTTGGACTTCTAGCCCCAGAACTGTGAGCCAGATTTTGTTGTTGTTGCTGAAGCCCCCCACCCCCAGTCTGCGGCACTTTGATATGGCAGCCCTAGCAAACAAATATGCTCAATAAAATATTTATGCACCCTTTATTCTATTTATTTTATTTATGCACCCTTTGTTCTATTCCATTGATCATATATCTATCCCATACTAGTATCAACCTTCATTTTCTTGCCTTTTTGTCCTGGCCAGAACCTCAAATACAATGTTGGCTAAATGTAGCAAGAGTGAACATTCTTGTCTTGTTCTTGATTTTAGGGGCAAAGCATTCAATCTTAATTATGGTGTTACGTGCAGGTTTTTGAAGATGCCCGTTAGCAAGTCAATGATGATCCTTTCCATTCCTAGTTTTCTGAGTTTTTACTATAAATGAGTATTGAATTTTATCAAATCCTTTTTTTTGTATCTATTGGGATTATATTTTTAAATCTTTCATTATGTTACTATGATGAGTTGTATGATTAATTTTCAAATGTTACACAACCTTACATTCCTGAAATAAACTCCGCTTGGTCAGGAGGCACTGTTCTTTATTCTTTGACTCTTTCCTTTTTAGGGTTTTGCCCTAACTCTCTAGAGGCTCTGGTTGCCCCAGGGCTCTTTCACCTGGTTCACTTGGTCAAAACAATGGCAGGGATTTCTATCAGAATTTTTGTCACCTGATGTCACCTGCACCATAATTGTGGGTACCTTCAAAGTCAAGACACACAAAAAAATGAGGAATGCATCCCACTTGGTTCTCTCATCTCAAGTTTCAATTCTTCTCTCAAATCTGATGCTTTTGTTCAGTTTCCAAAGCTTTTGGTTCCTGTTTTATACATTTTTTTTTTTTTTAGAGTTCTGTTATATGCAGCATGTCACTACTCCATACTGGAGGGGAAATTTTAATTCCATTTTTTAAATTTAACAATTTTCATCTTGTTTATGTTCAAATGTATAACTTTAAGCTTTTATGAAGTCATTAACTGAGAACAATAAGGATGTTTTTCTAAACACATGAAGTCTGAAATTACATTTTACGATTCCCAAGCTGTCATCTTATTTCATCCTCAGCATCCAATTTAATTTCCGACTCTGTTTTGGCTGCACAGTACTGAGAAATCCTAATTTATATGGGTATATAGTTGCAAAAATAGAGGTTTTTAAAAAACAATTTATCTTAGGATATCAATCAATAAACTAGAAGCTTTATTTTGAGGTCTGCATAAAGAGGAGTTAAATTGGCAATGTGATCCCCTAATCCAAGATTTTATAAACATTTCATGAAAAGCAGACATCTGCTGTCAAATATATTTGGGAAAATTTGGCTGGTATATTTCACTAGAGAGATTCTGAGGTGAAATCCTTCAGATTTAACATAACCTCTGTGTTCCCCAAAATTACTTGCCACAGAATCTTTATTTTAAACATACTCACTAACAAATTATAGAATCAGTGTTTCAAACTTTGGAAAGCAGAACTATATGTAATCCCAAAGGAATGGAGAAAAGGAAACGACATCTACTAGGTACCTACTATGGAGTAGGCACTGTATTAGAAGCACATAATTTTACTTAATCCTTATTACACCTAAATGTGGAGGATTTTATTTTCACATGCAGATGAGGAAACTGAGACACAAGAAGGACTTTGGTTTTCCCCCCAGTTTTGCTGAGATATAATTGGCATGTAACATTATATCAGTTTCAGGTATATGAAATAATTATTTGATATATGTACACATTGTGAAGTAATCACCACAGTAAGTTTAGTTAAAATGCATCACCTCCATAGTTATAATTTTTCTCGTGTGATGAGAACTTTAAAATCTACTTAGCAACTTTCAAATATGCAACACAGTATTGTTAACTGCCATCACCATGCTGTACATTATATCTACAGGGCTTACTTACTTTATGTCTGGATGTTTGCACCTTTTGACAACCTTCACCCATTGCCCCAAACCCTGTCTCTGGCAACCACCAATCTGTACTCTGTTTCTGTGAGTTCAGTTTTTTTAGTTTCTACGTATAAGTGAGATCATACAGTAGCTGACTTTCTCTGACTTATCTCACTTAGCATAATGCTCTCAAGGTTCATCCATGTTGTCACAAATGGCAGGATTTCCTTCTTTTTTATGGCTGAATAATATTCCATTGTATATGTATACCATATTTACTTTATCCATTCATCCACCAGTGGACACCTACCTGTTTCCATGTCTTGGCTATCATGAATAATGCTGCAATAAACATGAGAGGTACAGATACATTTCAAAACCCAGTGTGTGTAGTGTGTGTTTTATATATAAAACACAGACTCATACCCCACAGGGCTTAAGGTATCCTGGCATAGCCAAGGCCTGTTATTCTCAGTCCCACCCAAGCACCAAAGTGGACTCAGTGGGAATTGGAGCTGAACAGGGGTCAGAAGCCTAAGAATTCTCAGACTAGTAGCCAGAGAAGTCAACCAGTATTATTATGGAGAACAGGCAAGGTAGTGACCAGGAAAATGGGGCTGAGCCACAGAAATAAGAGAGTTGAAAACATAAAGAGGGAATTCAGCAGCAATTTGAATAGTTGGGGAGGTCAGGAATGGACAGACTGAGGAAGGACGAAAGTGAGAAAGAAGGCAAACCAAGACCAAGGTCATTTTACAAGGGGTATAGAATCTTCTATAGCAATGAGTGTAACTATTTTAAAGGATTGTTTAAAAAATTATATAGGATAATAAAAAAGGTAATTCTCAAATGAGAGCTAGGGAAAAGAAATGCTAAATGATGTCATGGGGCGCCTGGGTGGTGCGGTCGTTAAGCGTCTGCCTTCGGCTCAGGGCGTGATCCCACCATTCTGGGATCGAGCCCCACATCAGGCTCCTCTGCTAGGAGCCTGCTTCTTCCTCTCCCACTTCCCCTGCTTGTGTTCCTTCTCTCACTGGCTGTCTCTCTCTGTCAAATAAATAAGTAAAATCTTAAATAAATAAATAAATAAATAAATAAATAAATAAATAAATAAAATAAAATAAATGATGTCATAGGAGGGAGTGAAGGCTTCTGGGCTAGAACAGTCATGGAGGCTTCCTTGAAGAGGTAAGATATGAATCAAGTCTTGAAATCAGGAGAGGATTCCAATGGGCAAAGAAAGGAGGGAAAATATTTATATAATAATAGTTATGCAACTGTCAGTTCTATCCTTACCTGTCAGATGCCACATTTGTATCCTCACTAGTATAAAGCTTCTAGGACAATACTTTCTGGATTTCAAATTTTATTGAGGACCTACTACATAAAAATTCTCAAAAAATATTGTTGATGTTTCTGTATTTTAAAGCATAATGATTAATTTTACCTTCATAGTTCAAGTAACTTTAGCAAACATCTTTTGCATTGTTCAGTTTCTTAAGGTTTATTTATATAAAGTAGACTTTGCAGGGTGGAGAAGAAATTAGATACTTGGTATAACTCAGTGCACAACTTCCTGGCTTCAGAATCACTTTCCACTCTAAAATTATCTTTGCAAGACAAGTGACAATTTATCTCACTATAATTTTTTAAGTGGAAACTTGATTTTCTCCAAAGTATTTTGACTTCTAGTGAAATGTCTTCCCAGCCTGGGCTTTTATAAGACCACAGTCTACTTCCAATCATCAACTTTGTGCTAGGAATCTTTGCAAGCTTCTCAAAGGCAAAAACTGTGTCCTATATATATGTCACTTTAAAGTAAAAATCATTTACCTTATGAAGTGATTAAATTCAGAAAAATGGAGAAAATGTCACATAGTCTTAATATCCAGGAATAACGTCTGTTACAAGTTTGCTGCATTTCCTTTCAGGCTGTTTCCATAGCATATAGTTTTTACAAAATTGTGATCAAATGTTACATTCAAGATATAGTATGGAGATTTTAACATTTTCTGATTATAGTACTATTATAGGCCAATTTTATGGCATTTAGAATTTTTGAAGAGCATTAAAAAACATAAATGATGTGAAATTCATTTATCCAAAGACAAAATATGTATATTAGCATATTTCTTTAAGATTTTGTCTCTATTTTAAACCTAGTTAAATTTATGTTGTGTTATAGAGACTTTTAAGCATAATTAACACTGAGACATTTCATGGAAAGAAGCTGGACATGTGATTATTTGAAAAAGGGCTTGGTGACTGATGAGATCTAGGACTAGCTGGTTTCTCAGTATTTTCCAGTAACATTTTTTTAAAAAAAAAACTTAAGTCATTTAATGTGAGTTTTTAAATTATGGGAAAAAATGTAAAATGTTCGTAACAACAAAAAGACATATATGTTTATATGGGGCAGCATTAAATCATTTAGTTGGTATCCTCCTTGCTCTCCTCTATGGAGGAGGAAAATAATTTTCTTCTTAATAGTAACTTGCATACCTCAAGTTGGCCAACATGCAATAGCTGATCTGCTCTTACTGTTAATTTAACTGAGTAAATTTTAAAGATCTCATTGGCTTTATTCGATGATTCATACATCAGGCAGCACCCAATCTGGCAGACAGAAATTGCTGAGGAGCTGTACAAAATGAAAGACTTTTATAGGCAGAAGGGAGCAGGAAGAAGGAAGTTAAACTAAGCCAAAAAACCAGATTGGTTATGGCAAGGTTACTTTCCTTTAGGGACTGGCAGGGGTCTATCAGGCAGATTATCTAACTCTTCTCATCAGGTTATTCCTGATTGACTGGTTTAAGACTCCATTTCTAGGAGAGCCGAAACTAATTAAGTCTCAGTTTGCTCACATGGGGCTCAGCATAAGTGACTCCATCTTGGGCATATTGTCTTGTTTGTAAGCATTAGCAAAAGTAGAGCTGCTTTGTGCTCAATGATTTAAAGAAATTTCTACAGAATTATAGAGTGATGATGAAGGATATAATGTGAAAAACACATTTCTAGTACTAGGGATTTATAACAACAAAAATAAGAATATGTTAATAATACCTACCATTTTGGAGTGCACGCTGTTTGCTGGAGACTGCACTAACCACTTCAATATGCATTAGGACTTATATTTACTCATGTATTCAATATACCTGGGCTCACTGCCGATGGCTGGGAATGCTATAATGGGAAAAGAACCAGTCTGAGGACCTTGATTTGTGCTCATGGAGCTTAGAGATTAGTAGGGAGGCAAATGTGAGGCAATGCTGGTATAATTGAAGGCCACAGGCCAGTTGGGGACAGCTTATAATTTGGGTGCTAACTGCTGAAAACAGGGATGAGAGACTTCGTAAGAAATCTACTTGGCAGGGTGCGCATTGGGCCTCATGCAGAGGGCATGACTCACTTAAGCCAAGGTGTGGGAATCCTAGGAGCTTCAGTGTCTGAACCCCTTGGCTTGGCCTCGTTGCCACATCAAAGGAATAAACTGTTCCCACAGGAGGACTGAGGCTGGACTGGGTGCTACCCAGTCCCTGGGGTAGGGAACAGGGAGACCAGGAACCAACGCACTGTGGAGCTGCAGTGAACCACGTCAGATGCTACCAGTACCAGCACAGAAAGAGTATTCAGGAGATGTCTGGTCTTTGACGTTGTTACCTTAAATCCATGGGGCCTCATCTACGATTATGAAATTTAAAAAGCTTTGAAAAAATCGTGAGGTTGTTTTTTTTTTTTTTGCATTTTTTAAAATTTTTTATTATGTTATGTTAGCCACCATACAGTACATCAGTAGTTTTTGACGTAGTGTTTCATGATTCATTGTTTGCGTATAATAGCCAGTGCTCCATGCAATACGTGTCCTCCTTAATACCCATCACCGTCCTATCCCAATCCCCCACCACCCCCCCAAAACCCTCAGTTTGTTTCCCTGAGTCCATAGTCAAATGCATTCTTTTTTTTTTTTTTGGTGTAGATTTAATTTTTTTTTTTATTTTAATGTTTGCAAGTGGCAAACTCATTTGGCAGCAAAACCCGCCCTTAATTTATGTGAGGCAATTTGTTATCTTTCTATATCCCACAGAGTGCAACAATTCAAACATTCTGCTTCAGAAAAAAAAATGTATCTCATTATGGGGTGTTTCCTAGATCCAACTGAGTGTATTTTATAATTATGAAAATTCCAAAAATGTTTGAATTCTAAGACACTTAGGCCTAAAGGTTTCGGGTAAAAGACAGTAGACATGCATTATCATTGTTACCCTTACACTTAGTATTCCTAAACCCCAAGGAGGGTAATGCTATTATTATTATTCCCATTTTCCAAGTGAGGATTACCACAGAGCTATTATTATTATTCCCATATTACAATAACTTAGAAAAGACTCAGGAAGGTAAGTGGCAGAATCAGAGAACATGGACACATGTCTATGCTTCAAAGCCCAAACAGAATTGCTATTGATATTGCTCAATAAGAAAGTATCTTGACCTTGGCACCTTTCTCTGACCTCTTAGGTGCTGGTGGAATTACCTTCTTAACCACTATTACCTAAAGAGCAAATTGATAATTCATGGCTTCCAGGCCAGCTATTATATAAAGCAAGCTGAACTGGGACCTTCTCCTACTTCCATGCTCTGATCCTAACAGAGCAGACAGAGAACTCTAGACCTTCCAGCCCCCACAAGGCCTCCTACTGGCCCTCATTGTCTCCAATTCTTCTGGGAAGATATACTATGCTACCATCAGCAATCCTCCCATAGCTCCTTCCCCAACACAGCTATGGCCTCAAAAACAGAAGAGATCTAGTCCTAGGGTTGTCCATTGATTTGTTTCCAAATTTCTGGTCAAAAGTTAACTGTCAATCTAAGTTTCAGTATTGGGAGTTTTCACCTAGCTCTGTGTCACCCTACTTACTTTCAATTAAGGAAAGCCCTGTTCATGGCTAAGCAGATGGTGTTTTAAAATGGTAATCCATTAAAGGGTTAGTATCCAAAGTATATAAAGAACTTATAATACTCAACACAAAAAAAAAAAACCCACAAAAAATCCAATTTAAAAATGGGCAGAAGACCTGAACAGACATTTCTCCAAAGAAGACATGCCGATGGCCAACAGATACGTGAAAACATCAACATCACTCATCATCAGGGAAATGCAGATCAAAGCTACATTGAGATATCACCTCGCACCTCTCAGAATGGAAAACATCAAAAACAGTAGAAACAACAAGTGTTGGTGAGGATGTGGAGAAAGGGAACCCTCGTGCACTGTTGGTGGGAATGCAAACTGGTGCAGTCACTGTGGAAAACAGCATGGAGGTTCCTCAAAAAATGGAAAACAGAATTACTATTTGACCCAGTAATTCCACTCCTGGATATTTACCCAAAGAATATGAAAACACTAATTGAAAAGGATATATGCACCCCTATGTTTATTGCACCATTATTTGCAATAGCCAAAGTATGGAAGCAACCCAAGTGTCCATCGATAGATGAATGGATAAAGATATAGTGTATATATAAAATTGAATATTATTCAGCCACAAAAAAGAATGAAATCTTGCCATTTGCAACAACATGGATAAATTCTCTAGAGAGAATAAGACTAAGCGAAATAAGTCAGAGAAAAATAAATACCATATGATCTCATTCATAGGTGGAATTTAAGAAACAAGACAAATGAACAAAGGAAAAAAAAACCCAAAAACCACAGTCTTAAGTATAGAGAACAAACTGATGGTTACCAGAGGGGAGGTAGGTGGGGGTATGGGTGAAACAGGTGACGGGGATTAAGAGTACACTTATGACAAGCATTAAGTTATATACAGAATTGTTGAATCGCTACATTGTACACCTGAAACGAACATAATACTGTATGCTAACTATAGTGGAATTAAAATAATAAAAAAATAAAATACAAAAAGAAAATAAAATGGTTATGCTGTTCTATACTTTCTGATACCTCTTTCTTCCAAGGGTTTTAGCACAGTACCTCAGACAGTATATCTTGAATTAGTGCTACTTAACCAATTACATAATTAAGGGACAGATTCTTCTGAAAGAGATAGTTTTTATCTGCCCCAATCCCTGTTTTCAGTCTACCTTAGCCTCCACATTCATGGGTTCTAAGTAAAAGTAAAATAGGAAAGTAAATCAAACCAAACCAATAAACAACAAACCCTAAAGTTTACCTCGAGAGTTTTCAACGCTAACACAACATATTCACCTCATGGCTTCAGTGGGGGGTAACAGGCAGCAGGGGGTGTGTTGACACATGTAACTGAAATGGGAGGATGAAGGCAGAGTGGTTCAGAGAGTTGACCCTGGGACCCACCCCAGTAGCTCAATCCCATCTAAGCACTAGCGCTGTGACCTTGGAAGTCATATGAACTCTCTGGACCTCGGCTTCCTCACCAATAATATAGGAGTAATTATAATAATATTGCCTATTTCATCGGGTTTAGTATTAAATTGAGCTAATGTACATAAAGCAGCTGACTCTCAACACCCCCAAGCTCAGATGCATGTGTTTGTTCCAAGTGTAATTTCCTCGTGGTATTAATTCAATCTCACTGAGTCCAGCCCATGCATTTAAACTCTAGATTCAGAGGCGCCTGGGTGGCTCAGTCCTTGAGCATCTGCCTTTGGCTCAGGGCGTGATCCCAGAGTCCTGGGATCAAACCCCGCATCAGGCTCCTCCTCTGGGAGCCTGCTTCTTCCTCTCCCACTCCCCCAGCTTGTGTTCCCTCTCTCGCTGGCTGTCTCTCTCTCTGTCAAATAAATAAATAAAAATCTTTTAAAAAAAATAAAATAAACTCTAGATTCAAAATAAGCAATAATAGCACAGTAATTATAAAGACAAAAACACAAAATTTGAGTTAATTCAATTTCATCATTCTATGCAACCACTTAGTTTTCATTTGCATTTAAAATTTTAAACGCTGAAACAGTACAAACTGAGAGGTATAATATTTTTGTTTACACTAGGACATTCATTTTTATTTTTTTACTGCCAAGATAATGTATACCAAATTTACTTTAAAATTTTTTCATTGTCTGCATGTCTGTTCTCATCATCATTATTATATGTTTTGGTTCATATCTCTTACTGTATTAAAATAATCTTGACACTTTGGGGCAATGGGGTATTAAATGATCTGTTTCGGGTGTCATATAGGTTAAGGTTGCCTCTCTTAGTAACTAACTGCTTTAGTGCTTCTGTGACGTTGTAATGATTCACCATATCCTCAGCTTCTCTGGTTGCCTTTGAAGCTTGACTCTTTGCAGAGTCATGAGTGTGGCCCTGAGTAACCTTGGTCTTTCGTGTCCGTTCCCTCCCTGGAAAACAGAAGCAGTAACAACCATCCTGTGTCCAGGGCTACATGGAACAGCACAGCAAAGTGGGGGCCCAGGGTAGGTGCTCCTCACAGGGGCTTCTCCTGTCCTTTCATCTGCATAAGAAAGGATTATAATTGCCTTGGCCACCCCTCACCCTGCCCTCCGGCTGGGACTATCTCCAATCCTAGAATCACAACACAACACACGGACAGCATAGGGATGGATCTCATGATGTCCTAAGCAGCCACTTGTCCAACTTGGGAAACCTCTCAGTCCTAGAGGTTCAGACGTGCTCAGCAGGTGCTTCACATTCGTTCCTGGTTCCACAGTGATAATACCCTATGTGTATCCAACGTTAAACACCATACATGCTCCGCCAAATATGCTGCTGCTACATATTTACATGGCTCACATAAAACTGGATAGAATAGCTTGGCAAATAGAATACAGCATTTGCAAAGTATGGTCAAGAATTGGGGGGCGGTTCCACATGAAACAAGGCATCTATTCTATTTGACAAGCTTATAATTCTATATTCCCTGCTTCTCATATTAAATTCTCTATTTTAGGAACCCCAAGAGCCCTTCCCATAACTCCAGATCTCCCTGCACAGTCCTTAAATTTAGGGATCTTTGTTTTTCAAAACTAGAGCCAAAAATATTTGGTTTTACATATTCATCTTTTAAAAGTTGAGTCAATTTATTTTCTTTGAGGTTTGTTTGAAGATCATTTCCCTTTTTCCAACCCTATGATGACCGTGGTTCCATGAAAAGAAGGATAAATGTATTTATTATAATTAGCATTCTAATTACAACACCTACATGATTCCCTCCTTACTAGTGATGACATGCCTTTCCTTACATTTCATGTTATTTTCACGTATACCCGCACACATACACACACACACACACACACACACACACACACACGATGCTCCCAATGCTGATATTATTCCCATTATATACGAGGCCACGGAGCCTCTGAGAGCTGAAGCAGCACACCAGGCAACAAAGGCTCTCGGGTCTGGGCTCCATATCCCACAGTCCCCTGCGCTTCTCTGCTACGATTGTGGGTTTGTGGGTCAAACCCCCCACCCCTCCCCAGGGCTATGAACAAGGCAGAGATATAGTCAGTATCCTAGTATCCTTTATTTCCCTAGAGTTAATACACACAGTAACTTCTCAAAAAATATCTGCCAAAGAACAGCACCGGGTTCTGCTCTTACCAATAATTGTTACAAGTAACATTTTTTAATCAACATTATCAGTTCTTTCTTTAATACCACTATATAATCCTCTTGGTAGAGATGAAATGGAAGTGCAGGGAGCTAAGTCAGGACTTCAAAGTCCCACAGCTGGAAGAGAGGTAATGAAAAGACTTGCACGCAGGTCTTCTGCAACTTACTTCTGAATTCTTTCCAGTAAACCATATTGACGTTTTCCAGTGTAGCTGTACCTTGGAGATGGGTAAGTACCCTAGCTACACTGCAGACAGGAGTGCAGAAATTCTCCTTACTCCAGTGAGGAGACACCGGGGTCCTAAGAGAGCTCCAGGGTCACAGGACAAGGACACAAAGGTCACAGAGGACTTGATTGGAGCAACCAAAGCTCAATGGCCAGCAAGGTGGACGCTGTGGCAGTGCCTGAGTGATGCGCCATGGAGCCAGGGAGTGAACAATTTCCACCTCAGCAACCACCAGGCCAGAGGCAAGTGCAGACCAACCACAGAGCCACAGGGACCAGTGAGAGGTCCTTTCCCAGCCACAGTGAGATCACACAGCCATACCTACAGAGCCACCCAGAGAGGAGGAAGGCAGAGAGAGTTCTGGAAGACTAAACATTGGTGAGAAAGAGACTAAGTCATTCAGAAGAGGTAAAACAGCTCACATTCACTGTCAGTCCCTCTCTCCCGCTCCTCATTGCCCAGCACAAGGGTGAGGTCTGTGAGCAAGATTAGAGTCACTGTAGGAAATAAAGCTGCATTTTTTAAATCAAAGCTGAGTCTATGATAAGCTGAGTAATACAGAGGCATATAGCGTCCAGTCCTCCACACTTAAAGATGACATTTTTTAAAGCTCATTTAAAATTAACTGGTGAATCTCTACACATTGAGGGGGCAAAAAGAGAAAATAATTTCTGGAGATCTGTAGATTTATCTATTGCAGATCATTGCATATTCATTCAAAGAATAGTTTTGACTGCCGACCATAAGGTATCGGGAATGGAAGCGTGAGCAAAACAGAAGAGGTAGTGAATTCACTACATAAAGTAAAGCTGAAAAGTTTGGTAACTGGTCCAAGGTCAAACCACAATTTAAACTCTGGTGTATCTGATTCCAAAGCCCATATTCTTTCTGTCTCCCCATACTAGTTAAATATGAAGTAGAAAAACAGAGAATTCCATGCTTAGAGCTTGATTGCTATTTTTTTTAAGACCAGATGTACAACTTGTACTATTTAATAATTCTCTTACCTCCCTCAACCTCCCTTAAAGAAGTTTGGGGCCTTATGTCTGTGCATTTGTGTCAACTAGCTAATGATGAAGGTTGCATTGCAAGAAAACCAAACTAGGCCATAAGATATTAAATACTACAGTAGCAGTTCTCAAGTGTGGCTCCTGGACCAAGAGCATTAGCTTCATCTGGGAACTTGCTAGAAATGCACATTCTTGAGCCATACCTCAGGCCTACTGATTCAGAAACTCTGCACTTTTTAACAACCTTTCTAGGCAGCTAAGATGCACACTGCAGTTTGAGAACCACTAACTTAAGGGCACAGGAGAATGCTAGTTCTCCTGAACCTGGGCATACCTCAGAATCCTTCTTAACACAGGGATCCAAGAAGCCACACCCAACAGTCCAGAGTTAGTGTTTATAAAAAGACCTATTTGCCATTAGGGGATAGTTCAACCAACTAATTCTGCAGATGGAAGATGAGGTCGAGGGAAGAAAAATGATATACACAAGGTCACAGAGCAAAAAAAGTGGCAGAAGTAAAGTAGACTCCAGTTTGGTTCTTCTAAACACCACAGTGGTTTGGCTCGTGCAGTATTTCCTGATGAACGGAACGTGAAAAGGCGGGGCGGGGTTTGGGTGAGAGTTAATAAGTTTTATGGGCCAAGATGTGGGATCTGGTTGAGGAACCAGGACACCATCAGGGATTGAGAAGGAACCTGACACCCAGTTTGGGGCTGGACTAGGCCAGCATGAAGCAAAGGAGGCAAAGGAGAAATCTGAGCTGGAGTGGAAGGGCATCTCTCCCCCTTACCCTGTTTGGGCGGCCTCCAGCTCCCCCAGATCCTGCCTCTCTTCTGCGATTTGGATGAATTACCTCGCTGGGCGCCTGCTTCCTGGACCCTCCTCCACCCACAGCTGCTGGATCTGATCTCCATCCATCTTCACCCAGGCGAAGAGCCCAAAGGGGGCTCCAAGGAGCCTGCCGTCTCCAGCAGGAAGGAGAAGCAGGACTTCCGGGAACACTGCTGTTGATGAGTAGAATCAGGGAACATGATCACCCGATCCTTGTGAAATTACTGGATGTGATGGAACAGGTAAAGAATGTTTTGCTTGGGGAAATAAAACAAAACCAAACCCCTCCATGACTCTGAGTTCACTAACTTCTCCCTCAGTTGTGGCTGAGTTGTTTTTTGTGAAACCTATTCCATCTAGAATATTCCTTCGGTGTAAAAATAGCACCGAAGTGTCTGAATTGGGGAAAATAACTGGACTTTTTTTCTCACCTTTGGTCCAGATGCTAGTGATTTCATCCCAGTTGGAATTTTCATCACTTAACCAGCCTGGTAAGATACTTAATATCTCCAAGCCTCAATTGTTTCATGTGTAAAATTAAATCATAATTGAGATAATTTCTGCCCTATCCATCTCATAGGATGAGGTCAAGTGAGATAATAGTTTTGAAAGTGCTTTGCAATCTGTTAAATATCACAGATGTGACTACACATTACTATTATCACTTTTAACCAACTTCTAGAGCCCCAATTTACTAGTGTATTTTATGGCTACATCCTGGAGCTTATCGTTAAAAGGAAACGTTCCACCCCTGACATCTTAAACTCTAATACACAAATCTCTGACTCTCACTTCCTATCAGTCCAGTTTTCCCTTCCTTTAAGCCTACCACACATATTTTTTGACCTCATCACAACCTTCCAGTTCTTTGGCCTTTTATTTTCATTATGAGCCTCCTCCTGCTTTTACTTCCTTCCCTAATCCCTGTAACTATATGGTCCACCACTATAATCTTTTTGCAGCCAATGCCTTCATGCTCTCAATGTCTCCTTCTTCCACCACACTGGACTCAGATCCTCAGCCTCATATCACTGTAAGCATCTGCATTCTCCCCTTCTCCTTCCCTGGTTGCTGAGCACCGTTGGAAGAAATGACACAAGTGGATGGATTGCTGCCACCCCGAATTTATGGTCCCCAAGCTCGTTGGGCCTTATTGCCAGAGCAAACATTCCACATCTTACTCTGGTCAAGCCACCCTCCTCATTGCTGTTCCCCTTCTCAGAGCAAATAACCTGGTTGACTTTTCAGAGAGAAAACTGAGGCTCTCAGATAAGCGCTTGAAAACTCTCCTTCCAAAACCACACACTTAAACATCTACATCTAAATCCAGCTGTACCTCCTGGGATCCTGTGCCAGACCGACAGACGTCTTTCTCCGATTCCAGGGAAAGTCCTCCATCTATTTCCCCAGTTGATCTTCACCTTACTCCTCCAGGAATGTTTTCTCTCCTGGATATTTAATCTCTAAAAGGTCGAAGGAAAGTTGGCCTTATGTCTTCTAGCACCTGTGCCCATGTCCCTTTCTCCTCACAAATTCTCCTGAAGAGTGCTCTACCATCACTGCCCTCACCTCCCCAATTCCCATCCAGTCCTCCGTCCATGACAATCCACAGCCCTTCACTGCCTTACTGAATCCATCTTGGTTGAAGTTACCAATTGCTGCCTAATTGCAAATTGTCGGATTGCCAGTGATTCTCAGTCACTGACTTGGCTGACTGCCTTGTGACATCTCAATAATACTCTGGCTTCTTCTTCTTCTAACTCTCCCTTTCATTGGCTCCTGAAATTTGACTCCTTACAGAGCTCTCTGGGCCACTCTGACATTTCCTTCTTGCTGATATATATGCACACTTACATATTTCCTCCTTGATTATGTGAATATTTCCTTCTTAAAGATATACTTATATACTATATTCTTCATATCTGTCTCTCCTGAAACGCCAAGTGTCCCGATTTGACTTTTTTTTTTTAGCTATTAATACTTTCTAAATAATTTCATCTGCTCCAGGTTTTCATGCTAATGATTCTTTTACTGAGGATGATCTCTAATTATGAAATTCCAACCTGAAGTGTGCAGCCAACTGACTACTGGACATTTCCAGTTAATTGATTCATCCAGAAAGGAATGTAATACCTTCCCCCCAAACAGGCTTTCCTCCTGTGCTCCTTAACTTGGTAAATGTATGACTAGATACCTAAAATTCTGGATATAATGTTGATCTCTCTGTCCCTCACTATAACAGCAAAGGAGCCCTCAAGAGCTATTTATGTCTTCTCTCCAGCTCCCCTGCCTCTGCCTGAGTTCAGGCTTCAGTGTCTCTCCTATGGACTGCTGTCATCATTTCCTGATTGGTTTCCTACCTCCAGTATTAGATCCTTCTAACACGTTGATCATGTCAAAGTAATCTTTCTAAAACAAAAAACCTATCAGTGTATTCCTACCATTTATTAAGCACTTGCTATATGTTGGGTATCCTGCTAAATTCTTCATGTTCATTGGTACGTTGTAGCCTCACAGCAACCCTATGAAGGAAATACTGATACTCACAATTTCAGAGGAAAAAAAAAATACCATGAAACTACCACATGGGCAAATCAGCAATTAAACCACAGCCAATGTGCTTTACGTCCACCTACTAATCTGCTTCTTCATGACTCAGAGAATAAATTCAAACTCCTTGGCATGCAGGGTCTCCAGAAACCCACCTCATACCCTAGTTTCTGTCTATATAAAGGGAAGAAGAAAGGGGGGGTAAACAGAAGGGGGAATGAACCATGACAGACTATGGACTCTGGGAAACAAACTGAGGGCTTCAGAGGGGAGGGGGGTGGGGGAATGGGATAGACTGGTGATGGGTAGTAAGGAGGGCACGTATTGCATGGTGCACTGGGTGTTATATGCAAGTAATGAATCATGGAACTTCACATCAAAAACTAGCGATGTACTGTATGGTGACTAACATAATATGATAAATATTATTATAAAAAATTATTATGTTGTACACATTTGTATGTTTACTGTACTGGAATTTAAAATAAAAAATATTTTAAAAAACAAAAAAAAAAAAAATAAATAAAATGTTAATGTCTCTCCCCCCTCCCCTCCCCTCTCCTCTCTTCACACCTGAAGAAGGGCCTGTTCTGCCTTCTACAGCCCCACTAAACTCGTGGAGACTTCTCACAGAGCGCCAATCCACCTTTATCTCATTTGTTAATTTCCTTCCCACAATACTGTGTGTGAGCATCTTGAGATCTTTGTCTCCAAGACCTAATACCATCTTTGGCCTATAGTACATGGGTTGGCAAACTATAATCTGTGGCCTAAATTTGGCTTGCCAATTGTTTTTGTAAATAAAGTTTTATTGGAACCATTCTACTTCTAGTCATTTGCCTACTATCTACAGCTACTTTCATACTACAATGTCAAGTTGAGTAGTTGCAACCAAGACTGTATGGCCCATGATCATAAAATACTTGCTATCTGCCCTATTACAGAAAAAGTTTGTCAGCCTCTGACATAGTAGATTCATAATTAATGTTAGGCAAATGAAAGAGTGCATGCAAGATTGGCTGAATGAATTTCTGAATGACTGAATCATTCTTAAGAATAGTACCTCTTGGCAATGGAAAGTAAGAAATAAGAAAATTTAGATTTAAGCAAGTGTTTTTTGGTAATTAGCGATGATCTTGTTTTAACCATACCTCCCTGAGATGAACAGGGTTAAGTGGTATTTCTCCTTTATATCTTCTATCTATCTATCTATCTATCTATCTATCTATCTATCTATCTATCTTCTGTCTGTCTGACTTTAGAATAAAGCAGACATTCATGGAAGTAAAGCCATGAGCCTATGGTCCAATGACTAGTTCAGGCTGGAGCCAGGATTTGGACTCTATCATTTATGGGAAGCCAGAAGTCATGGAATCCCCTCGGGTCTTTAGAGATCAGTCCCCTGGGGCACAGAGCAGTGCAGTAAAGTAGACCCCAGAGGGACAGAGGGAAATATCCAACTTAATAATAATCACTTTGAAAAAAATAATAATCACTCTGCCTACCCTCTCAGAGTGTTTTTAAATGAGCATTGTCATTTATAAAGTACTTAGAAAACATAAAGCACTGAACGTTTAGAAGATGACAAAGGACTTTTCTTCTCTTGTTCATTTCACCATTCTATCAACCTGTAAGAATTCTTCAATGAAGAAATAAGTTATTAAGCTCAGAAAGGTTAAGTTTCACCCAACAGATCAGTGTTCAAACTTTGATCTCTCCAGTTTAAAATCCTTGCTCTTTTTACCACTCTGGGCCATTTTCCTTTACCTGTAAACACATCAGTTTTAGCTTGAAGAAGACTTCATTTCCAGAGATTTTAGGACTTGCTGCACATCAACTTTGTGCCCTGCTATCCTGGCAGTGTGTTATATGTGGACAAGATTTACCAGGCACTTTTGAGAAGCCTTGATTGTCATATTTACAATGTTGTATATTGTTGTTATATTTATTTGTTATATTTGATTGTAATATTGTTGTCCCTCAGATCTCCCAGGGACAAACACAGAATTTGTTTTTCAAGCACTCCCAATGGCTAGAGCTAACCAGTGTATTTGGATAGAGGGTGTGGAGGCTTCCCTAGCCACCTCACAATGCCTAGATAAGGAGACAGGATGCCACATGACCTTCCAACACTTGCCAAAGAACAGGCTAGCAGGGGGATCAAGAGGGGGTGGGTGTGCCTAGTTAATCGGGCAAAGCAGACTAAACAAGCCTACACAAGCTGACCTTTTCCTTCCTTTGGGTTTTTAATGAAAGTTCTTTCTACCCAAGAACAAAAACAGTCATTTGTTCCTTCATTTAACATCCACTGAGCACCTATCCCAGGACAGGCCTTCTTTCCTGCAAGGAGGCTGCCAACTGGTGGACAAAACAAACACATAAATAGACAAGGTGGTGAGGACTTGGAACAAAGCTCTAAGAGAAAGCAAGCCCTTCTCTCTGGAACTTGGAGGAGCCTCACAAAAGAGGGAACATTGGAGCTCGGTTTTAAAGGAGAAGTAGGAATTTACCAAAAAGAGAATAATAGTGATAATAATGATTTCAGTGATTTATTGACTACGTATGATGAACCAAAATCGAGGCTGGGAACCTATCCTACCTCACTAATTCTCACTTCCATCACATTTTAGAAACAATGACACGAGCTCAGAGAAGGAATCCAGCACATCCAAATTCATAAAGGCAGTAAATGGCAGAGCTAAGTCCAGGCCCAGGTTTTTCTGGCTCTACAAACTGCACTATTTTGATACTTCTATTTCAGATGAGGGCCAGAGAGGCGGAACGTAAAATTTTACATTCCGGGAAAAGTGAGGTGTTTGGATGAGCTGAAACACACAGCCATGGAGGAAAGGAGCTGAGGATGAGTGATGACAATAAGCTCAGGTTTTGAACGGTCTTGTATATGTCATCCACTCAGACTGTTTCCTTGGGATTGCTGGGAAGAAGCCATAGTCAGTTTTCTCATTTAGAAATATCATCCTAGGAGAAGGCAAGAGAAAAACTGGAGGTAGATGGAAGGCAGGGAGACCAATCACGAAGCTGTTGCTTTCATCCTGGCCAGGGATTATTTAAGACCTGAACGGAGAACATATTTCACGAGGACTGAATTTTCAAAATCGGTGTGAATAGGAACAGCCTTCTGGAATGGGTCCCCACTAAACCATGACTGTGCTTTCATAGAAGAGCCCTTTGAGATCCACTGCATTTTGTAGATGGAAAGTTGAAGCCCAGAGAGGGGATAAGTAAGGACACAGAGGGTGTCAAGCCTACCTCCTGATTTTTGGGGTCCGATGGCCTTTCCCCCTTCCTGACAGCCCTTCACAGGTGCTATAACCCAGGCCCTCCCTTCCCCCCCCACCTCGCATGGGTTACAGCGGTTTCTCTTTCCCCTCAAGTCATCCTGGAATATCTCCCAGTACATGGACAAGATCCAGCCATCTAGGAAGGCTGGCGGGAGGAAGCCCCTAACAATGAACAAATGTTCAGGGAAAACCCCCAGTGATTTCCCAAGCGAGCCGAGACACAGCAAACCTTCCCAGAGCTCCTGCTTCACTGAGCGGGACCAGGTGATGAGGAAAAGCAGGATGGTGGAGGTTGCAATGCCCCAGACAGGCTTTGAAGCAGAAAGCCAAGTGCAATCAGTTTTAGGAACATTACTTACTTTCCTCTGTATGCCAACAGTAGGTGGGGGGAGGGCGGAAGGGAACACTGTGCAGAGACGCTCCCTTACTAGAGAACGTAGCTTGTTCAAGATTCTGGTCTGTGTTAAACAACGACTGCACCAGTTCCAACATCCTGCACAAGCTCCTACGGACCTCCCATGGCCACCTGTTCAGCATCCCGGCTCTGTGGACTAGCTCCCAGTTCCCCCTAGCCAACCCATGAGCTCCATGACCCTCAGCGGACAGAGGACTGATACCATCCTTCCCTCCTATTTAGTCCCACTCCTCAGAGGGAGAAGCCAGCAGCAGGGAGACAGTCGATGCCAATAATGGGTGCCCTTCTCCAACTAGTAAAGATCTTAAGAGCCTTGTTCTTCTTGCAGGAGAGAGAATGAGTCTACACTGGGTGGCTGAGTGAGTAGGTCTAGTGAAGAAGAGAGGAACAAGTATGAAGCTACAAAAAAGGGACCAGCCAACTTTGAGGACAGACAATGGGGAGGTCTGAAGGACTTTCAGTCACAGGGTATGAATACGTGCCGTGTGTTCAAGTGTGTCCTCAGTGCCAGCTTATTCGAGTGAGACAGTTTCTCAAGAGGCCAAGAAAGGGAACAAGGCTCCCTTTATGGTGTTCTCCTACCACCAAGAACCTTCCATGAGAGCCAGCAGAAAATGTTCTAGCCAGTTCCACCTCCCTGCCTTTGGTCATTTCCTTTTCCTGCCTGGCATCCTCCCTGCACATTCCCTTAACCCATAGTGAACGTTCCAGTTCATTTCACACCTTCTCTCCCATAAAGCTTTCTGCCTTAGGTCGGTTTCCTCAGAAAACAAGAGCTCCAGTCAGAGACTTGGATGCTGATAGTTTATTTGAGATCGATCCCAGAAAGCAAAAGTGAGGAGTGTGATGAGTGAAATGAAGAGGGAAAAACCAGCGTAAGGTGCACTGTCAACGTCCACCACCAGGGTGATGCGTGCCTCCCAAGAAGTGCACAATACACTTCCCAGAATCATCCACTGATTGGAGGACAGACTGGGGCCCTTCTCCCGGGGCTTCTCCCCTGCCTCCCCACCCCAGTCCCTATCCCTAGATGAGGGCTGCTAAGAGCACTGTCTGTGTATTTAAGCTCTCCTAGAAGCAGATGCTGAGACAAGGATTCGAGTCCAAGTCATTTGAAAAGGGACGCAAGAGAACACCCACAGGAGAGCAGGAAGTTGCGACTGGGGGCCTGTGGAGGCCAATAAAGGTGTGTTAGCGAGCAAGTTACCATGGCTGGGCAATTCTAGGAGCCAGCATAAAACGTGCCTCAGAATTATCCCTGCGGAGAGGGTCTTCCTCCACTCTCCATCAGTCATTTTTGAGGTTTGAAGCCTGCCGCCTAAGCTGCAGGTAAGAAGTTAAAGCCCTTCCAGCATCCCCAGCACAGAGACAGAGTGGGGTCTGGCTGTGGGAGAAAGCCCACAGGCAAAGAATTACAGCTACTGGCGTTGTATGTAATTCAGGTCCACCCGTGTAGGGGATGTGGGTGTGGCATTGCCAGCTGGCTAAACAAGTTCCCCAAATTGAGAAGACCCTGAGGTAAGGAGCTGGAAGACAGGAACTCTGCCAAGAGGAGGGGAGTCTGAGCTGTCTACCCGAACTGTGGCTGCAGTGAGAGGCAAGCCCACAGCAGAGCACTGGTGCAGGATCTAAGCACACAGTTTATTATGGCCGGCAACACTGGCTTTCTCTTCCCTTATTTTGAATACCTATTAAGTAATCATTAGACATGTGGAAGTTGCTTTATATGTATGTGTAAGTTGAATCCTTGAAAGCAGATTGCCAACTTTTGGGGGTCAGAGTCTGCAGCTTAGTCTTTTTTTTTTAATAATAATTTTTTATTATCTTATGTTAGTCACCATACAGTATATCCTTAGTTTTTGATGTAATGTTCCATGATTCATTATTTATGTATAACACCCAGTGCTCCATGCAATATGTGCCCTCCTTAATACCCATCACCGGCCTTAGTCTTTTCGTCTCCTTTAGTACTTAATGCAAAGCTTTGTACCTAATTAGGATTTTGTCTACTTTTGCAAAAAATACTGAAGACTTCACGCATGAGTTCCCTCCTTTCCCCATCTATAAAGTTATCTTCCTGTGTATGTGCCAGGCCTTACATCTATTCTTTCTGTCTTGGGAATGATAAGAATGAGATTTCTCCTTTTCCTGATTTTGGTCAACTCATTTGCTCACACTTCTGACATGACTGACTTTGCCTCTCTTCTGGAATCCTCACTCTGTCAGTCATTCCTTCCCTCAAATCATCTGCACAGCAGGGATTTGGGCTGGGTGGGGGTCCTGAAGTCTGGACCATCCCACACCACTGAAGCTTTGCTCAATGTGTCAGAGGATGTCTCTTAAGGAGCCCGTGGGATAAAGTGCAGGATCTGGAATGCACCATAGGATACCCAAGTCTGGTATCCTATCTGGCTTGGCAAGAAACTCCATTCTGCATGATCAATTGCATAACATTAGCCTGGGAGAGGGGGCACCTATTTCTCTTTCTCCTCAGTCCCGAAAGGGTGAGGACAAATAAGAGGGCCTTTCAGGCCTGGAATGAGGCGTGGAAATGTTTGAGTCATGCCCAACACACGTACCGTTCTCAGCCTTTCCCACTAATTCCAAGGTCTGCCATTTCCTAAGACTCAGCTTAGCCTTCGGAAAATGAATTGCTCCTTGTCAAAATCATTTAGATTCCTTTAGAAGATGAAAAGTTCTGTTGACCTCCCTGGAATCTAGAAAATCAAGTGGCTCAAAAAGTGGAATATGGATCTGAGAAGTACAACAGTCTTTTCCGTCTCCTCAAATCCTTTTGGGAATAAGGTCGGAAGTGAATGAATAACCCTGCATAACTTTACAAAATTAATTTATGCATGATACTTTTCTTGCCTCATTCCATCCTTATTGCCAGTCTAATTCCTATTCTCTTCTTGCCACAAGTCTCCATGCAAATGAGTTTGAATTATGTCCCTAAATATTTCTGTATACTTGTAACATATGTAGTGTTGGTTGGGAAGCATAAGATGTCTTTAATTTCTATAAATCATATGGTATTATAAACCTCATTCTGTTTCTTCCCTTTGTCACTCAACAATAGGATTTGGGGGGGGGGAGGATACAATGTTTGTTTTGTTTCTTTTTTTCTCTTGAAGCATATCACACATGCAAAAGAATGCATGGTCTTTGAAAACTGGTCATGTGAATCTCCCTGTGTCCCTCTCCCACTAAAGGAATCCCTGAAGTGAACATTATGTTAATCACTTCCTCTTTGGTGTTGTTCCCTCTCTGCCACAATATTCTGTTTATTTGCCTGGTTTTGCTTCTTATATAAATGAGTCATACAGAATGTGTTCCTCTGTGACTTGCTTTTTAAGCTCAATATTTTTTTTTGAAATTTATCCAGTTTGATGATGTAGCTGTCATTGGTTCATTTCCATTGTCACAGAATATATTATAGAGTACAGGGTATATGCTGATATTTTTCATCTGTCTACCATAGGTGGTCATCTGAATTGGTGGTGGTGGTAGTGACGCTATTCTGAATAATGTTGTTATGGACATTTTAACCATGTTTCCATGTGTAATTGGGAAGGAGTTTGACAATGAAATAGGTCTAGGATTGGAACGGCTGAATCACGAGGCACAGACACACTCCTGTTTTAAGCAATGCCAAACTACTTCATGAGGTTATTATATGAACTCAGAGTCTCTCCCACAATCTGATGGTTTCCTTTCTCCACATCCTGGGAAACTCTTACATTGTCAAACTGCTTACCATTGTGAATCTGGTGAGCCTGTAAACATCTTCATTTTGGTTTTAATGTGTGTACCTTAACTGCCAATGAGATCGAGCATCTTTTCATAATTTTATGGGTCATGTGTGTTTTCTCTTCTGTAAAATTCCTATTTGCAGTTTTTGCCCATTTGCCCCTTAAGTTGTTCATCTTTTTCTTATTAATTTATAGGAGTTTTAAAATATATATATTCTGGATACTAATCCTTAGTCATATATGTGTATTCCAAATATCTTCTCCCAGTCTTAGGCATTAATTTTATCTCTGTTTACCAGAAGGCCCCGAATCGCCAAGGAATTGTTGAAAAGCAAAAACAAAGCTGGGGGCATCACAATGCTGGATTTCAAGCTGTACTACAAAGCTGTGATCACAAAGACAGCATGGTACTGGCACAAAAACAGACACATAGACCAATGGAACAGAATAGAGAGGCCAGAAATGGACCCTCGGCTCTTTGGGCAACTAATCTTTGATAAAGCAGGAAAAAACATCCAGTGGAAAAAAGACAGTCTCTTCAATAAATGGTGCTGAGAAAACTGGTCAGCTACATGCAAAAGAATGAAACTTGACCACTCTCTCACACCATACACAAAGATAAACTCCAAATGGATGAAAGACCTCGATGTGAGACAGGAATCCAACAAAATCCTAGAGGAAAGCATAGGCAGCAACCTCTACGACATCGGCCACAGCAACCTTTTTCATGACACATCTCCAAAGGCAAGAGAAACAAAAGATAAAATGAACTTGTGGGACTTCATCAAGATAAAAAGCTTCTGCACAGCCAAGGAAACAGTCAGAAAAACTAAGAGGCAGCCCACGGAATGGGAGAAGATATTTGCAAATGACACTACAGATAAAGGACTGGTATCCAAGATCTACAAAGAACTTCTCAAACTCAATACACGAGAAACAAATAAACAAATCAAAAAATGGGCAGAAGATATGAACAGACACTTTTCCAATGAAGACATACAAATGGCTAACAGACACATGAAAAAATGTTCAAAATCATTAGCCATCAGGGAAATTCAAATCAAAACCACACTAAGATACCACCTTACGCCAGTTAGAATGGCAAAAATTGACAAGGCAAGAAACAACAATTGTTGGGGAGGATGTGGAGAAAGGGGATCCCTCCTACATTGTTGGTGGGAATGAAAGTGGGTGCAGCCACTCTGGAAAACAGTGTGGAGGTCCCTTAAAAAGTTAAAAATTGAGCTACCCTATGATCCAGCCATTGCACTACTGGGTATTTACCCCAAAGATACAGACGTAGTGAAGAGAAGGGCCATATGCACCCCAATGTTCATAGCAGCATTGTCCACAATAGCTAAATCGTGGAAGGAGCCGAGATGCCCTTCAACAGATGACTGGATTAAGAAGTTGTGGTCCATATATACAATGGAATATTACTCAGCTATCAGAAAGAACGAATTCTCAACATTTGCTGCAACATGGACGGCACTGGAGGAGATAATGCTAAGTGAAATAAGTCAAGCAGAGAAAGACAACTATCATATGATTTCTCTCATCTATGGAACATAAGAACTAGAATGATCAGTAGGGGAAGAAAGGGATAAAGAAAGGGGGGGTAATCAGAAGGGGGAATGAAACATGAGAGACTATGGACTATGAGAAACAAACTGAGGACTTCAGAGGGGAGGAGGGTGGGGGAATTCATCGAACTTTACATCAAAAACCAGGGAGGTACTGTATGGTGACTAACATAATATAATAAAAAAATATTATTAAAAAAATTTTTATCTCTGTTTATGGCAATTGATAAATAGAAATATCTAATTTTAATGAAGTAGAATTTATCACTTGTATGTGTGCTGTGTCTTGCATAAAACATTATTTTTCTTGTGGTCGTTAAGATATTCTTCAAAATGGCACACTATCATGGCTTTACTCATGCTATTTACCTTCCCTGATCCTTGATTTGAAAAATACTGTGTCCTGGAGGTTTTATGAGGGTTACAAGTGATAAATGTGTGTGAAAGAACTTAGCAAAGTACTTCACACATATTTGGGACTCAATAGGTATAGTTCATCCATTGGAGTATAGTCCTAGTTCTATCTTTCACAGATGTTAGACTTTGCAAGTAATTTCACTTTAAACTGTGAATAGAGGGTGTTATTACATGCTATACATTTTGTTAAATATTTTATTGTTCACCAAAACCTTGTAAAATAGACAATATTATCATCACCATCGTATTGATGAGGTAATTAATGCTAAGAAAATAGGTGATTTACCTTGGACACAGCTACTAAAGGGCAGAGCCATTATTATATTTCCTATCTGCCCTTCCAGACTGTGAAATGCTTTATGGGAGAATTTGTGCTCAGTCAATGGCAAGAGCCCTGTAATGTGGAAAATAAGTTATATAAGTATCTATGTGGGGACGTGGTAGAGGGAAAACAGTAAAGGTGGTCTACATATCCTTTTGTTTCTCACCTTACAGAACACATGATACAATTTGCCCTGGTCTGCATCTTCCATCCCCCCTCCCCCAGACCTGACTCAGAGTCTTTTGAAACCACCCATGCCCCAAAGTGCCTGCCTTGAGCCTACAGCCCTCCTGATGGGCATGGTAAAGATGTTGTCCGCAATTGAACCAAGCACATTGCTCCTCTCTAAGGAATTCCACATCAAGTGGAACATTGCTCCAGTCATAATGTAACTGGACTCAGTATCTTTCTGTCAGAATCTTGAGTCACCTAGGACACACGTGTCAACAGGGTTTAGACTCTGTTGGTTTGCCTCCCCAGACAGATGTTGAAATAGGATCTCCCACCACCAAACTGCCCAGACAATCAAGCAACACAGTAACCACTTGCTAAAGTTAACACTGTTCTGGCATTCAGTTTCCCACTAGATGAATTATAGCGCGGTGTACACTGGGTCCATTCAAGTCACTGAAGGTTAGATCTGAAAGGACCTTAGCAATCATCTAGACACCTCATATGTTATAGCAGAAAGAGAACCAGATTCAAAGACTGAATGCGTGGGAGTAAATCTGTACATTAAATGTACATCCTTAGTTGAAGAACATATGAATGTCCCTCCCTTCTTACATCATAGGCTTGTTGTGAGAATCAAATCAAATATTGCACATCCTTCTGTGATGATCAACTTTAATCCAAGTATGAAGTTGTGTATGTAAGAGAAGAAAAGCAAATACAAACATTTGTTGGCTTAGTTCAGGCTTTTACAAATTCAACTCTATGTAAATTATCCTGTAAAATGCATAGCTAAGAGAGATTTGGACATTTTTTGTGAGTGTCCTGATCAAAACAAAGCATGCAGCAGATTGCACAGGGAAAAGGTCAGTTATTCTCATTTTTAAGTTGTGCCTACACAGAGCATAAATGCCATTATTCTGCCCTATCCTTGCCTATGGAAAACACTACTAATTAATAATGCTTTTCTTTCAAATGAGCATCCGCATGGTTTTAGAATTATCCTCCAGTCAGGGAGTTATTCCAAGAATTCACTGACAATTATTTCTTGAAATTAAGTTTTTGTTATTGTTGAGAAACAATGAGTTCAGGTATACTCTATGATAAATTCCACGTAATAAAGTTTGTTTCAGTTATCTTTATGGCAACTATTTTGTAGGTTGGCTTGAGGGTTCCTCAGATAGATTTGCCTAGGCTTGCTCATGCATCTGTGTTTAGCTAGAGATCTGGCTGGGCTGGAAGGTCCAAGATGGCCTCGTGTACAAGGCTGGCAGCTGGTGTTGGCTATGGGCTGGGCTTCAGTTCTCCTCCATGTGGCCTCTCATCCTATAGAAGACTAGACTGACTTTTCCCAGATGACACCTCAGGGTAGCATTCTAAAAGGTCTTATAAGGCTTAGCTTCAGATGTCACATAATTTCAATTCTGCCATATTCTACTGGTAAAAGCAAGTCACTAGGATACCCAGCTTTGAGAGCATTTATATATATATATATAATTAAATATTATATTATTATATATAATATTATAATATATAATATATAATATTATATATATTGATATCTCTATCTACCTGTCTATTTATCTAACTAATGGGAAGAACAGCAATATACTGGGATGGGAGGAATTTGTGGCCATTAAACAATCTATTAGAGTCTTCCTTCTTGCCATAAATCATTCATATTCCTCCCACATGTAAAATGCTGTCACCTCCAAACTAAGACCTCCAAAAGTCTCATCCTAATCGTTTTAGTTATCTATTGCTTCACAAATCATCTCAAAACTTAGCTTCCTAAAACAAAAATAAGCATTCATTATCTCCCACATTTCTGTCAGTCAAGAATTCAGGAGGTTAGTTGGACACTTTTGACTCCGGGTCTCTCATGTGGTTTAAGCCAAAATGTCAACCAGAGTTGTAGTCACTTGAAGGTTTGAATGGGACCAGAGAATCCACTTTCAAGATGGCTCACTCATATGCCTGTGCACAAGACTTCAGTCCCTCACGACACAGACCTCCTCCTAAGGCTGATTAAGTGTTCCCATAATATGGAATTTGGCTTTCCTCAGAGTAAGTGATATAAGAGAGAGTAAGGAAAAAACTGAAATACCATTTGTGACCTTGCCTTGGAAGATAGATATAGTTATTTCTTTTTTTTTTTTTAAGATTTTATTTATTTATTTGACAGAGATAGAGACAGCCAGCGGGAGAGGGAACACAAGCAGGGGGAGTGGGAGAGGAAGAAGCAGGCTCATAGCAGAGGAGCCTGATGTGGGGCTCGATCCCATAACGCCGGGATCACGCCCTGAGCCGAAGGCAGACGCTTAACGACTGCGCCACCCAGGTGCCCCAGATATAGTTATTTCTGTAATATCCTGTTTATTACCCAGGCTAGCCCCATTCAGTATGGGAGGGGATGACCCAGGGGGTCCATTTGGGAGGCTGGCTGCCACACCAATTATGGTGCATCAAGCTTACAATCCAGAATTTCACTATCTACTTGAGTCCAGATGTGAATAAATCTCTAAAAGTGTGGTTTTCAGGTGCAGCAACTCCTGAACATGAGCAACTCCAGACTCTTGTGAACTAAAAAGACAATATGTCTTTCCTAGACACACTCAACATACAACACTGAGATGGGGGAAATGGTGGACAACAGACAACTCCATTCAGAATGGGATAGTGGTACACACAGAAGTCATTTATAGCACTTCTGAAACCAGATGTCACATGTCGTCAGCTCCCCACTCCTGCCCAAGAGTAGTCTCACTATTCCCCTCAGCTCTTCACTCTACCTTCTGAGCTCTTGTTCTAACTTTCTAAAAGCCTCTTCTTTTTATGTAAGAAATGATTTGAGCTTGTATCTGAGTAGCTTTCTCAAGAGCTTGTACTTCCTGCTTCCCACAAGCCTCTTTTCATTTGAATGCTCTCTCTCTCTCTCAGTTCAGGTTAGCAAAGTGCAAGTTACCAACGCTACTGACATTGTAATTCTCTTAAAATCTTTGTGGGTTTCCCTTTATCTTCTCGGCGTTCACTCCATGCCCCCCAAAGCCAAATCTATAATTCTTTTTGAGACCTCTTTATATTATAGAAAAGTCCACTTCTTGGCACAATGAGATCATGAGAAGCCCCATTTTCTAGCTAAAGGTGGTTTCTGGGCACCCTAAATTTTATAAGATCTTAACAAAAGTTATTACAGCCATATGCTTGATCTTTGTCCTAAAGCCATTTTTTACTTTGGTCATCTTTTGCCAGCTGTAGAGACAGAAAATATAAAACGGTGTTTCTTTCCAATCTAGCAAGTCCTTGTTCCTTTATATTTTCTCCAAATTCTGCTTGCAGATGCTACAGTTATCTCATTAGCTCATCTCTCTTCCCATATTTTATTATATGCAGTTGAAGACACCATTTGGTATTTTTACCCTTCTGTTTTAATATCTCCTTAGCCAGATCCAACAAACTTATTATCAGGCACATTTCTATTGTCCACGTTCCTACAGTTTTGCCAGTTTATACCAAAGATTGTCTTTTCTTGCTTTGTCTTCAATCACTGTTTCCTTCCTGCTCCTCTACCCTCTTTTCTCTCTTCTCTTTCCAGTCTCCATCCACCACCTAGAAAAGCCAAAGCTACAGAGTTGAGGTTTTACTTATGGCAGCATCACACTTCTAGTTACCAATTTGCCTCAGTTTTCTATTACATATAACAAATCATCCAAGACTCAGTGGCTTAAAACGACAATGCTTTAGGCTATCTCACAATTTTGTTTTGGCTAGGTCATTCTTCTGATGGGTTTTGCAGAGCTCACCGTTTTGTTTATTTTTGATTTCCACAGTTTTGATTGTCACAATTGGGTGGAGGTTATTTGTCATGGTTAGAGGCCAGGGATGTTGGTAAACATGTTACAGTGCACAGGAGAACTTCCCACAACAATAAATTATCTAGCCCAAAATGTCTATAGTGCTGAGGTTGAAAACTCTGTGATAAGTATTTTTATATGTAGAATCTTTTTTAAGCTTTACAATAGCCCTATGGGGTAGGTAAGACCCTCATTATTTACAAAAGAGAAAAGTGAAGCCCAGACAAGTTAAATTATTTTAACAAGATTACATAATTAGTAGAGGGCAGTGTTCCAACTTTAATACATAGTCTATGTCTGAACTCTTAACCATTATGCTATTTGATGTGCATTCCACTTGGATTGTTGATCTTCATAAAAGATCAGATTTTCTAAATCTTAAAACCATACCAGGCAATAGCCTAATCTCTCCACCAATTATTTCTTCTTTGGATTTTTCCATTCTACTTTAGCTGCTTTTCCTAGAAATAGAGCCTGAGGCAAGGATTAGTGTGAATGCTTTATTTAGGAGGTGCAATACTATTGCTATAAAAGTGAACAAAAAGAGAAGTGAGGCAGAGAATGGGAAAATAATGCAAGGTGATACATTCCATGAAGGTATCTCTACGGGGCAGCTATAGGAGATGTCTCCATGCTATTCAGAGCGGGGATGCTCCTGGGTTCAGTCTGCTGGAGGGAAGAAGAAAGAGGAGATTTATTTGCCGGATCCTTCACATCTCCTGAGTTCCACTGCTCTGCGTTTGCCTTCTAGGGGTTTAACTCCTCCACATTCCCAGGCTGCATCATTCAGCCCCTGCAGCAGCTGCTCAGAAAGCCAGGTCTCACACCTGCAGCTTGATCTTCATCTGAGTCCGGAAGTGTTATGAGACACAAATGCTTTCAGACCTGTTGTTGGTTGACTTCAAGTAGTTTAACTCTATGGGTCAATACGGAGTCAGAAAGCTGCAGCAACTGGAATGGACCAGGTAATCAGAGGTTCAGGAGATAGGTGAAGCCGAGAAAACCTGAGGTAGGACATAAGATGTGTCTGATACACACTTCAACATGCTCCCCCATCACTGGAAGGAAAACTTCCTGGCTTGGATGAGCTAACGTATCAGTTGGAATTCATTAAGACTTAGGAAGCAGACAACCCAAACTGAACAAGCTACAATGCTAAGAAAAGAAGGGAGGTTACTGGCTCACATATCTAAAAGTCCAGAAGGTCAGCAAGCTTCAGATTTTGACTCAGTTGTGTGACTCCAGCTCCATGGCCCTCAAGTTCTAATGGCTAAGCCTTCCTCCATGACCAATTTTATATTCAGACTGGTAGTGAAGTGGCTTCAGTAACTCTAGGTCTCTCACCTATATGTGACTACATCCAGATATGCAGAGGAAGAAATGAACTTTTTCCATTTGATTCTCTCTTACAAATGATGAAATTTTCCTAAAGGGCCCTGCAGCAAGCACTCTCTTGCAGTTCTCTTGCCCAAGTTGGGCATGTCCTTTCCTCAACAATCCCCATTAGAGGAGCCTTATGCATACTGATTGGCTAGATGCCTGGGTTCCTGGACCCAGGACCAATCACTATCAAGAAGGAGGGATTACCACCACCACTTAAACCAACCAGAGCCCACCTCCAGCATGTTATAACCTTCAAACTGCACGCTATGAAATGGAAGTGGAATGAAGAGGCAAACAATGTTAAAGCAAAGACCATGATGTCTATAAAAGACAGCCTTTCAAAGCTCCTAAAGACACAAAGACCAAGCTGCCATCTGCATTTCTTACTAGACAATTGTCATGAGGTCCTGACTCACTTCAAATGTACACTTCTCCACTGCTGTTCCTCCGCCCATCCCCACACCCCAGGGGGGTAGAGTTGGGGGGGCATCTCTCCACCACCCTGCCTTTGATGGCCCATCTTATTCTCAAGCTAATTTCAAAACTTTCCCTGATGTTTCACAATCAGGAAACATAGGCTATAGAAAATGAAGATTTTAGAATAAGCAGGGATCTTAGAAACCTAGATCAGGTTTCATCACACTGTATGCCATGGGGTCCCAGAGGCTCTTTAGAGTTCTCTCAGATGTGGCCTCTGACGGCTGAAGAGAAGAGCTAAACAGATTGGCTCTGGATACTCTGTACTCACCCAACCAAGGCACTGATGTGATTTAGTTTGAGTTGAATAATCAAATCAATCTGACTTGATTTATTTTATATAGTTACATATTTTGTTTCAAAATTAACTTCCCTCTGTAGAAAGGATTTCTTGAGGTTGAGGAGGAAGGTTACGAATAAAATCCATTTATTATAAAAGTGAGAAAACTGAAGCTCAGAGAGCGGTCTGCGGCATGTGTTGAAGGTCGTGGTGCTGATCTGACCACTATGCCATATTTGGAAAGATCCATTCTGTGCCTCCTGAATCCTCTCTTTTCCAGAACCCATGGGCTAAGCTCTTGCAAATCTCACTCACAGAAAGACGTTCCAAGTCATCCCACCAATTCATAGCTCAACTCCTTGTTAAAAATCACACATAATAGTGTAGTGCCAAGAAATGAACATGATTCAGATGCATCTGAGCAGCAGAGAGAAGAGAAGGACCACCTCGTTCCCCATCAGAACGCTGCACTCCTAACAATGCAGCCAGGGATCACATTAGCTACTTGGCAGGCACAAAACACCATTGCCTCATACTGTCCATTAAAACTCTTAATACTTTTTTCATAAGCTGCTGCAAAGACTTTTCTTCCCATTCTGTTCTCAACCACTTGTTTACTTAGACCCAATTTCAGGACTTAACATTTATTTTATTTAGTCTAAGAATCGAAAGTTCTAAGTGGCCAACACTGTACATTTCTGGGCATATTCCGTGAGGGAATGAGAATTCTAGGGCACGAGTAGCAAACTCACCTACCTATAGGGACCATACGGGGAGGGAGAGAGGTAGGTAATATTGGTAAATGAAGGCAGCACGGTACAATTCAAACCTGTGATGTGTGAACTCTGATAAGCTGGAGAACTCAGCCCCACCTAAAGGGCAGCTTACACCCAGCTTCAGCTCACTATTACTATGCAAAAATCAAGTTCAGTGTTGCTCTGTCTTCTGATCTTTTAAGTGAAGCCAGAAATATGGATATTTACTGGAAATATCCAGTCTTAAATGTTGGCCACTAATTTGCAACGTTCTAATATAATCTGTAGGCCAAAGAAAACACATCTGCAGGCTGGGTTCAGCCCATAGACTGCAAGCTTGCAACCTTTGCCCTATGGGGATGAGGGAATGGGGCAGCACTGGTTATTGAGACAAAAATGTAAAATGATTTGTATTATCTTGGATTTAATAGCATAACATTTATTTTTAATATTCCCTTGTTAATCTTAGGCTTGGGCATTTTAAAACTTAAAAAGAATCTTGGAGATTATATGGTTTAATTCTCTTATTTTACAAAAGAAGAATCTGTGATCCAGAGAGAAGTGACTTGGAATTTAAATATGTTTCAGTGAAATGAATAAAAAATTAGATTCTCAGAAATGGAAAGAGCTGGCTTGGTCCCCCGGTTCCAGGATTTCTCAGTCTCAGCACTACTGACATTTTGGACTGGACCACTGTCTGTCGTAGGCAAGACGTTTAGCAGCATCCCTGGCCTCCAACTACTAGATGCCAATAACACCCCCCCACAGTCTTGTGGGGCAAGATGGAGGCAAAAACGTATCTAAATATTGCCAAATGCCCCTGGGGGACAAAATCACCATTGCTATTCACCAACTCCTTTGTCTTACAAATGAAGAAATTAAGACTCAGCAAATTGACGAGTTTTGTCAAGGTTACATGGGGAATTATTGGCACAGCTGGTACTAAGTCTCAGGTATCTTAATTCCCCACAGAGCACAGAGCCTGCAAATCTGAACAACAATTTCATCAGCAAAAGAGTTGTCTAAAACCGCATATTTTAAGGTATGAGGTAAGATGGCATGATGGTGAGGAGCACAGCTTCTAACAGATATGGACTTCATTCTTAGTTCTTCTACTTACTAACTGTGACATTGACCAAATTAACGTCCCTGAGCATTTGTCTCCTCATTTGAAAAGTGGGTGATTCTAAGAGATAAAGGTTTTTTATTGTTGTTGTTTTTAAGATTTATTTATTTTAGGGAGTGAGAAAGAGCATGAGCGGAAGGAGAGGGAGAGAATCTCAAGCAGATTCCCCACTGAGTATGGAGCCCAAAGTAGGGCTTGATCTCATGACCCATGAGATCATGACCTGAGCGGAAATCAAGAGTTAAAAGCTTAATCAACTGAGCCACCCAGGTGCCCCAGAGATAAAATTTATTTTTTAAATGGATGGTAAAATGTATACAGTGCTTGCCACATAATAGGGATCGGTCAATGGAAGTAGTTATTTTATTACAGTTATTATTATTATTATTATTATTATTATTATTATTATTAACTGGACTTAGGGTCATCAAACTGCAGCCCCCAAGCCAAATCTGTCCTGCCTATTTTTATATAGTCTATGAAATAAGAATGATTTTTACATTTTTAAATGGTTTAAAAAACTTTTTTTATTATTATTTTTTTTAAGATTTATTTATTTTAGAGAGAGCAGGTGAGTGCGTGAATGGGGAAAAGGGCCGAGGGAGAGAATCCCCAAGAAGACTCCCTGCTGAGCAAGGAGCCCAACGTAGGGCTCAATCTTACAACCGATGAGATCATGACTTGAGCCAAAACCAAAAGTTGGATGCTTAACCAACTGAGCCAGCCAGGTGCTTCTTAAAAAAAAATTTTAAATACTGTTTTGTGATACATAAAAAAAAAAGTGTACAATCAAATGTCAGTGTTCACAAATACAATTTTATTAGAACACAGCCATGCTTATTCATTTACACATCATCTACGGCTGTTTTCACACAGCAAAGTTGAGTAGCACAACCTAGATCACATGGCTGGCAAAGCCTAAGACATTTACTGGCCCTTTACAGGAAAAGATTACCAATCTCTTAAATAGATCTTTGCTCTGCAGGGAAAAAACAGGGGGCCACAATTTGCACAGAGCCCTCTGGTGTACAGGAGGAAATATAGCAAAAGAATCCATCCTTGCTTTTTGATGTTCCATTGTTATTCTAGCACCTCTAACCATGTGTTTAACTCTGCTCACATGAGATCTTTCTCAGCGTCTGTGTGCACCTAGTATTTTCAGAAATAGTCATCCAGGGGACATGAGAAATCTTTACTTTTTATATATGTCCTCTTTTGAATAAGTCCCATTGTAGACTTGATACTTGGAGGTATTTTTCAAAATCTGGAATATTTATCAGAAAGAAAGGAAATGGTTTGCTCAGTGTTAAGCCAACTATATATCTTAAGTGTTGCACGATGTGGACAGGACAATAAAGAAAGATATCCAGTAAAAAGGAAAAACAGATAAGAATTATCTGCCAAGACTAAAATTTAAGAGATGTTGTCATGTCACCATTTTATATATATAAAAATACCTTCAGCATCTTTGTTTTTATGTATCTGACTATAGGCCAAGGGTTTAAAAGTCAGGATACCTGTTTACAGCCCTAGCCCTGCCATTAACTAGATTTGTGGTCTCTGGAATTCTTTTTCAACTCAATACAATACACATATTGACTATCTAATGTGTGCCAGGCATTGGGCTGGGCATCGGAAGTGCAAAGATAAATCAGACATGGTCTTTGTCCTGGAAGATTACACCAAGGGTCTGTTTAAGTCATTGAACTTCTTTGAGGGCCAGTTTTCTCATCTGGAAGTGTAGGGCACTGAACTAAATATTTCACCCACTCTAGAAATTTTACTGAGTTCCTTTGTCTTGCCATACCCTCTAATACATAACAAGGAATGAAAATAAGACTGTATCATTATCATCATTTAATTTTAAAGTATGCCTAGTCGTGCCCTGTGAGGTAGTTCACAGGTAATTATGATACAATATAATAAATGCAAAATAGGTATATGAAGCACATGAAATGAAGCCACCGATTTTTTCTGAATGAAGAAAGACAGGCTTCATAAGACAAGTAACATGAGTAAGTCTTAAATGATGAGTTCATTGATGATGCGGTATGTTGGGTGCTGTCATCACTGAGAAGGAGTAAAGCAGGACCAAAACAAATTTAGGAGATGAGGAAGAAGACTGTGGCCAAAAGAGACAGCCCCTCCCCGACTAGAGCCGGCAATTAAAAACCATGTCCAAGGAAGGTGGACAAGATTCAGTCTAAGACCAGGGAGAATCTGATACAAAGAGGTGAGGTGAGGTACATCATTCAGGCTTCAGGATGTTTAGTGTTCTTGGCGCCACGTGTAAATTAAAAGGTTGGTTCTAAAGGAGATGATGGAAGTCGGCACAAAGCTCCCCAGGGAAAAGGGGTGATGAGTATCAGATAGTGTCAGGCCAACAGACAACTGCTCAGTTTTTAGGATTTCACTCTGGACCAGTAGGTCAGAAATAAGCACCCAGGCTCAGAATCAAGAGACGGCAACACCATGCTCATGGTTGTCTGGAATAAGGGATGCACATGTAAAGGTACAGATTATTCTCAGACCTCATGTTCACGTGGCAAGGGAGCTCTACACGGCTTGTCAGTCCTGGGGATCATAATCTTGCTAGTGTGGGTACTAGTGACCACTAGTGTGGGCATTGAAGGGGCAGGCAGGATTGGTTGCAAAAACAGAGAAGGATGAGAGTTCTTTATAAATGGAAGCACAACATGTACAAAAGCACACAGATGCACTTCTAACTCTTCAACAACTCAAAGACTTCCCTTCCTGCCTTCCACCTTGCCATCTGCAAATGCATCTGCCATGCCAATGAGAGAGGCCTCATCATGACTCTCCATCTGATAAGTCCTAAGTAATTTGGCAAGGGATGTAGGATTCATATGCATTGTTTAATGTTTTCCTGATTCAACTTAACTAAATTCCAAACTTTAAATCCCACTGTACAAGGCACAGGAGAGAGCCAGACCTGCCTTCCTCAGGAAGGATCCCTCGACATTCAGACCCTTGACTCTCCAGAAACTTTGGATTCCTCTAGCTAACTTGATAGCTACATCTTCCCCATTTCCCATTACAACATCACTTCACTTACCCCTCCATTTCCAAAGGTCCCTGGTAAAGGCCTGTCCCACTGCAGCCAGTTCAGAGCACACCTGGCCGCAGCTAGTTATTGACCCCCTGTCCCCACCCCACCACTTCTCATGGGACCAAGGTTTCACTAAGTTCCCCAGTGTGCTGTGCCAAAGCCTTTCTCTCTATCCACCCCCACACCCAGCCTCCACTCTACTCCTAGGCCACAGTGCACTTGGGGGAAATTCAATCCATATGTTTCCTTTTCTTCCTACAGAACGCATCCAGCCATTGTTTAAAGAGGGAGGCAACAGCCAAGAAGAGCCACGTGAGGCCTCTCTTAGCCTTCCAATCCTTCATTAGGGAGCAAGGAAAGAAGGACTGTGCCAAGAGCAAACCTGAAACATTCCTTTGGGTTTGGTTCAAAGCCTGCAAGTCACGCTTCCACACAAATATGTCCCTAAGACTGAAGATGTAAGGTACTGTTTAAGGGATCTCTTTTTTTTTTTTTTTTAAAGATTTTATTTATTTATTCGACAGAGACAGAGACAGCCAGCGAGAGAGGGAACACAAGCAGGGGGAGTGGGAGAGGAAGAAGCAGGCTCATAGCAGAGGAGCCTGATGTGGGGCTCGATCCCGGAACGCCGGGATCACGCCCTGAGCCAAAGGCAGACGCTTAACCGCTGTGCCACCCAGGCGCCCCTGTTTAAGGGATCTCTTGGGCATAAAGAGAAGAGAATAGCCACCACCATCACCACTGGCCTGGCTCTGAGATGTGTGTGAAGGGAATCCATTTGTAGGAGGTTATTTTACATCATTACCTTCCAAAGCTGATACATACCCTCTCTGAGAATATCAATTCTCCCTAATTATAAGCACACACTACCACAGATCAACTATTTTACAGCTCAAAGAAACCTGAGATATCTTCAGGTGTGTCTCAATTATCTCATTTTAAAATAAGAGAAAACTGGGGCGCCTGGGTGGCACAGCAGTTAAGCGTCTGCCTTCGGTTCAGGGCGTGATCCTGGCGTTGTGGGATCGAGCCCCACATCAGGCTCCTCCACTATGGGCCTGCTTCTTCCTCTCCCACTCCCCCTGCTTGTGTTCCCTCTCTCGCTGGCTGTCTCTATCTCTGTCTAATAAACAAATAAAATCTTTAAAAAAATAAAATAAAATAAAATAAAATAAAATAAAATAAAATAAGAGAAAACTTAGGCTCAAGGAGGGTGAGGGACTTGCCCAAGGTCAAACAGATGATCAGAGTTTCATGAAGAAGCCAGGACTTCTGATTATAAGTTCAGAGCTTTGGACTCAGTGCTTCACGTCCTGACCTCACACAGATGCTAAATGCCCAATATAAACAAGATTCATTTTCTTTTCTTTTTTTTTCCCTTATCATCACAAAAGTTTGGTTTCATTTAAGATCATAGATACAAAGAACAGATTGGTGATTGCCACAGGCTGGGCATGGGGGTCGGGGGATTAGTGAAATAGGTGAAGTTTATCAACTGGTATAAACGTCCAGTAACAAAGTGAGCCATTGAGATGTGATGTACGGCATGGTCACCGTAGGTAGTAATACTGTACTGCATATTTTTTCATTTTTTAATTTAAATTCAATTACCATACAGAGTATTATTAGTTTCAGAAGTGGAGTTCAGTGATTCATCAGTCTTATGTAACACCCAGTGCTCATTACATCACATGGCCTCCTTAATGTCTGTCACCCAGTTACCCCAGCCCCCCACCCCTCTCCACTCCAACAAGATTCATTTTCATGTTTAACCCTCCTGGCTTATTCTGGACCAATCTTTTTTAAAACTTTTCTTTATTCACCTATCTACTTTCTTGTGTGTATGTTTTGGGAGTGGGGGGATTCTTTGAACCCACGAGCTAGGGACTCTTAGGCATCCTAACAAATGTCTATGTGGGCTTTCCTTAAATAATTTTGAACACATGGAGCTCATTGCCCTCTACTTAGGCCTGCTCCATCTTTGGGCAAGCTCTAGTTGCTGGAGAGCTCTTTCTCACATTAACCAGAAGTTTGTTTCTCTAGCATTTTCCCCTCAAACTCATATGCTTATTATGATCTCCCAGAGGTGCTTTCAGCAGAAGCCAAATAGGGAGGCTCCGGTGCTCCTACAGAGCAAGCACTGCCTTGCCAGTGCAACAGCACCTTTACCACAGTCACCCCGGGGCTTCTGCCTCTACCCAGGATCCCATCAGGGAAGGTCTTCTTTTTTTTTAACTGAGAGGACATTGACTTATAACATTATATAAGTTTCAGGTGTACAACATAATGATTCAAGATACGTATATATTATGAAATGATCACCGTGGTAAGTTGAGTTAACCTCTATCACCAAACATAATTACAGATTTTTTTCTTGTGATAAGAACTTTTAAGATCTCGGCAACTTTCGAATATTTAATAAAGTATTATTAACTATAGTCACTATGTTGAATGTTACAACCCCAGGACTTACTTATTTTATAACTGGGATTTTCTCCCTTTTGACCCTCATTACCCATTTTGCCCACCTCCCACTTCTGCTAACCACCAATCTGTTCTCTGTATCTCCGACCTCAGGGGTTTTGTTTGTTTGGGGGAGGGGGCTGTTTAGATTCTACATATAAGTGACCTCATAATATTTGTTTCCCTCTGTCTGACTTATTTCACTTAGCATAATGCCCTCAAGTTCAATTCATGTTATTGCAAATGGTAGGGTCTTCTTTTTATTGCTGAACAATATTCCACTGTGTGTACATATACCACATTTTCTTTATCCATTCACCTGTCAATGGACGCTTAGGTTGTTTCCATGTCTTGGCTATCGTGAATAACGCTGCAATAAACATGGAATTGCAGGTATCTTTTTGAGTTTGTGTTTACATTTCCTTCAGATAAATACCCAGAAGTGGAATTGCTGGATCTTATGGTGTTTTTAATTTTTTATTGTATTTTTAATAAACACTGAGGCAGTTGAAGACCCAAGATTCTATTAATTAAGATCCCATCAGAATCTAAGAAAACACTAACAAACATTATAGTAAAAATGTAATATATGATATCAATACAATAATTCACTAAATACAATTTTAAAAATCAAGGGCTTCATGTGTGTTTCTTGCAACATATATATTTAGCACCAAGTACTCTTCCAGAGAGCCAGGGATCTTACGAAAAATGAGATTAACTTCCTCCGCCCTTCACGGAAGTTCTTTGCGGTGATGCCTTTCAGCCTTAAACCTCTATGGCTCTAAGGCTGAATCTCAGCCAGGAAGGGAGGCCACTGCTGACAGGGGCAGATGACAAGGATAAGAGAATGGGGCAGTTGAGAGCAGGACAGTGGAGGGGAAGTGGGAGGTTTAGAAAGTGGGTAAGAAATGCAACTAGGGGGAAAAGGCAGAGGTTGATTCCAAGGAGCCCTGCAGATAATAGTAGTTATGGAGCATAATGCCAAGGAAAAACCATGGACTTCAGAGTCAAGCAGTGAAGGTCCAAATCCCAAATTCCACACCACTTGTTCGAGAAGGTGTTTAGCCTTCAGCCATTAACCAATCTAAATCCCTATCTCCTCATCTACAGAATGCAGATAAAAACGTAATTTCCAAGGATAAAATGAAATTGCAACAAATTTAAAGTATCTGACACACACTAACCAACAAACATAAAATTCTCATCTCCCACAGAGAAGATGAAGCCAAGAAAGCAGACCACTGCTCTGGGCTTTGCTAGTCTATTCTAACACCTGATGGTCCTTTTCCTCTTGACAAGGAAGTCCTGGAAATTAGAACCTCAAAATAATCAAATCCCATAGGCTTAAGCTCCAGTTTGACAGTTATGAAAAGATATATTCCTTTCCCTCAACCAGTGAGCATGGTTTCATTCTTCCTACGTACACCTTGCCTTGGGCAAAAACGAAACAAACCCAGATATCAAGATGTTCATGAGGTGGGACTGGGCAGGGGGGTGCGGGAAGGACACCGGGCTCCTAGCGTGCTAGGGTATTTGCACAGCTGCAGTCAATTAGATGAAACTGTAATTGTTTTATACTTTTGCTCAATGCTTAATCCTGGAGAAAGAAGAATGGATTGTTGGTTTTCCTTTTTCATCTTTTAGAATTTTTGTTTTGTTTTTATTTCTCATCATAATATTTAGATAGTATTTGTGTAAGGGAAAGCAATCATAATGAAATGGATAATCAAATAGAGTGCTCTAAGGCACATTTACAAAAGCCTTCATCTCAGAAATGCTTCATTTACCCAGACAGTGGGCAGCTGAGGGCATGGGAAAGTCTGTTTCTACGGACAGGGAAGTGATTCATGCCAATCAGCTAGAGAGTTCTTCTTTCAAAATGCTCCATAGGTAAGACATAGCATAATAAATCACATCAACAAGCAAAGAGGAGGTACCATACGCCTTCCAGGTGTCGAACCCATGCTAAGGACTGGAGGTGCCAAAATGAATAAGAGATGAGGCTCAGGGCCAGGATGAGGGTAAGGAGAGTGAGACACTGCTTCAGGAACAAACTTTAAGCAGATGCCCAAAAACTTGGTTACCAAGATAAATTTAAAAAAAACTGTAGAACAATATTTTAAAAAATAAAAATTAATGCAACAAAAACCCACAGTGAACAAGATATCACAACTTTGGTATGTTTTTACTTTTGGTTATTAGTTGAATATGCATTTAGACTGTGAAAAATTTTAGGAAAGCCACTCTTAGAGTAAGAAACAAGAATGTTTACCTTACAAGTCATAAAAGCTAGCTTAGTGCTGAATCTAAAAAATATAAGATGAACAAAGAGCAAGAAAAACAATACATGAAAGCCAAAGACATATGACACAAAACAATTATAAAAGGACTGTAAGTGTTTTAAATCTCCCCTTTAAAAACTGAAACTGATATTAACTTCTAAAATAAAATCCCTTGGTTTGAAATTTGGGAATAAGATTAAGAGTCAAACAAACATTCATTTCCTTTGACCCAAAAATCATACTTCAGGGAATTTATCGTAAGTACAACTGAAATATGGAAAATGCATCACTTGTAACCAAAAAAACTTAAAAGAACTCTCAACAGAATATTATCCAGTCATTAAAAATAATGGTCATGTAGACCAAGCAATGTTAAAAAAAAATGATAAAACAACGTAATGAAGTGAAAAAAGTAGGAAGTATAAACGCATATATACCACAGTAACAGCTACATAAAAACTGCACAGAAAACAAAAACTGAAGGTAAACACACCAAAATTATAATAGTGATCTTGATGGCAGATATCTGACTTTATTTTCTTTCCTTTCTTCCCTCCTTTTTTTTTCTTCTTTCCTTCATTTTTTCTCTTTATTTCTTCCTCCCTTCCTGTTTTCAGGAATTACATATTGTATTTTGTGGTGTATACTGTATATTACATCACATCATTCAGGGTCCAGGCAGGGAACAGATGGCATACTCAGAGATCACCAAAAAGTATTTAATTACAAGACTACTCTCAGAGGTGTGAGCAGGATAAAGGAAGCACCGGGAGATGATAAAAAACAACATCTAGCAACAGCTGGGAGCTGTTACTATTTTTAGGTCAGGAGAAGGAAAAGGAGGGACCAGTTTCTAGAAGTAGGAGAGAACTGTAGCTATAGGGGAAAGCTGTTCCAGAGGAAGGACAGCCACTATAAAACCACAGTACAGGATGAGAAGTAATACTATGGTCTCTCTCTCCTTCCCTCTTCCAGTCTCCTGCTGGTGTCTGCCACTGGCTGAGCTGAGCGAATGAATGCTCAAGGATAAGGGAACCTATGTAATGAGGTCTGCAGAGGTCAGCCTCTTAGGGTACAGAGGATGTAAGGACAAGGGTAAAAAGTGGATCTGGAGGGACAAAGAGAATATACCCCACAAAACCACCATATCACTTTATTTCTAAAATGTATAAATTAAGAAATTGATTGCATTTGAAACTCACTTTTCTCATCCATCAAATACAGATAAAAGTAATTCCTACCTTGGGGCACCTGGTGCCTCAATTAAGCCTCCAACAGTGGTGATGATGGTCGTTGTGTCATTGATACATTATCCTCTTACATGAAATATGAGTTTCCTATGTTATCAAATGCTACCTTTAAAGCACATACAGCTCCATTCACAAGTAAGTAATGGCATTAAACCTATCTTCTCTGAGATCAGATATGATCAAATGGTAAGATATGGATCCCTCAGGGCCCATCTCCAGGATACTTCTTTAATCCATAGAAAAAATTAACTCAACCCAGAGCGCATTCACTAGGATACTATTATGTGTCATCTTCAGAAAGAAAGTTTCTATCGTCATCGTCTCTAAAGCTTAGAGCAAGGACAGGAAGCAGACATACGATACTGTGAACACAGCATCCTAGGTGTGAGTAGTGCCTGGTAGAGTGCCTAGCCCCTACCCACCCTGAAAACATTTACTTAAGGAGTTAATGAAAGCTCTATGGATTATTATGGAAGTCCCAACCAGCTTGACTGTGTAGAGAGGATGATACTGAACGCTTAACTCTTCTAACTACTTCACATATTATAGCCCAGTAAATCTCAAGTCTTACAAAACAGATACTAATACTACTCCCATTTCAACAGATACAGCAATTAAGGCACAGACTCAAAGATTTCTATGTTGCACAGGTAGCAGGTGAATAACTTAGAATTCAAACTCGGGGGGTGCCTGGGTGGCTTAGTTGGTTAAAGCGTCTGCCTTCAGCTCAGGTCATGATCCCAGGGTCCTGGGATCGAGCCCCACATCTGGCTCTCTGCTCAGCAGGGAGCCTGTTTCTCCCTCTCCCGCGCTCCCTGCTTGTACACTCTTTTTCTCTCTCTCTGTCAAATAAATAAATAAAATCTTAAAAAAAAAAAAAAAAAGAATTCAAACTCAGAAATCTCAGTGCTAGGGCATGGCCTCTTTCCCCTAATGTCCTCAGAGAAGGCTTCATAGTGGAGGAGGTACAGTTGGAACTGAGCTGAGAGGAAGGGGTAATGACAGGAAAATTCTAAAGAGGGCCATTTCGGGCATAGGAAATAGCATTCAGCAAAGATCCAGAGGGAAACCACAGAAGTAGTTTGAATGATATTCTCAGATAACTTTCAGGAAGACATTCTGGACTCAAGTCACAGGTGGATTGCATGGACTCATGTTTGGAACAATAAAATAAAGAGCAAACTGGCATAAGTTATTCTGGATTCTTTAGGACCACAAAAGATGTCTTGCTTGTCTTCAGAGGGATCCCTCTCCTGCATTACCTTGCAAAAGTGAGCAATAATGGTGGAGATGGGGAGGACACACCATTGTAAATTCGATGCTCTCTTGGCCATAGCTCTAGCCAGCACAGCCACGGCTGCGGCAAGAAGCAGGAATGAGCTCAGTGATGACCCTGACCTATACTTGGAAGGCAGTGTTCGGTGCGGGCAGAGTGGCTACACCACGGAACAAGGAAGGTGCAAGATGGGAAGCAACATCTTAAGCCCAGGAAGGAATCAGGTAGGAAACCAGAGCCTGGCTAGGTTTCACAGGGGAGCATGGCTGGGCTCCAGCAGAGGGCAACTCGGGGAAATTTCTCTGCCTTTTCCTGTTCCCCAGCTGTATTTTATTGGCTCAGCCCACCTGCTCCAAGGCTGCTCTCTGCCCCAGCACCCAGAGGCACAGCAGCACCTCTGATTGTTTCTGCTACATTAAGACTGGCTGGAAAAGGTGAAAATTCTACCTCAGGACAGGAAGATGAATGAGTTACAGGGAAATTATTTAAAAATCTCCTCAAAATAAAAACTATAATGTCAGGGTGGTCAAGAACACAAAGGAAAAAATATATATACAGGCAGAGAAAGGCATGAGAAGAAACCCCTATGCATGTGTTTTCATTTGGCTAGGCTTCTTTCAAATAAAAATGTTGTTGGGAAAATATTCTGAGTGAGAATTTCTTTTCTGGCACCAAGCTGGCTGTGTTTGGGCTCCCTTCTCAGAACACCAGGGCACTTCAAACCACGGGCAGGATGTTGAGTGTGGTTACCTGCCATAAGCCTTGCTGCCAGCCTGGGCTTGGCATGTGGTTTGAATTCCTCCCACTCTCCCCTGGCCATTTCATCCATCTTCTTTGACAGGTGGCTGGGGGACCCTGCTTTCACTCAGGCAAGTGACTCTACTTGGTGCTTGCCTCAGTTTCCTCACATGAAATGCAGCTAAAATGGCTTGCTCAACAGCCCTCACCAAAGTGAAGAACCTTGCCTTCATTTGGGTTGTGGGGGGCACGTGGGTGCACTTTAAGATCACTTAAAGGTGCATGGGCAGGAGGTGGGACATTTACGGATGGGTGCTTCTCATAAATGGGGCAGTTGGCACCTTCCAAATGCAGTTTGGTCAGGGCAGGTGAGAATCAAAGGAAATTTACAACCAATGGAAATTTTTTAAAACATATTTTGGTTACCTTTGCTAGAGAGGAAGACACTAAACAAAAATAACAGGCCCATTCAATAGTACTGGTGTGATAGTAGCTGAAAAATTTGGTTTTTATCCATTTATTTAATTTTTTAGTTTTTAAAGTTTTTTTTAAAGATTTTATTTATTTGTTTGTTTGTTTGTTTATTTGAGAGAGAGAGCGAGTGAGGGTGGGAAAGGGCAGAGGGAGAGAGAGAATCTCCAGCAGAGCCCTCCCAAGGCCGGGCTCCATCTCATGACCCTGAGACCATGACCTGAGCTGAAATCAACAGTCAGTCACTCAGCTGACTAAGCCACCTATGCACACCTCATTTATTTAATTTTTAGTAAATATTTAGTAAATGCCCTCCATACTCTCAGGCACTAACTTAGTACTGGATTATGGATGAAAAAAGTCAAACAGATGGACCTCCTCCCTAACAAGTCTTGCCTTCCAGTAGAGGCAGACATTAAGCAAATATATACATATGTGTAAGTTCCCACAGATGCTATAAAGAAAAAGGAATATTATCCTCTGAAGATGACCCCAGAGGCTCAGTAAAGCCCAGTCTGTAAATGCCACATTTGAGCTAAGGACTGAAGGGTGAGTAGGAGCTTGCTTGTGCAGAAAGAGCATTCTAGGTAGAGGGAATAGCAGGTGGAAAAGCACTTGGCAAAGAAAAGGCCAAACTCTTTGATGACAGAAGGCACAAGTACAGGATGGGGCTGGAATGGGGGGAGGAGCTGGTACAGCCCTGTAAGTGGCATTCAGATCTGGGGGCTTATTTTAGTAGTGGTGGGAATTTGCTGGATGATTACTGAAACGTGGGGGAATGAATGACATGAGCCACGAGAGTCGGAGCAACAGACTAGGGAGGAAGGAGGCTGTGGCCAGAGTCTGAAAAGACACGAGGTGGATGACAGCTACAATGACCGCGGTGCAAGCTAGAGGAGTTTAGAAGCCTATAGTTGTTGGGTTGTTCTGGGCTTGGGGGGAATGCAGAGGACTTGGTGGCTCACTGATATGGAATGGAAAGTGTAGCAAAGGTGACAGGGAAAGCTCCAAGAGTCCCAGGCTGAGCCAGCAGCTGGGTAGAAGTATTATCTGTGTGATGGGGAGTGATGTGGTCGAAGCAGCTTGGGGAAGCCTGTAGTCCCACACACAGGGAGGACTCAGGTGCAGAAGCAGCTTGGGGAAGCCTGCAGTCCCACACACAGGGAGGACTCAGGTGCAGAAGCAGCTTGGGGGAGCCTGCAGTCCCACACAGGGAGGACTCAGGTGCAGAAGAAGCTTGGGGGAGCCTGCAGTCCCACACACAGGGAGGACTCAGGTGCAGAAGCAGCTTGGGGGAGCCTGCAGTCCCACACACAGGGAGGACTCAGGTGAGGTGTAGTTGCTTACTGCAGAGCCCGAGGAGTACAGTCTTACGGCAGCAGAAAGGAAGGAGCCTATGATTCTGGCCAGAATCAGAAAAGGAATCACAGAGGAGCACTCACGGGAGAAGGCTCCTGGAGATGAGGAGTATGTAATAGACTGAAACAGTAGAGGAACAGCATTTTAATAACTATAAGTAATAATGCCAAGCCTACCAAACATTGGAGAGGATTAAAAGGATGATTTATGTGGAAATACCTACAACTGTGTCTTGGAATTTTTTTATGGTGTTTATACTCCGGTCACCAACCCATCCACCACCCTGTGTTGTACGTGTTCATCTCATCCTTCACCAGCCGACAGGAGAATAAAACTCAAGTTGGCTTCCTTGCTTCTTCCCAATACACCTGAATAAGTATATGAAATGGTCAACGCATGTAGACCCACCCTACTAGTTACTGAAGGTTGTAAAATGCAAAGTAAGTTGTAAGGCTAGCTGGTTTATGCATTTCCTTTTTAATTCTTTTAAGCTTTAAAGTAAAGTTCATTTTGAAAATTCCTACTCTCTCCATTTGTCTCTCTACCTCCCTCACCCACTAGCACAGGATCTAGCTCACGGAGGTGCTCAACAGAAGTTAACGAAACAATATCAATCAGGAGAGTCTTTGTGGGGTACTTCCCATTTTCCAAAAACTGTATTAGGTCTGGGGGCACAGAGATAGTTAAAGCAAAAGTCTTGTCCTCAAGAAAGTCAGAGATGTAAATCTAAAGGAGTAAAAACACATGCATACACACTTACATACGGGATGATAAATGTGTCCAAATAAATATATATAATCTCTCCTGCCCCCCAAAATTCAGAAGTTAACAGACTACAGCCAAACCAAAATATTTTTCAATCCATAAGCATTTGCAGGCTTGAAATCTCCAAAGCAGAAACATGAGGGTACAAAAGCAGACTAAAGTACAGTCAGTGGAATTCCTTGAAGTTACTCATAAATATCCGCCAACCCTTTCCCCAGTCCTACACCTAGTCATAAATCCCCTGCTTCTTTTCAAGAACTTTTACATTTGATCAACGATGCAGGGTGATGTTTAAACCAGGCCATTTGGAATATTCGATTTTCATACAGAGTTTTAAGATTTTAATTTCCAGTCTGCAAGCCGGCTCGGATTTTCCCTGTCCTGAAATAAATCAGGATTTCCAAGACATGAAAGCAGGCTCCAGGCACAGAAGGGCTTTCTGAACGTTCAGCATGGTTGCATTGCTCAGTCAAGTCATACTTACAAACAACTTACCTCTCACCTCATCTCTGTCCTGGGGGGATAGCCTGGAAAACTGGCAGCTAATGTGGTGAGAGAAAAATACCCCACACTCAAGATCAATCTGTCAAAAAGAGGCAAGAGCCATTCATCAAAGGAGAGAGGGGCAAACTCAAAGATGTTGTAAAACATGTACCCAACCATTCTGAAACTAATTGGCCCCTCAACTTAATCTCCTTCTCCCATCCACGTCAAGTCAGTGGCCACAGAGCCATAGAGGGATAGAAGCTTGTAACTCTAGAATGGATGGGTACGTATACAGGATGTAGCGAATCTATCACAGAATCAGCATGGTAAAGCTAAAAGGTCTTTGGAGTTCATTTACCCTGGTTTGGACTGGTAGCACTATGGAGCAAGAAGAGTCCTGAACTTGGGTCAGACTGGAATAGGGTTCTAGTCCTTTATTCATTATTTGCAAGCTATGTGATCTTACGGAAGTCACTTCAACCTGTCTGAAAATTGCCTCATCTGTCAAAAGGGAAAAATGTCTTACTCATAGGGATGCCATGAGAGTATGATAATATAAGTAAAGGTAGCTTGGAAATGCCCCTGAACATTTAAGTGGGTGAGAAATTATTATTATTGCAAAAAATCCAATAAATGCTACCTGAATCCAATCAATAGGAGAGTAGACGTCACTGAATCTTCACCTAACTGACCCAAGAGAATCAATAGCTTCCATTCATTTTGCAAAAGATGAGTCATGCCCCTGGTGCAGAGAATGTCCAGTGCTAGTGTCTTGGTCCCCAGCATGCCAGAAACTTAATCTTCCACCAGTTCAGTGATATGATGATCATAGGCCACTGATACTTGGTCCCCTACTCTTTATTCTGGTTGTATTTCTGAAAATAATTTTTAAATTTAATTAAATACTATGTAAACTAATAAAATATGAATTTTACAAAGAGGTTTGTTGTTTATATGAAAATAGAGGTGACTGCTATGTAAAAACTAAAGACAACTTGGTAAAAGACACTATTGTCAAATTAGTAGTGAGCAAGACTATTGTAAAAGACTAGGGAAAAAATCACAAAAATCTAGGAGGCCTATACATTAAAGTTTCTTGAGTCACTTTAAAGAAACTGAAAATTGCAGAGCTTATGAACACAATCATTTAAGAGAGTCAACTGGGCACAGCTGACATCCATCAGTGGCTACATGGACAAAGCAAAAGCCTTGGTCCTTCTTTGCAAGATTGTTATATGAATTTTGCATTAACAGGATTCTCAACCTAACTAAATTGAATAATTAACCAACTACTAGTTTTAACTGACTCGTAGGTAATTCTTTATTGTCACTTACATACATGACTATCTGCTGATCTACAGGAGCACTGAATATAAATAATGATTAATGTCAGTTTGCCACTGAGGAACCCACAATCTAGTTACACCCCAGTAAAATGTGAAATACTTTTATTTCACATTGAAAAACAGTTCAATTATTGACGTAGATTTAACTTAAAAATTACCCTCCAAGTGCAATGGTACCAAGAGAAGAAACTAGATTTTTAAAGACAATTGGAGCACTATTGTTTCTTTGCCACTGCCATAAATTACCCAACTCTGTTATCTCATCCATTCAGAGATGTTTCCTTATTATCAATTCACCTTCAGCACTTAGAACGAGTAGGTTTTTAACTGGTATGAGTAACTGGCATGAAAGGTATGAGAGAAACATACACCGCACTTTGAAGGTGGGATTAAATGAAGGGGCCAATCCACAAGGCAGGAAGAGACTGAACCAGACCCAGACAGGAAGTGCATCCTGGATCCATTTGTTTTTGTAAACATTTCTTGAGCATCTCCTTAGATCTCATAACCTCTGTACCTATGTGCCAAATCTGACCAGCAGCCTAGTTTAGCCCTAACAATGGGGACTTTGAAACATGAACGAGTTGCCATCATTTATATATCAGTAGATGTCATGTACAGATTCACAGTTTCTCCTAAAACATGAAAAGGTCCAGCAACACCAGCATTCTCACATGGAAGCAATGAGCAGGCACTTTCCTCTGCAGCCACTCTTCCTGGAGATGAGACATGACCTCCCCATTTTGTCATGCCACCACTGCTCCCTGTCTGGCTTTACTCATTTACGTTCCTGTGTGCCCCCTTGGCAGTCAAGGTTTTGACCCCTCTCCTGACTATGTGCCTTGCACTCTGGTGATGCTGGGCCCCTGCCCTGGAGGGGCTGCGGAGTAACAGGAAATGATCCAGGTGGCAGGTGACGTGAACCTGAACAAAGGAGTTGCAATGGGAAAGGAAACAAACGTTCGCTCCAGACATCTTTTCTTTTTTTTTTTTTTTAAGATTTTATTTATTTTAGAGAGACAGAGAGAGAGTGGGGATAGGGAGAGAGGGAGAGAATATTCAAGCAGACTCCCTGCTGAGTGCAGAGCCAGATGGAGCTGCATCTCAGGACCCTGACATCAGGACCTGAGCCAAAACCAAGAGACGTTTAACTGACTGAGCCACGCAGGCGGTCCTATACTCCAGACATCTTTCAAAGACTAAAATCATGGGAATCAGTGAAAGATATTGTCTAGGGAAAGGAGAGGCAGAGTTTAAAGTAATTTCAGGGATCTTAGCTCAAAACACCAAAAGAAAGGTGACTGAGATGAGATAATTACGGAAGAAAGCAGCAAAGAAAGGAGGGGAGGAGGCAGGAAGGGAGAGAGAGAGAGAAGAAGAAAATATTCAAGTGGCTGTTCTAACAAGCATTTTCCCATAAGCTGGTTTTAGGGGGAGTATTGTGATAAATTTTGGACATACTGCATTTTGAGGCTAATGCCACTCCCTTGGGTAGTGTCCACTGGACAACAGGTAAGAAAACAAGAAGTTCATTTCTTCAACAATCTTTAATAATAAAAGTAATAATGACAGGGGCGTCTGGGTGGCACAGCGGTTGGGCATCTGCCTTCAGCTCGGGGCGTGATCCCGGAGTTGTGGGATCGAGCCCCACGTCAGGCTCCTCCGCTATAAGCCTGCTTCTTCCTCTCCCACTCCCCCTGCTTGTGTTCCCTTTCTCGCTGGCTGTCTCTATCCTGTCGAATAAATAAATAAAATCTTAAAAAAAAAAAAAAGTAATAATGACAAAAACATCTAATCTGCATTGAGCATGTATTCTATGCCAGTTCCTATGCTAAACCCTTCCTAGGTATAAGCAATCTTTTGTGATCTTCCCAACAATCGTCAGAGGTAGTGATAATAATAAAAATAATAAATAGAAACAGCTGATGGAAAGTAGAGTCACTGTGCAGGCACTGTTCTCAAGTCTTTACCTATTTTAACTCATTTGATTTTCACAGCATCCTGATGAGATTTGTATTTTATTGCTGACTGCATTTTATGGATGAAAAAGCTAAAATCAAGAGGACTTAGATAACTTTCCCAAGATGACATGACTAGTAAGTAACATCACTGGACTTTCCACCCACATCTGTCTGATTCCATGGTTTAAGTGTTGGGCCATTACAGTCTATGAACATTCTGTGCCAGGAAATATACTTGGCACTAAATTTAAACAATAAAATAAAATGGGCAGTCTCTCCCATCAAGGAACTCAGGGTCTAAAGGGAGGAGCAGACATGTGCACACACACTCCCGGCTAACACTCAAGTACTATCTTAGGGATGCTTGAGTACCATGTGCTGTGAATGCACAGAGAGAGGGGAGTTGAATCTACCTGGGGGCACAGGAGCTGGGGGGGGCAGGCAGGCAAGTGAGTCTTCACAAAACCACAGGGCAAGGAAGTAGACTCTGGAAAGATGCATACACATTTGCTAGTCAGGGAAGAGGGGGGAAAAAATGGAAAAAGGCATGGAAGTGTGGAAGTTCACACGTTCTTCGGGGGAACATCAGGATGTCTTAGATGGCTGGGAATTCGTAAAGGTGGAAGAGAGCAGAGGAAGAGGAAAAAGGTAAGAGCAGACAGACCTGGACCGAAGACATTAAGGGCCATGCTAAGTGATGAAAGGAAGCCAATCTTTCCAGTGAGCATGGTCATGCAAAAGGGGTGGGGCTTTGTCCTGTAGGTAATGCAGAGAAATTGAAAGAGTAATATGCTCAGATTTATACCTGAAAAATCTACCTCTGGCAACAAGGTGGACATTGGATTGTGAAGGGGCTCAACAGTTTGAGAAGAGGCATTTAAGAGACCCTGGTGATGGTCCAGGGGGAAAAGGATGGGGTCCTTGAGCTCAAAGGGTAGAGGGGGAAAAAAGGATAGATTAAAGAGAAATTTCTGAATTCTAAGATAAACAGATTATCTCTGGCTTTATAATAAGCATTTAAAAGACAAGACAGTGATAATCTAACTTCCACAACCTCAGTTCATCTGGGCTATGCTGAATAACCTGTACTCAGTTGAAAGGAAAATGGCTATTTTTGTCTCTTTATATTTATAGCCACAACTCACCTCTTTCCACAAAGGATTTGAGGTTCCTGGAAACTCACTAAATGAAATGCAGCATCGGACAAGTGCCTTCTTCCTAGGAGAACTGATCTGGCCACATAAATCATCCTGTCGTGTCAAATGAAACAAGTTCAAGTTGAAGATACCAAGAAACATCCTCTACGTCAGCCTGGGACTGCAAGTTACTGTCCCTTCCTTTGTCTGGAGAAACAAATGGTGAGAAAGTGTCCAGTTTGCTGTACTGCTAAGTTGAGCATTTTTCCAGGAAAAGGAAGAAATATTGAAACCGGCAGTGAGTTTCAAACAGAGTTTACACACCCTTTCCTGAAGACACTTAAAATTATATAAGAAGACACACAAATAAATCAAAACTTTAAACAGGCAACACCTTAATCTTAAAACAAATGGACTCTGAGGAAAGTGAAGCTTATATATAAAAAATATATTTACCCATAGATAAAACAACTCACATTTGGGCACAGAGCATTTTTGCCTTCTAAATCTCACTGAATTCCTGCAAATAGGCTGGGAAAGAATTATTGTCTCCATTTTACAAATGAAACACCGAAGGTCAGAGATTTAGGGGCTTCCTGAAAGTCATATGCCTTTAGTTGTTAGTGACAGAATTCTGATCCCACTTTATAGATGAGGAAACTGAGGCTGGGTTTGGCCATTACATCAAGGTCACACAGATCATCACTGGTGGAGCTGGGATTGAAACCCAAGCATTTGGTGTCAAATCTCTAGCTCTTAACCAAACACACATGTATTTAAATCTTAAATCTTGCCTCTGCTAGCTATTAACTGTCTAGCCTTGGACAAATTACTGCATGTTTGGAACCTCTGTTAAATAAAATTGTGTGTGTGTGAGTGTGTGTGTGTGTGTGCGTGTGCGTGTGTGTGTCCTGGTTTAGTTAGCATCTTACTCTTTTTAGGCCACCAATAAACATTAGCCCGCATTCTTTCAACCACAATTGTCACTAGTCATTTTCATGACACAAATAACCATGTTAATCGAACATCATAAAACGGCTGCACTTCTATTGACAGTGGCAAAAAATAGGGAGTATATCTTAAGCTCATCTTAGAATCACATTTCACTGCCATTCTCAAAGTTTTCTCCCTGGGTTCTTAGGGTAGAACTAAAATAAGGAAACAAAACTACACTTGTTCATAAAATTAATTATCTCGCCCACAAAAGCCCATTTGTCATGGAATTCCCAAATGACCTAAGTATATTAAGTCTGTGTTACTTAGTAATACGATAGCTTAAGTAAGTAAAATCTTGTTAATCAAAGACGGGTCCCAGAAAATGATCCTTTAAACCTGCAGGCTTAGAACTTCAAGACTGAGGCACTTGGCTTTGAAACTACGTCACGTTTGAAAACCAGAGCTCCCGTGTTGTGGTTTTTGACCCTTTCAGGTAAACATGCTCCTTTTTAAACATAAAAGAACTTGTGGATTGCCCCCTGTCATAGTAAGAAAAACTGTATTATCAGTTTATGTTGATTTTTAAAACTGCAGTTCTAAAAGTAGCTGTGTGTTCAGGAATGCATAAATTAATTTGTATTTTACCAATCCTGAGTATCTCATATACTTATGTCAAAAAAAATTGATAATACTTTGAGCTGCTAGACATTTTTTACAGCATACAAATTCTTGTGCCTGTATGAATTTATGGATCCCTTTAAAAAAATTAATCTGCAGCATCTACAGTGATCTATTGTAGAACCCAGTATTCTAAAATACTAGGACTAGAAGGGGCATTTAAGGTCATATAAACCATTTCAGTATCCAGTAAATTCATCCCAGCTTTAACATTTTGAATGCTAGGCACGTGGTATCTATAGGAACACACTTAAAGACGTGGGAGTTGGGGAAGCTGGAGCAGAGGAGGCATGGCCAAACGGCCAAGGGGGTGCTAAGCACCTCACAAATTGGTCTACCCTGCTGTGGAGATATTAAGAAATTCTTTAGAAGGAACTTAAATCTGCTGAAATCTGTCATGTTCCTCCTATCAGTCAGGGTCTCGTCAGGAAAATCAAAATCACACTAGTGATTTCAAATGGGAGGGGGAGGGGTAATACAGGTTCCTAGTTCTAAAAGCACTTGAAGGCAAAGGAAACCAAAAGCTGGGGGGGGGGGTGGTAAGTAATCCCTGAGATTAGTAAATGCAGAAAGCTGCTACCACCCAAAGAGCTGGAAGCATGAAAGGAAGGAGGCAGCGTTAGCAGTGCGCATGCGCACACTCCCTGCCCACCCTGACGCCATCCAACCAGATGGCAGCTACAGCACCTGCTGTTGTAGCCAGGACCACCCCACCTACCAACACCGCTGAAGCCCTGACCTAGGAGTCATGGGTACTCAATCACCCATCACATCTACTGCTACTAGATCTACTGAAGGCAGCTGCTGTACACAGCCACCCCTTTCTGCCCGACAATACCAAAAGCAGAAACAGAAGAGCAATGACCTTCCCCCTTCGTCTCTCCTTCCCCCAATTCTACCCCTGCTTTCCAATCTAGTGCGCCTTCCTCCCACTGGTGAAACAGAGAGGAACAGCAGCCATCAGGGGAGTGTGGGCAGTGCCGCCTGCAGAAGTCTAACCCTGCCCTACCCTGAGCGCAGGAACCTTGGAAGGGAGCTGACGGCAACACCGAATGATCTGCGCGGCCGTCACCTGCAGCTCTCTGTTTAGGTCTCATCTTCTTAGCTACATCTGACTTCCATCAATAATAGAATCATGATTCTACATAATTGGATGCACTTCTCCTAAAACAAAGATCCTTTCATCGTCTTCAAACATGGAGAGACATAAAGCTTCATCAACCAGCATACCCCTTGGTCAATTCCCCTGGGAGATTCTGTAGCCTAAAAATGAAGTAGAAATAAACTACCAGTAATACTCCGCAAATAAAATATTAAGCATAAGGGAAACAGACAAAAAGAAAGAATTGGTCAATACAATGGATACATAAAATAGAAGAAAGAATGTAGATACAGCTGCTTCAGTCTTTGTTTCTGTAATGGATCATTTATTCCAAATTTGCTATTTATCTCTATCTCCTTGCTCTTGGCCAGCACCCTGACGGAGAGACTCAGAGCTCACCTGTGTCACCCATCACTCTGAGCCTTCCTAAATCTTAGTGTAGCACCTTCCAGAATTATCCCTGAAAAGTTAAAGGAATTGGCTGAACACTATCTGAAATTTAGATCAGCATGACTGTGACAATCAGTGAATATACGATTTTATGAAAAACGTTAGTAACTTCAGTTGGTTATTTTCTTTCTGAGTATGGAAATATTTTTATCATTTACGTGTCATGTTCTTATCAGTATGTTGGTGTTTAAGGCCGCCATCTTGTTTTCTATTTGTACCCCCTGTTTTTTGGTTTCTTTTATCTTCTCTTCCTCATTTCTTGTGGATTAACTGCATAATTTCTAGTGCCATCTATTTTATCTTTTTATTGGTTTGTTAACAATAACATTTTGTTTTACTTATTTAGTAGCTGCTTTAGGATTTACAGTGTACAGCTTTAATACAGTCCACCTTCAAATAATATTACACTACTTCACAAGGAACATAAGAAGCTCATAATAGCATATTTCCTTTTTTATTTTCTTATTTTACTTTTTATTTTAAGTCCAGCGTAGTTAAATACAGTGTTATTAGTTTCAGGTGTACAATTCAGTGATTCAACACTTCCATCCAACACCCAGTGCTCATCACAAGTGCATCCTTAACCCCTAACCCCCCCATCCCCCCACCCACCTCCCCTCTGGTAACCATCACTTTGTTCTCTATAGTTAAGAGTCTTTTTTTCCTTTGTTCATTTGTTTTGTTTCTTAAATTCCACATGTGAGTGAAATCATATGATATTGGTCTTTTTCTGACTGACTTATTTCTCTTAGCATAATAAACCCTAGCTCCATCCACGTCATTGCAAATGGTAAGATTCGGGTCTTTTTTATGGGTGAATAATATTCCATTGTATACAGACCACATCTTCCTTATTCATTCATCTATGGATGGACACTATAGTTTGGATAGTGTAAATAATGCTGCTCTAAACATAGGGGTGCATATACCCCTTCGAATTAGTGCATAATGGTGTATTTTCATTTCCCCTTTCTCTTATTTACTCATCATATATTTTACCTTCATATATATTATAAATTTCACAAGACACTATTATTTTTTAAAGAATCAGTGCTCTCTTAAAGATAATTCTTTTTAATGAGAAAAAAGTATTTTATTCTTACCCATATATTTACCATTTCCAATGCTGTGCTTTCATCGTGTAAATCCCAGTTTCCACCTGGTGCCATCTGTCTTCAAACTGAAGAACTTCCTCAAACATTTCTCAACATGCAGGTCTCAGGTGACATAGTCTGTCGTCTTGTGTTTGTTTGAAAATGTCTATCCTGCCTTTCAGTTTTGCGTGTTGTGCACTTCCTCCACGAGAGCACTTGGCATTTTCATCAGTTACTTTAAAATTCCCAGTCTGATCATTCCAAACTCACTGCCATATCTGAGTCTGGTTCTGATGTTTGCTTTCTCTCTTCAGATGTTGTTTTCTGCCTCTTCGTGTACCTTCTAATTTTTTGTTGACAGCCAGACATGATGTATCAGGGAAAGAGAAATGGAGTAAACAGGGCTTTAGTGTGAGGTTTTGTGTGCATCTGGCTAGGAGTTAGGCTGTGTTTACTGTTTGCTATTTCTGTAGATGTCAGAGGCTAAACTTCCCTCCCATGTCTTTATTTTTTGTCCAGTTGCTGTTGGATTTCCTTAGAGACTCCTTATTAAATAGGGCCTGAGGCTTGCAATTCTTTCAGCTCTAATCCTCTGTTATTATGTAGTAGCCCAGCTGATGTAGTGGCATGTGGTCTGGACTCCAGCAGCAGGCTTTTCTGCTCCTGGCCTTCCTCCCAGTAAACTGCTATGCTTTGTATTCACCTGTCCCTCCAATTTTCAGGGTGGCAGCTTGTGAACCCAATTATCTCATAAATCTGAGAAGAGTTGCTGATTTTCAGTTGGTTCAGCTTTTTTCTTGTTGTGTAATGGGAGTGACAACTTCCAGGGTCTTTACGTGTCAGACCAGAAACCGGCAGTCTTGTTGCCTTCCATTTATAAGGGATATTTTTTCTGGATATAGACATTTAGTTTGACAATTTCTTTCAGCACATTAAAGATGCTGTTCCGTGGTCTTCTGTCTTATATGTTTCTGATGAGAATTCGGTAGTCATTCCAGTATTTTTCTTCTTTGCATTTAATGTGTCTTTTTCTCTGGCTGCTTTTTACGATTTTCTCCTTTTTGCTAGTTTTCAGCAATTTGACTATGATGTGCCTGGTTGGTTTTTGCTTTTGTGTGTGTTTATCCTGTTGAGATTCTTGGAAAATTTTTGACAGTTATTTCTTTAGGTAATTTTTTTTTTTTTTTTTTTTTACTTACCACCACCTACCATCCTGTATTGGTTGCTAATTGCATGAATATTAGATGTTTTTCTGAAGGTAATTAAGGTTCTGTTTTTTTGGTGGGGTTTGTTTTGTTTTGGGTTTTCCTTGCTCTTGTTTTATGCCTTTTTTCTCTATGTGCTCTCTCTTAGTTTCAAGCTTGCTAGTCTTTTATTCTGTTATTAAGCTCATCCAGTAAGATTTCATTTCAGTTACTGAAAATTTCACCTCTAGAGTTTCCATTTGGTTCTCTTCGTATTTTTTATTTCTTGACTCATATGTTTCTAGTATTCTTTAAATCCTTACAAACATTTATAACAGCGGTTCTGGAATCCGTGTCTATTAATTCTATCATCCCTGTATTCTGGGCCTATTTCTACTGATGGACTTTTCTTCCAGTTATGGGTGACAATTTTCTGTTTCTCTGCCTGTCTAGTAAATTTTTATTGAATGCTGGGCATTATAAGTTTTACATGACTGAAGATCTGTCTTCCTTTAAAGAATCTGAAAGTTTCGTTTTGTCGGGCATTTAATTTATGAATCAGCTTCATGGTCTCAAGGCTTATTTTTAACCTTTGTTAGGGTAAGTCTAGAGTAAGACTATCCCTTGCTCTGCTACTGTGGCATGAGTCTTCTCAGGTCTCGACAGACTGTGCTAGATGTCCAACAAGGTCTCTGTGCTTTGGCTATTCAGAACTCCCCGCCCTTTGTGGGCTTTAGGAATTGTTTGGCGTATAGCTCCTTGGCAGATATTTTTTGCTGGATACTTATTGTCCGCTTGACCTCAGAGAGTCCCACTCTACACATGCACAGGGTAGTACTGATCCAGACTCAAGGAGACCCCTATGCATATTTCTGGATCTCTTTCTGGGCTCACTTCCCTCTTCTGCGGTGCTGTGCCTTGCAATTCAAGTGACGCAGGCCTCCCCGAATGCTTATCTATTTCCTCAACTCGGTGAAACTGAAAAACTTTACTTGGGTTCCCCCTCCCTATTTCACATTCCAGAGAATGCCTCCAGGCTGGAAGCTGATTATGAGGCTCACCTCATTTGTTTACCTTCTCTCATGAAGCATAATTCCATACTGTGCAATGTCTTTAAAAAGAAGTATCATGTATACTGGCCAGTTTTTCTAGTTGTTTATGACCTGTGAGCAAGTCTATAATCAACTACCAATAGATATTTTTAGCATTTCAGTATGGCAAAAGGTAATAAGGGATTCCACACGTTCATTTATGCATTAATTTAACAAAGAGCTATTAAATATTTAACAAATTCCTGGCAATGTGCCTCAAGAGAAAGAAAAATTGTACCTTGGGAAAAGTCTAACACTTGGAGTCAAAAGATCTTGGTTTCAATCTTGGTTCTCTATTTTTTCACTATGTGATAAGTCATTCAACCTGAATCTTATTTCCTTAATGTCAGACGAGGATAATAATGTGCCTACTTTGCAGGATTATTAGTAGGGCTAAATACATTGTACACAAAACAACTAGCCAATTTCTGGCACATAGCCTGAGCCTGATTAATTACAATTATTATTTTTATCAAATGTGCTATGAAGAGAACTGAAGGGACAATAAATCAGCAGACTGGGGTGAAAAAATGCCTCCATCCGAGGCTAGCAATAACCTTGTGCCTGGAAGTAAAGGCATAAACTGGGAGACATCCAAGAGAAAGAAAGAACAATGAAAACTGAGAGCTTAAAGAAATAAACTTTCCCTCTGGTTAAGTAAGGGAAAGCCTCACAGTATGCAGTCTGAGATTTTCAGAATAAGTAATACAGGCTCACCCAAGCACTGAAAGGCAGACCAGTGGCTACTGATAAAGCAACTAGATTCCTTAAAGACAAAAGAGGGAGGACCAGGAACAATGGGACCCAGTGTCAAGAAAGTTAATGGTAGCATATGACGACTGACAGCAAGATGGCCCTTGGTGTCAGTCTTCATAACTTGGATGGAGAGCTATAGTTAAATCTCATGATATGCAGAAAGCAGACTGTGCCAAGTTAATGAGCCAAACATGAAAATAATAATGTTTCCAGTTAATTACCCATAGTAGTAAAACCTTGTGAGTGTGTGTTCTATTTTTCGGAAATACTCAGGAGAGCAGCAAGAAAAGATTATGGGTGAAGGAAGAGGGGTAAATGCTACATCATAAATAATCCATGCTACTAATTAACTGGGGACTGAAATGAAAGAATGAATGATGTAGGTATGAAGCTTTACATCAGGCCATTTCCCAAAGCATCCCAAAATCTACTTTCTGTGCTTTCTGCTCCAACACCACTTTTCAAAGTAACCTTAACAGGATTGTGTTTAAATAAATTAACACGTGTTAGTTTCTTTGTGTTCAGATTTATCTCCTTTAATAGAATGAAAGCACCATGGATTCAGTCAATGATGATTTATTTTTCTTTATATCCTATTAGTACCAAATGCTAATGGCTGGCCCACGGTAGGTGCTCCATAGGTGTTTTAGGCACAAAAGTTTGAATGAACTAGTGAATGGAAAGAAAATCCACCTTTCTGACATAATTAGCAAGAAAAAAAGTTATGAAAGGATGACTTTTCAAAAGAAGCTGGCCACTGACCAATTGGAACTCTGACGGTTACTACAGTTGGGGGACATTTTTCTCTAAAGCTTTTGGACAAATCATCACCCTGTCCCTCCCCTCAACCCCTCACCCAATTTAGCCATAGAAAATAGAAACATTCATGGTTATGTTGAGACAAACTCACAGAAGCACTAAGAGCAGGAAATAAACCAGAGCAATTTATGGCATAAGAACTTGATGAGATTTTGGAAATTTTATATCATAGTCTCATTTTGGTTGGTTTCCACTTTACTCAATTAAAACTCTTTAAAGTACAAGACAATACCAATCAATAAGTTCAGGAAGAAATAATACATGTTAAATGATGTTATGTAAGAGAAGCTGTTTATGAGATTTTGTCCTCCATCTTTATCAAAATCATTGAATAGGGCTTATTTATCAGTGATACTCCTGGGATTATTCCTTAGAGTGGATCCTTTGAGAGTGACCAAACTATACTATTAAATAGACTATATGTTGTTTTCAATGTGGTTAATTTAAGAACAATGATATATGATGTACCATAAATAACAGCAATAACTGAATTTGTTTAAAACACTACCTGACTTAGAGCCTGAGTCTACTGTCCAGCCTGTTGCGAATTCCTTAATATGCACAGTCCAAGTTCTATGGTACTTTATTACACCAAGGTGTCACTTTTGGTAGCAAGGCCTTTATTACTATTTAAGCGGAATTCTGATTTCCACAGCCATCTATATTTGCTCAAAGTCCAAGAACCAAATTTGTATTAATTGTATTTTAGGAGATTAAGAGCCATAAAGAGATATTCTTGAAATTCTAACACTGGCTAGGTATTATCCTGAGGACAATAGCCTGTATTTCATTGGTCCTGCTATGTCGTCTCTTTCTATTGGATGATACTCTCTCCTCTCTGTAGTAAATATTTATTTTTACTTGAAGCCAACAGCCTCTGTGTTGCTTATGCTCTAATAGTGTGAGAAATGCTTTAAAATCCTTTTCATATGAATAGTAACTGCTTGACAAGATTCTAAGTCTCAAAAAATTGGTCTTTTCCCCATTAGACAAAAAACAGAGAGGGTTTTTTTTAAAGATTAGATTTATAATTTATATCTGGTAAAATTACAATACTAAGTAGATAACGGGATGAGTTTTGACAAATGTGTGCACCTGTAAAACTGACGTTTCTATCAAAATACAGAACATTCCCATTGCTTAGACAGTTCTCTCATAGACTTTATCAGGCAATCTCCTGTGTCAGAGATAGTCCTTCTAAAATTTGTTTTCTGTAATAAATCGGGTTTTGCCTGTTTTAAAACTTCATATAAATTGAATTGTACAGAATGTACTATTTTTTAACCCACCTTTTTTGGTTTACCATAGTGTTAAGAAACTTATCCACGAAATTCATTCATTGCTGAATAGTACTTGCTTCTTCTCTCTCTACCCGTTGCTACACAAAAGGGTTGCCTCCAGTTAGAAGCTGCTATAAATATTCTTGTGCAAGCATTTTTGTGGACATTTGCTTTCATTTCCCTTAGAAATATACCTAAGAATAGACTTACAGGGTCGTAGGGTAGGTATATTTTAACTTTATATAAGAGCCTGCCAAAACTCTTCCACAGTGGTTTAGCGGCTGCTGTGGTGTGCTGCCCAGATTCCCCTTCCAGGGCTAAAGCACGCATTCCCTCATCTGCTAGAAATGTTGGCAGCTCCTACCAATAGTGCAGGAGGGTTCCCCTCTCTCCACATTCTTGCCAACACCTGTTGTTTCCTGTGTTGTTAATTTTAGCCATTCTGACTGGTGAAAGGTGATATCTTATTGTAGTTTTGATTTGTATTTCCCTGATGATGAGTGATACTGAGCATCTTTTCATGTGTCTGTTGGCCATCTGTATGTCTTCTTTGGAAAAATGTCTATTCATGTCTTCTGTCCATTTTTAAACTGGATTATTTGTTTTTTGGCTGTTGAATTTTATAAGTTATTTATATATTTTGGATACTAACCCTTTATCAAATATGTCAGTTGCAAATATCTTCTCCCATTCTGTAGGTTGCCTTTTAGTTTTGTTGATTGTTTACTTCTCTGTGCAGAAGCTTTTTATTTTGATACAAAAATACTGATTAGAAGGGATACATGCACCGAGATGTTTATAGCAGCACTATCAACAATAGCCGAACTATGGAAAAAGCCCAAATACCCATCTACAGATGAATGGATTAAGAAGATATATGTATACACACACACACACACACACACACACACACACACACACACACACACAGAGGAATATCACTCAGCCTTCAAAAAGAATGAAATCTTGCCATATGCAATGACGTGGATGGAGCTAGAGTATTATGCTAAGTGAACTATCAGAGAAAGACAAATACTGTATGATTTCACTCGTATGTGGAATTTAAGAAACAAAACAAATGAATATGGGGGAAAAAAGAGAGCAAACCAAGAAACAAACTCATAACTATGGAGAACAAACTGAGGGTTACCAGAAGGGAGGTAGGCAGGGGGATGGGTTAAATGGGTGATGGGTATTAAGGAGGGCGCTTCTTATGATGAGCACTGGGTGTTGTATGTAACTGATGAATCACTAAATTATCTGCCTGAAACTAATATTACACTGTATGTTAACTAACTGGAATTTAAATAAAACTTTGGAGAAGTTTTTTAAAACAACCTCGGCAGCTGACAGCTCTAAGCTAAATCACTCTCTGGGCCGTGCTGCTGGTGGAAGAGAGCGACCTCACCCAATGCTCAGGGCTGGGACTAGGGTGAAGCAAGCAAGGTGTGTAGGGTACAAAATTTGTGGAGATACTGCTCAGAGGTTGGTGCAGGCACTGTCCCTTGTTTCTCCTGCCAACATATATCTACACACAACTTGAGAAGCTCTCTTCTCTTCTACCTTTAAGGGCTAAGCCTACTATCAGATGCAAGGTAACAACTTCTAGTATTTGCCATCATAATAACTTTTTCTCTCTGTGCACCACAATATAACTTAGGAAGCATTTTCATCTGTGGATTCTCTTTTTATCCTTGTACGAAGCTTAGCAGGTAGAGAAGGGCTTTACAAGCAATGAGACTGATTCAGGACATTAGGTAACATCACCAAGAACAAAGCCAGAATTAAGTCTCAGTCCTAACACATCAAAGTACCAACCTTTTCCATAATTGCCTTCCTAATATGCAAGTTGTTCCTTCCTAGCAGTTTGGCTTACAAAGAGAGAAAGACAAAGGAGTGGAAAATGCATGAGCACTGATGATAGAAACTTTCCTTCAGCCACACTACAAGGCAATGACCAAGCTCACTGGCTCTACATTAACGAACTGTCTCTGGTAGCGGGAATTCTCTAACGTGTGAAAATTGCTTTTCTCATTATATGTAATTCTGTTTCTTTTCTCAGCACTAAACTATTAGTCAGTAGATCTAAGGTTTATTCCTGTTCTTTAAGAAATTGGACTATCATTTCAGAACAATCCTATCACTTCTCATTTTCCCCATCTCAAATTAAAGTGTGATTTCAGAGACTCTGTGTGTGTGTGTGTGTGTGTGTGTGTGTGTGTGTGTGTGTGAAAACTACCATACTATTATCACTACCAATCTGTCATTTCATGAAAGAATAAAATAAAAGGCAATCCTTTAAAATTAATATACTGAGCTGATGCAATCAATATAAATGCCATTTTAATAACCAAGCCTGAGCTGAGGACTAGCCTTTAGGAATCATGGTCTCAGGTGATCTCTAAGACCCTTTTAATTTCTGAAGTTACCAGTTTCTCTAAAGGCAACATGAGAGTGTTTATAAAAAGCACAGTCCTTGGTGGTGGGTAACAGTTCATAATATTTCTGATTTTCTGCAGGAATTTTATTAAGAGGCTTGTCACTGGGAGCAAGACACCAGAGGACAGGCCTGACTGAAAGAAAGCTGGTCATTAAAAGCAATGTTTGGTTGTCAGCTTATTTTGTTCGGGGACCATCCACATCCACAGAGTGTCTGAAATTTTAAGAGCCCCACAGATAACACACCGCCCTGCGGCACTGGGAGCCCAGCAAGGCCAACTGGATCCATAGCAGGTAATAGCCCTTGAACTTGATGGCTGAAGTAGACAGTAGGTCTTTCATTCCCAACAATCATTTTTAATGGAAGCAAACTTGAAAAGACACCTCTGATACAGTCTGTCTGACAGGGAAAGANTGACAACTAGCAGTTTTCAAACTCATTTGACAGAAAAACAATTCAACTTGACCTTTATGTTTGCTCTTTTTCCCATTTACATTTTTTTAAAGTTTTTATTTAAATTCCAGTTAGTTAACATACAGGATAGTATTAGTTTCAGGGGTACAATATCATGCACTTGTTGTGATGAGCACTGGGTGTTGTATGGAAGTGTTGAATCACTATTTTGTACACCGATTTGTTAAAAGTGTAGGGTGTAAACCATTACAGTAATAAGTAAGTCTGATGCTATCCTTCATAGTTTGTAAGCAGTATTTCCATATGACCCCTCATTTAATCCTCTTAGCGATCACTCTTTTTCTCATGAAAACACTGAGACACAGACCAGAGACAGGACCTTCACAAAACCACGGAGCCAGAGACCAGTGGCATCCAATTATTTGCCTGGATTACAGTTGTTCCACATTAAAATCTCTATGGATGGACACCAAATTTGCACCCAGAGCACCAAATCATCCAAGGACCCCCCCAGTGTGAAAGGCACTCCCTAAATATTTTTTGACTGACTGAATGAATAATTACAGTAAGGAACTAGAGAATGAGATTTATCCTGCTTTTTAGCCATCTTTGGCTAGACGTAATGAACTTCCTGAGAGTTTCTGGAATTGCAGGCATACAGATGCCTGCGGACATGATCAGCTTCCTATTTTTATTTAATTAATACATACGCATTGACTACTGCCACATGAAAGGCAGGATGTTAAATACTGTAAAAATTTTACAAGAATATGTATGGACCTTATTTATTTATGTCTGGAAAAATGGTGTTAGTGAGTAGAAAAATCATAATTTCCCCATACCCACACCCGTTCTTCCCACCTCCTATGCTGCCTGCTTCCCATCAATAAGGCTGGTCAATGCAAGCATTAGCCTATAGAGACAGGGTTGATGTTAAGATTTCCTGTTATTCATCCCAGATTTCCATGACAGTCAAACAAACAGGGAAATAACAGAAAGGCATACTAGCTTTTTCATCATGACCATGTTCCTGTTAAATTAAATATGTCTTATTAAGTCAAACGCTTTGTTCTACTGACTTCCAGTAAAACTGGACAATTTCATTTTCATTTACAGTCATCTTCAGTTAGTAAGAGTTCCTAACACAAAAACTTAAATTAATAGTTCTCAATCCTGAACACACTCACCAAGGGAGCCTTAAAAACATATAATGCAATTTCCTGACTTCACCCAAGATCAACTAAAACTGAATATCTTGGTTTCATTTTCAAATTGCTTTTCCAAAAAAAGAGAAAGTTAGGAGCAACAATATAGTTTTGCTATACAGGGAGCAGAGAAATGAGGAGGTAGCTGGAGGGGGGATGTGAGGTAAAGGGAGTATTATTTTTAAAGATGAAACATCTTACACTGTGTTTATATCCCGTGTGGAAAGATCCAGTAGAGAGAAAGGAGAAATATATTAAAGATTCGGGAGACAATGCAATTGCTAGAGGCAAGTCACTGAGTAGGGAAAAGGGGATGGATCCGGTGCGCAAGGAGGTCTGGTCTCTGATAAAATGATGTTCATCTACATTAAAGGAAGAAAGGCGGAGTATGGTTGGTTGGTAGGATCGTGGTGGGAGTATGTAAAAATTCTACTTTCTCAATGAAACTGGAAGCAAGGTCATGAAGAAAATAGTGGAGATAAAGGAGTGAGGTACGTTGGAGGCTTGAGAAGTGAAGCAAAGATATGAAATTGTTACCTAGGAAAGGAGCACAGTGATTGAACCAGGAAATTATGGAGCATGCAAATACCACATCAACAAAACAAAGACAAACTCTCATGGCATCTACATTCCCATGACAGAGAAAACAAATAATTAACCTAGTGTCAGATAAACTCTATGAAGAGAATCAAACCAGGGTAATGCATAATAAGGACAGGATACCCTCAGTAGGAAGAAGACCTCTTGATTAGATAACACTTGGAAAAGATCTGAATAAACTCAGGGAGTAAGGTTGGGTGTAGGGGGAGTGATTATTTCAAAAAAAGGAGAACCCTAAGTGTCAAGTCCATAAGGGAGCATGTTTGATGTATTTAAGAAACAAGTAGATGTATGTGGCTGGAATGGAGTGAGCAAGGGGCAGAGTGAGAGAATGGAAAAGCAGAGAAGAGGCCAAGGGACAGACCAGGATGGGCCTCATAGAACATGGTTAAGGATTTTGAGGTTTTTTTACATATTTGGGGAAGCCACTGGAGGGGTTTAATTAGAGAATCAGTCATCAGACTTCTCTTTTAAAAGAATCCCTCTGCTGGTCTACTGAGAATAGACTTTAAGGTGGCAAGTATGGAACCATGAAGACCAATTAAGAGATGTTTTCAATAGTTCAGGGAAGAGATGATGATAGCTTGGAAGTGGCAGCAGCGGAGTAGTGAGAAGTGGTCACATTCAGAATGTATTTTGTAGATAGAACCTAGTAGGATTTGTTGATGATACAGTGTGAAAGAGTCAAAAAGGAGAATCATAGATGACTTCAAGTATGTTGTCCTGCACAAGGGAGCAAAAGGCAATGCCATTTACAGAGATGGAGAGCTCTTGGGGGAGAGGGAATCACGAGTTCAGATATGTGACTATCATTCCATTAGATGATCAGCCATGGAGGTACCAACTACAAATTCCCAACTGCCTCAGTACCTAGCCCCATTTTTAACATATGTTAGTATGATACTGTGATATAAGAAGAAATGTATGTTTGGTCCTAGCTCCTGGCACATGGGCTTCTGGGACCCTTGGAATTTCCTGAGTGATAGAGATGAGAGGAGTATCTTTTGTTATTCATAATAAGCCATTTTCAGCAATGCTTGGGTTTATGCTAATGAGATGACTGGTTGCTAGTGGCCCTCAGAGGGCTTCAGGACTTCAGGACTGGGGCTGCTGGCCAGAAAGACCAAGGCATGACTGGAGGGTTGGAGCTTTCAGCTCCACCCCCCAGCCTCCAGGGAGGGGAGAGGGGCTGGAGTTGAATCAGTCAAGACAGGCTGATGATCAATCATGCCTATGTAATAAAACCACCATAAAAATTCTTAAATGCAGAGTTTAGGAAGCCGGGTCAGTGAACAGACTGAAGTGCTGGAGGGTGGCATTTTTAGAGACAGCAAAGAGGCTCCACGCTCCCCTGCCCGCATACCTTGCTCTACGCATCTCTGCTGTTTGGCTGTCCCTGAGTTGTGTCCTTTATAAAAACCAGCAATAGCAAGGAAAGCACTTTCCTCAGTTCTATGCATCATACTAGCAAATTCTCAAGCCTGAGAAATGGGGGTTTGTGAGAACCTTCTGACTTTGTAGCCAAGTCGGACAGAAGTGTGAGTTACCTGGAGACCCCATACTTGTAACTGGCATCTGAAGTGAGGGCAGTCTTGTAGAACTGGGCCTTTAAACCTATGCAGTCTGATGCTAACTCTGGATGCTTAGTGTCAGAATCGAACTGACACCCAGCTGGAATCCAAAGAGTTGGAGGATTGGCTGGTGTGAGAAAAAAATCTCACACTTGTGGTATCAGAAATGTTGTGAATAAAAACATACCAGAAGTAGGTAGCCCTTAAAATTCATTAAACAAATCTTTAGTCTATTGAAAGATTAACTATTTGCCAAGAATTTATTATTTATATATGCTTTAAATCATGGGACCAAAATGTAACCTTATATCCAATATGGGAGGTATTTTAAAAACACAACCAAAAGCTTCTTCTTTTAAGAACTTACAAAATAAACAAACTTCTGGCAAGTTTTATTTTAAAAGAGAGAGTAAAAGTATAAATAAGCAACATTAGGAATAAAAATAAAAGTGTCTATAGGTAGAGATTCTGAAAATCATAACAGAAGACTGCCAATAATCTAGGTTGAGAAATTTTAAAACTTAAATAGATTGGACAACTTCTTTTAAAAATATAACAAGCAAAATTAAAAACAGAACTACCATATGATCCAGCAATTTCACTACCTGGTATCTATCCAAAGAAAACAAAAACACTAATTCGAAAAGATATATGCAGCCCTACGTTCATTACAGTATTATTGACAAGAGCCAAGATATGGAAACCACCTATGTATCTTTGATAGATGAATGGATAAAGAAGAAGTGATATAGGGGCACCTGGGTGGCTTAGTCAGTTAAGTGTCTGACTCTTGGTTTTGGCTCAGGTCGTGATCTCAGGGTTGTGAGATCAAGCCCCACTATGGGCTCTGTGCTGAGCATGGAGCCTGCTTAAGATTCTCTCTCTCCCTCCCCTCTTCATCTCTAAGAAAAAAAAAAAAAAAGATGTGCTATATATACACACAACAGAATACTACTCAACCATAAAAAAGAATGGAATCTTAATATTTGTGACGCCATGAATGCACCTGAGGGCGTTACATTAAGTGATATAAGTCAGAGAAAGACAACCAACATGATTTCACTTATAAGTGGGCTCTAAGCAAACAAACAAACAAACAAAACAAAACAAAAAAACTTATAAATACAGAGAATGGAGTGGTGGTTGCCAGATGGGAGGCGTTTGGAGGAGGGCAAAAGAGGCGAAGAAAATCAAGAGGTACAAACTTGCAGTTATAAAATAAATAAGCCATGGGGGATACAACGTACAGTATGGAGAATGCTGTATCAACTTTGTTGGTGACAGATGGTAACTAGACAGCATGGTGATCAGCTCCCAATGTGTATGAATGTCAAATTGCTATCACACACATGAAACTAATATAATATGGGATGCCAATTATGTTCAGTAAAAATAAATAAAAATAAAAACACGCAAAGTAGAAGTCACACCTTTGAAAAAGGGGAGAGAAGTATGCTTGCTTTAACTGTGTTTCTTTCCCTTCTTCCTTTTTTTTTTTAAAAAAGAGGGCTAAAGCAAATATGGCAAAATGTTAATATCTGTTACATCTGTGGTGTCTTCGATGTATGATTTTCTATGTATGAAATCTTTCATCATTTTAAAAATATTTTCTTTTTAAAAAGCATGATATAATGGCTTTAAACATTCTTTGTGATAAAATTGGACAGTAAATCCTTTGTCCATAAAAGGGCAATTCATTCTGTCTTGAGTGTAAATAGTGAAGAAAACTTTTCCTGTGTGTTTGTTTGTTTTGCAATTGGAATATTAAATGGACAATTTTCTTTAACATATGTTGGTTGTCTTGCAAAACAGTCTGGATCCCTTTACAAGTCAGGTTGCTGAGTTGATCATATAGTAAAAGACTAAAGGAAATGATTAAAAACAGATGTGACATTTTAAAAGCTTACACACACACACACACACACAAATCAGAAAAAAGACAAAGAGGGAGCCAGAGGGATAGTCGAAGTTATACTGCACTACCATTGGCATCCCTTCACCCTTACTAAAGAAAGCTCATCACCACCCTCCATCCCAAATATACAGAGAGGATAGTTTTCTCCATAGAGACAAAAAAGCACGCTGATTCGGGAGCTGCTTGCTCTGAGACATGATTAAGAATCAGACCAGTATCGGTGGTTGGAATCTCATGATGCCTAGTTAAAAGGGGGATAAAAACATTAATATAGGGTTTATATACTGTAAAGCTCTACAGAAACTGAAATACAGTGGCAAAAGAAATACAGAGCCTTAAGAAACTGGGGTAGTTATTGAATTAACTGAGTAGACTAATTTCCATCGATTTCTGGAACCCTGGTAAAAATCCTTACAGGTCACTGTGCTCTTTTCCAAGGGAAGCATCAAATATTGTCCAGTGTTGTTGGGAGACAATTCGTCTCTGCACATCTTCTGAGCAGAGACACTGGATATTTTGTTCTGGATTAGTATATCAAGGATATTTTCTAGTAAAGAACCTCAGAAAACGACTATCTCCCTCCAGAACAGAAAACAGGTTTGTCTGCAGTCCAAAAGAAAAGACAGAGGTTTCCTAAGCTCAGGATTCCCTAGCTGTAAACATCTACCTGGGTCCTGCCCCATTGCCCCATGGAGATTGGATGTCAGGGGAGCCAGTGAGAATAAGAAGCTCATGCTGCTTGCTGTGTTGTGAGTAATAAACTCCTTTGTCTCTGATCCAGGGGTCTTGTGACTTCTGTAAGCATCCACAAAGCTGTGGCAGAGTAACCTGCATTAGCTTCACATAGTGTAAAATCTCAGACCCTGGGGCTCCTGGGTGGCATAGCGGTTGGGCGTCTGCCTTCGGCTCAGGGCGTGATCCCAGCGTTATGGGCTTGAGCCCCACATCAGGCTCCTCTGCTATGAGCCTGCTTCTTCCTCTCCCACTCCCCCTGCTTGTGTTCCCTCTCTCGCTGGCTGTCTCTATCTCTGTCAAATAAATAAATAAAATCTTAAAAAAAAAAAAAATCTCAGACCCTGCACAATTCTTAACAAGTATCACTTCTAAGGTTGGTGGTTGAATATATATCGAGTTTGGACTCAACAAATATGTATCGATTACTTACTGTGTGCCAGGCACTCTGCTAAGTCAGCATTTGACATCTGTTGTTTATTTATTCCGCACATTGGCTCTCTGAGGAACTGAAGCATAGCTAGGTTGCACAATCTACCAAAAGTCACAGAGTTCGTGAGGAACAGCTTCAGGCTCCCAGTCCAGGCAGCCTGACTGGAGCATCTACTCTTCATGACTTCCTCTCTGTGCAGCAACACTTTGAAATTGCAATTGTCCCGATTAACCATAAGGAAACTGATTCTGAGCTGTTCATACTTCCTAAAAGTCACAAAATTCACTCACGTAAAGTTATGATATCAATTCGATTATGAAATCAAAAGGCAATGATTATTAAGTAGAGAAGTAGCTTTCGAATATTTTGCATTAAAATCTTGATTCTTGCTATAATCTTCCAGTGTTTCCTATTATTTTGTAAGTCTTTTACTAAAAGCAAATGAAGCAAATTGTTGCAGGTCAGATTAACTGAAAGATGCAAAAATTAATGGGCAAAAGTGAGAGGGAAACAAGATTTTCATAACTTCAAATTTTCTTCCCCACACAACATTATTTTTTTTTAAGTTCAGTTAGCCAGCAGATAGTACATCATTAGTTTTTGATGTAGTGTTCAACGATCCATTAGTTGCTTATAACACCCAGTGCTCATCCCCAAACAACTTTATTAGCTACAAAGGAAAAAACAGAAACTTTACAGTAGAGAAACCCAGCAGACACTCACATATCAACCCAGTGATAAAGCTGTATTACCAGCAATAACACAATCAACATCATAAACTCCTTGGTATGATACACTGAGAAAGACACCTCATTTTTATAGTATTCTTGCTAAAATAATGCATATCTCATTCTAGTCATGAGAAAACATCAGACATACCCAAATTGAGGGATATTCAACAAAACAGCTAACTGATATTCCTCAAATGTGTCAGGGTCATCAAGCTGAGGGGAGACCACAGACCTATTACAGACTAGAAGGGACAAAGGAGAAATAACAGTGAGACATAGTGTTAGATTGTCGATAAGGATCTTGGAACAAATAGGGAAGAACACGCATGTTAAAACTGGTGGATTACAAAAAGGTCTGTAGGTTAGTTAGTAAGGTTAATGTCCTGTACTTGATAACTGCATGGAGGCTGTTAATGGTTGGCAGAGCAGGGTGAGGGATACATGGGGGATTCTTCGTATTCTTTTTTCAACTTCTCTATAAGTCTAATCGGAGTTCAAAATAAAAAGTTTTTAAAAACCTAAATTATTCTGTCATTTATATAAAACAACGTTTTAAGAAATGTAACTGTAGTAGTTAAGGAGCACCTGGCTGGCTCAGTTGGAAGAGCATGTGACTCTTGATCGTGGAGTTGTGAGTTTGAGCCCAATGTCGGGTGTAGAGATTACTTAAATAAATAAACAAATAAACACACACACACACACACACACACACACACACACACACACACTTTTAAAAAAAATTTTTTTAAAAGAAGAAATGTGGAATGCCTGGGTGGCTCAGTCAGTTAAGCCTCTGCCTTTGGCCCAGGTCATGATCCCAGGGTCCTGGGATTGAGTCCCACATCACGCCCCTTGCTCAGTGGGGAGCCTGCTTCTCCCTCTGCCTGCCGCTCCCCCTGCTTGTGTGCTCTCTCTCTATCTGGAAAATAAATAAAATCTTTTTGAAAAATAAACTAAAAAGAAGAAATGTACTACAGTAGTGAAGAGCATGTCCCCTGTATTCAAACCCCAATTCTTCTACTTATTAACTGTATAATTTGGGGAAAGTTATAGTAATCATTCTGTGCTCCAATTTCTTCATCTCAAAAGTGAGTGGCACACTAATTCCTACTGTATAAGATTTCTGTGACGATTAAAGAAGGGAATCATTGCTAAATGGTAAAAACAGAGGTCAACACAGAATAAACACTCATCAAATGTTATCTTTTTTGTTGTTATAGCCAGTGGTTCCCCTAAGCCAGGTGCCCTTGGGTTTCACCTGTCACAAGATGGCCTCATCAAAAACACCAATCAACTCCTGGAAGTGAAAAGCAGGCAAGTACGAAGAGCAGAGTTGTGGCCTCATTAGAGCTTGCTCTGAACTGAGATTACAAGCTCAAATGCCAAGAGAGGCCAAGCCTGCAGTGTCAGAGTGAAGTCAGTCCGGGCAAGAGTGTGATGAACTGGAGATCGGTACCCTGTGCAAGGGAACAGCTGCAATCCTGCTACCACCATGATGCACTGTGGCCAATGTGGCCAGATCTTACAATTTTTCAAGAAAAGCAAGTATCTTGGCTTCTTAAAAGAAAACTCCCAACTTCTAAATGTTGGAAAATAACTTAAAAATATAAAACCCTCTAAGGCCAATACCACAAAGGCCAAACCAACCATGGCAGTGAGCCAGATGGAGCCAGTAGCCTCCATTTTGAATGGCTGACATCTTTGTGGGTACAACTAAAGAACAGCAAGAGAGTGGGACTTTGAAGTCAAAATACCTCAGTCCAAATCCAATTCTGCTGTTAGTGTTACCTACACACACATGAATAAACATACACACACACACACACACACACACACACACATCAACTGGTCTTATAAACTTGGGAAACAGAATGACACAAAACGAAACACAATTTCTTGAATTGCAAGTCTCAGAATCTTTCATATGCTCAGGTATATTGTGAATCCACAGTACCATCTATGGTACCCATTTTATTTTTTTCAGTTTCATCCACATCAGGCCTTTTTCAAGGAGCTATTCGTGGGACAAGGGTTGCATGACAACACTTGGGGGACATCAGACTAGATGGTCTCTGAGGCTCCTTCCCACCCTGCCCTGCCCTGCCTCTCCAAGATCCTGAACTTGGTATCAAGGGCACCTATCCCCGGCTTCCCCACAGTGCTTGGTGCATGGTGGATTCTTGGTCAATGCTTATAGAATTAACTGCCTCTTGCAAAGGACTTTGGGGCTCATGATGCAGCCTGTACCTTAGGTTAAGAAAATAAAAAACAGAAAGGAAACAAAGATGCCACATTGCACTGAACAAGTTTGCACTGAGCAAGTCAGCGGACTCTGACAGTTGGCTTTGATTACTTACAAAGGAAAAGCCAAACAAAGAAGGAGGTGGAGTTGATTTCAGTAAACAGCATCTCTCAGAGAGAAAGAACTCACTCTGCTCCAGGAGAGGTGGCCTCATTGCTATTACAATCAGAAAACATTTGCAAACAACCACTTGGTTAGAAAAAACAAATTCAAACAATAGAACTATGGATTTCCTCTGGGTGTTGGGGTATGTGTGTTTTAGAAGGAAGGGGGGGATGCAGTAGCAAACATATCATCTCTACTTTTAAGAGCATTTGATATCTCGGAATTGGAAAGTAAAAGGTTTATACATGTAGAGCATTTAAACTCCAAGGGATTTTACACCATATCCTGCCAAATACTCAATTGATAAGGGAAAGAAGTCTTAGAGAGGTTGAATGGCTTTTCTAAAAAATAGATTCCACCCCGTGCCCTTACTCCCCTTCACCCTTCCGTCTCACATTCTCTACCCAGTACCCCAGTACGCTGCCTCTTAAAGCACAGGAGCATTTTAAGCCGTGGTTTACAAAGCTGAAACTCTAAATAAATAATACTAGCAACGGCAGAACATACAAACATGGGAAGGTCAAACAGAAGAGCCAAGTGTTGGTCAAGGTGAGGAGTTCAACTGTAAAGCCACAAAACTGCATACCCACATCCAAAGAAAATCTAAGGACATCGCTGGGAGACATTAGAAACGATTAGAATAATAATAGCTCTGCTTTACAACCAACATTTATTTAGCTCCCTGCGTGTGCCAAGCACCATCCTGAATGCCATCATCATTTTAACAGACAGGAGAACTCAGGGTTAGGAGGCCTAAATAAGTAATGCCCAAGGTTACAGTTAAGAAGGAAACAAGCCGGGGTTGGACCCGGATGGAGCTGGTTCCAAAGCCCCGCCTTGTTCTACAGCACCAAAAGGAACAATGGGAAGCTCCCTATGCATTAGGATGTGTGAGCTGATTTTTGCATATCCAAAGAAAATACTCATTCCTTGTCTACTGTGTCCGGCAGGCATCACTTGCAGTGGTGGCTGCTGAGGATGAAGCAATGAACCAGACCCCAGTGGGCACTCAAAGTGGGATCTGAGAGGGTGAAGAAAACAAGATCAGTATTATGATCTAGGCAAAGCAAGAGCACTGTGGGGGCCCATGAGACTTGGTTGGAAGGCTGTGGAAGCCTCGTTGGAATTGAAGGCATAGGAGGGGATCCTTGAAAGAGAACAGTGTTTTCAAAGGAGAAGTTGGAAGAAAATTCTGCTCGGGACACAACTGAAGGTTTGGAGATCCAAGGGTATGGGGATAAAAACAGCCACTGGAACATGGCTGGGGCACAAGGCGTATCAAGAGGCAGTGGGCGATGCCTGTGGAAAACCTGAGGATCTTGAATTTCAGGCCGAGCTACTTGAACTTCACATTGCAGGTAACAAGGATGGAGTGGGCAAGGTTCCATTTAAGACATGTGACTATAGAAATGACCCAAGTGAAACAGGAAATCGGCCTGTGGGTAAAGGGGGTTAAAAGGGAGAACAAGCTTTTCTGGTCAGATCTATGTTAGAATTCCAGCTCTGCTACCCACTAGCTATTGCACCTTAGATAAGTCATCCCGCCGAACCTCAACTTCCTCATTTGTAAAATGGGAATGATAAGAACATCTTGCTCATGAGTTTCCTGTGAGGGTTAAAGAAGAATAGAAGCAAAGTGTTTTTGAAAGTGCCTCACACATGTGAGCTATTATTCACATGGTGGGTCCTGATTTGCATAATGTTTGGTTTGTCAGTGGTTTGGGGTAATCAATGCCAAGGTCTTTTTTCCTTTAAAACTTGCCCTCTGGCTAGGATTCACAGAAAGTCGGTGGTGTAGCAGAAACGAGCATGAGTTTTAGAGACAGGCAGGCTCAGTTTTTAATCCTGACACAACCCCAGTTTTTGGCAGAGCCCAAACTCAATAACTTTAGGCCAATTTACTAAAGAGCCCTGTCTGAGATTTAGGGTCTCTCCTTCAGCACTGTGGGTAGCGTGGAGTTGATAATCAGCACAATTGGTGCCCTTCTCTTCCTTTCTGGGCTTGGTGATTCAGCAGGTCACTTCACTTCTCCGGACCTCAGTTCTCTCCTTAGGAAAACAGGACTGAGGATCTGCACTGGGTATTTACAGGATTATTCTGAAGATCAAATAGCAGAAGGGAAAACACAGATCAGTGCTGTAAACTGAATCTCTTTACAAACCTATGTGATCATTATCCAGCCAATGTTCGAGCAGTTCCACTGAATTCAGAGTCTCTGAGGCAAAAAAAGGTCACTATCTGGAACAGGCACATGAGCTCCAAGGAAAAATAACAATGAAACTTTCATCCCCTGGCCCCATAATAGTGAAAAACGGTTTACCTTGGTGAGACTATTCATTGCTACCCTGTGAAAACAGATCTAAGGGCTATAAAGTGAGGCCCATTAAATCTACACAAGCCTGCTTTCTGCCTCCCCTCAGTCTCCCCTCTTTCTCCTCCTCCCCTGAAACACAGCCCCTCCCCCACCCTTCATACCACGGGAATCTGCCATCTGTGAAGGTCATAAAACACACACCACATGAGGGAAAAACCACGCTAGTGCACACATAGACACTCACACAACACGCACAGGGCACGTCACCCTTTGCTGACCGTATCTCTAAGAAAGGAGGTAACCAACTGGGAAGAGCTGCATCAGTGGCATCACTGAGTGGCCCTGGTGACATGGCCATGAGCACTTCCTGAATCCTTTCCATGCGCTCAGCACGCCAGGACACGCAGACTCGGCCCAGAATTAGCCCCATATGGACATTAGAAACTAAATGTCCTGGGGCGCCTGGGTGGCACAGTGGCTGAGTGTCTGCCTTCGGCTCAGGGCATGATCCCGGCGTTGTGGGATCGAGCCCCACATCAGGCTCTTCCGCTATGAGCCTGCTTCTCCTTCTCCCACTCCCCTTGCTTGTGTTCCCTCTCTCTCTGGTTGTCTCTATCTCTGTCGAATGAATGAATAAATAAAATCTTTAAAAAAAAAAAAAGAAAGAAACTAAATGTCCTTTAATTAATGCCAATATCACAGTATTTGTTCCAAGGATTTGCAAGAATTGCCGACGAAGGGGCACTTCCCTTGGCTTTGTTCTTCTGCCACGGGGAGATAGAAATGTCGCCCTACAGATCACCCGTGGTTGCATAATGCCCAGATTTGGAAATGTCGTGTTTTTGTTTTCATTTATTTTTGCCACTGGGAACTGGGTAAAAGAAAAAGATGCAGAAAATATACTGGACTGGAAGTAAAATGGCCTGAATGCAAATACTGTGTTCCTTGTAAGTCAGACCATGGGTGTATCATCACTCACCTGTAATATGGGGTAATAACGCGACCTCCCAAGATTGTTGGGAGGTCAACGGAAGCATTCCGGAAATAAAAGAGACTTTTATACTTCTAGTGGTGGGAAAATGTGAGCGGTCATCATTCTAGAAGCACTATGAATAGGAGACAGGAGACATGGGGCCTGAATCCTGGCTCTGCCACTTAGTAGATGCATGACCTTCACAAACGATTTCACCTCTTGAAGGTTCATCTTCCTCACATCATTCAACAAATATTCACAAAACCTCTATCATGTGGAAGGTAATGTGGATCATTCTATAAAGTTTTGTCAAATATGAGAGAGAAGCATTTTATCAACTAATTACTACTAGTTAATTATGTGAATCATACAAGGTCGTCACTTTAGTGTAGTGTCTTCCCTTATGATCTATGTTTCTAGGTTGTAATATTCCGAGATCTTAACCTTCTCTTCTAATTTACATTTTCCCAGGTTTGAGATATTACATTTTTTTTAAGATTTATTTATTTGAGAGAGAGCACGCACATGCTCGAGCAGAGGGAGGGACAGAGAGAGAGGGAAAGAAAGAGAGAGGGAAGGAGAATCTCCAGCAGACTCCCCAGTGAGCGGGTAGCCCCACTTGGACTCAATGTCATGACCCTGAGATCATGACCTGAGCCAAAGCCAAGAGTCAGACGCCCAACCAGCTGAGCCACCCAGGCACCCTGAGATATTAAATATTTAAATTTCTACTTTACTATTTTAAGATAGCCATATTGAGTAAGCTGCTGCAAAGGCTTTGTAGGATGAAATGTAATAATAGCAACAAATAATAGCAGAGAAAAATGTTCCAGGATTGAAGTTCACTGATTATGCCTAAGTAAATCTGATGTCATTCTTTGATTACCCAACCTCAAGCTTATCCTAATGTGAAGATTAAACAGAGATGCTTGCTTTTACAAGATTAGATAACGCTAACAAAAAAAAAAAAACACCACCACCAAAAAAAAGGAAGCCTACTCTGGAAGGTTGCTGTAATTCACATCATTGTAAAAAAAACAATATTAGCAGTTTTCCTGATAACTAGTTTTGAAAATAGGGGAAAATACTGAAATCAAAGAGTGCTATCTTTTGAATACTATGGAAACTGGTGGTAACTCCTAGCAGGAAAGAGAGGAGAGAAGGCCAAAGAGGAGGGCATGATTAGCCAAAGGCAACTGGTTTTGGGGAACACCCACCAGGCATCAGATAATGTCTCACAGCTGCTAACACCTTTAAATCCTCACAAGCCTATTAGGAAGATGGCACCATCCCCTCTTAACAACTTAGGCAAGCCCACATAACTGTGAATTTCAGACCCCAATTTTTCTCATCAAATTTGCCATGCAGACTTCCTTTGCCCCCTTCCTAACTTCATTGAATGTTAGCACGGCCCCTGGAAACACCCTCTGCCACTGTCCTATGATGCCCCTGAAATGTAAGAAGCGAGCCCAGTGGGGGCCAGGTACACCCAACCCACATTCTCCTCCGTTCCCTTCTGACTCCCGGTCCATTGCTGCTCCACACTGGCCACACAGAGGACAGGGCAGGCTTACTAAAGAATCAGCTTGCATCTCAGTGTATACTCGATTCACGGTGAGGAGAAAATTTCTAGTTATGCTTAAGAGCAATTGTCTTCCATTTTAGAAGCTTGCATGATGTGAGACTACTCAGACTGGCATTAAGGAAGGAGCCAAGAACATTGTCACAAAGATCGGAGTTGAAGCCCAGGCTCTGTAGCAGCACTGTATGATAGTACTTTCTACGATGATGGAAATGTTCTGTAGCTCGGCTGTCCAATATGGTAGCCACTAGCCACATGTGGCAATAGAGCACTTGAAATGTGGCTAGTGAAACCCAATGACTCACTTTTAAATTTTATTCAGAATGAACTGATTTACATTTAAATGGCTATGTGTGGCTAGTGGCCACTGGGTTGGGGAGCACTTGCTGCCTAAGTGTGTGACCTTAAACGGGTCATTTTTCTCAGCCTGAGCTCTCTCATCTGTTCACGACTCCGCCACCTCACGACTTGGCTGGATTGACCAAGTGAGAAAAGAACCACTCCAGTGCCTAGCACAAAACCATCCCCTTAATAAGTATTTGAGAGGCTTTAGTTGAATCTGAAAATGTGAATCTCATCACAGTCCAAGAGAAATGCATGTTAAAAGTCTAAGCCTGGATTTTTCTCCAGAATTGATTCCTTATGATTGCTTTATTCATCCAAACCTCATCTGCCTGCCAAGAATGACCTCGGAGAAAACGAAGGCTGGAGACAGGCACGCCAGTGACAGGACTGCGGGTACAGTCCCTACCCTTTACCGCCCGGCTTCCCCCTGGAGCTCAGACAGGTCATTTTCTCCAGGTGGCAATGATGGGAGTAGCCAGAAGCAAGGCAAAGTGCTATATATATCTGATGTAGCTAAACATCTTTGAGAGTTTTGCCAAAAACTTCTCTCCTTCTCCATTTTTTAAACACGTTGTTTTCAGGAAAATTTGTCCATCTGGTTCTGATTCATTTGCACTTAACGCATCAGAGGGCGGTGTTGTAATACGAGATTGACTTGCAAAAAGTTCTGATTCCCGTATCTCCCCAGCTTCTATCCTTAGAAACTGAGGAATGGGTTTGGCCAGCAGATGCACAAAATATACTAAAGATGGGACTGAGGGCCCAAGATGGCAGCTCCAGCTCTGTTACAAACACTCTGTGTACCCCAAGCTGTCTAACTCCTGGGGTTTGGGCCTGCTCTTGTGGGAAATGAGGGTTTCAACAGAGTGACAACTCAAATTCATACACATGGACTAACAATGGTTCTTTAACATGGGAAAGCCCAGTAGTTGTCACAGAGGACTCACACAAAATTGGACAGTTTGATGAAGGAAACCTAGAACATGTTTTGTAATGAACAAAAAAACCCCAAAAAAACAAAAAAGGAAATGTGGTCACCAGAATTATGTGTTCAGAAAAATCAAATAATTCTAGATCAGGCTTGTTCTTTAGTTGGTAAAATCACAAGATTACTAGAGCAGGCCTGATATTTGGATATTCGGATATTGCTCTAACTGAAAAAGGTCTTCTGCACTGGTCTGATGGATGAAAGGTAGCAGTGACGACAGGGTGCTAGTATGGTTTAAATGGCAAATCCAGGCCTTTCATGTACGGCAGTGTGAAATCAGGAACCTGCTCTTTTTGCACTCAACCATGTGGTCCAGCGAGGGTTACAAACCTCCTATGATTAGTACTTAAACATTGAGATGCTATGGGGTGGACTGTTTCATTGAGCAGGGGTTGAGCTGGTGACCACATAGTTCCTTTTGAGACCAATGCCTGTAATTGCATAAAACGAACTGCAGGGTTCCTTAAGTACATATCAACCAGAGTTCTTAGGATTCCATTCTTCTCAAGTCCTGAAGAGTTCCCTATAAAACTCACTGACTACCCATATAACCACTGTTGAGATGATTTCATCAAAGCCCTCAGTTTTAATAATCTCCCCTAGAATAACAACTCCCAAATTATGCCCCAAGCCTGTGTTTTCTTCTGACTTCCTCTCACATATACAACTGCCTCCTCAACATCTTCACTTAGAGGTCTTACAGGAATCTCAAACTAATTACGTCCAAAATAAAACTTAACATTCTTCTCCCATAACTGTCCCCCACCCAATGTTCTCTGTCAGTAAAGAGCCATGCCATGAACACAGTAGATCAAGAGACACGAGTTCAAGACACACCAGGATCAGCCACTGTAAGTTGAACTTGATGCACCTGGAGGGCTAGAACATTTTGAGCTAAATGGAATCTAGATCTATCTTCTTGTATCTCTCACTCACTGAGGCTGCTATAGTTAAGACATTATCTTCTGTGGCCTTCAGGTTGTTGATTCAAGTCCCTCCTAGAATAGGTATTCTTCCACTACCCTGTGAGGTCTGGAGTATGGAAGGAGCAACTCTGACTGTTCTAGAGTCTTAGCACAAAGCAGGTACAACAAAGTGAAAGAGATTCTGTTCTCAACATCCTCCTGTGACTTCTTGGTATCTTCATTCTAGCATTATCACACAGGCTGTAATTATCGCTCTTTATTCTCCCTCACTAGACTGTAAGCTTTGTCTTACTTGTTCATCTTCACCATCTTGGCACGAAGCTCATAGCTCAACAGTTAGAAAGTGTTGAGAGACTATGTAATGAATGAAGAAATGACTAGATGAATTAGTGAATGAAGGTCAGCGAAATAAAGGAAATGATAAGACGTTCAGTCCACCCAGCAGTCCTGGCAAGCCGTGAACAACTGCCTCCAGCCCATGTCTCCTCACATACCCTCCTTTTCCCCCCACCTTACAGCCTAGGCCGCACTTGGGAAGAAAGCTTCAGGAAGAGCTTAATGTTCAGTGGAAATTTCTCACCAACAGTCAACACCCAGTCATGATTATCTCTCTCTCCTCTTTCCCTCTCTCACTCTTTAAAGTCACTTGCGGTGTCTTTTCCTCCCTCCAGCTTACCCATTATTTACGATAATGACTTCAAACACCAAGCATTGCTATTCAGGGCACTGTGAAAACGTGTTTTTCCCATCAGTCCTGATGAAATAGTTTCCACTGTCTGTTTCCCTTGCAGATAGCAATCAAAGTCCGGGCGCAACAATTAAAAAAAAAAAAAAAGTCCAAACTCTTGTCCGATATAGCATCTAAAACTTGTCCTTGGAAAGCGACACCCCAGGGAATTTAATCAGAAATCCTCTTCATTTGGCCCAACCCACTGCTGTTGAATACAGAGTATTTGGAATGATTTGTTTCTGGGAGCTGATTTCCCTATGCTTTCCCCCTATTCTTCCCAGAAGGCCAAAATAAGAGTCCTTTGAAGAATGTTATTCCCTTAAGACATGTGCTGGGATCTCCAGAGTCTAATGCTAGCCTGTGAATTCTCACTGTCATCTTTTTACTACACCCTGTGGTGACAGCCCCCAAAGCTCTGACTGCACTGTTCCCTGAGCTCTGCACTTCCTCACTTTGACTGACTTTGTATCACCAGGTCAATGTCTATCACTTACTGTATCATCGGGTCAATACCTATCATACCAGGCCCTCTCCCTTACTGGTTATATGACCTTGGACAACTATCTTACCTCCTAGCCTGTGTTCCCACTGTGTCTCACAGGCTAGTTGTGAGGTTAAGTTACGTCACACAGCAGACACTACATGGAAACTGGTCCTCTTCTGGCTGGAGAACCAGATTCATCTTCCCCTTGTCAATCTCTCCCTTCTCTGAACTTTTGTAGCACTAGTATCATATGAACATAGAATTCTCAGCCAGAATGGCCTACAGAGATGCTCATCTGAAAATTCCCACTTTAAATGCTTAGTACACACACACACACACACACACAACATACAACACAGACACAACCCACGCATATACCATACTACACATACATACCATACACACACACACACACCACCACCACCACCATCACCACCACCACCACCACGTACAAAACACACACCATAAGCTGGAGATTTAGACAGTTGCCATTTCAAATTCCAATGATGGCCTGTCTCCACCGACCTTTTCTTCTCTTGTGATTTGGTCTTAACTAGGAAAGCAGCCCCGGTGCTCAGTCCAAAGAGGTTATGAGGAAACACTGTGGGAAACATAAAGAAAAGGGATGTGCTATTTTTCTTAAAACTTCTGTTCTTTGGTGAGTTTAGACCCTATTTCTTATCTCATTGGTGACAGTCATTAATAAATAACTAATAGGTAACGTATATGCAGAATATTCGCTCTCTATTAGGCACCATGCTGTGCATTACATGATGCATTTAACCCTTACGATATACTTATACACCTGCAGCTATTATGCAGCCAAGTTGCAGGGGGAGCAGTCATCCCCAGACATTCTCAACTGCCAAGGATCCAGGCAATACCTGGGCTCTTCACTCAGTTTTTCTAACTAGCAATCAGAAGAGCAAGTGTACATCAAGCTGGGATGACCAATGATTAACCAGCAGAAGGGCACCATGAGTATCAATCTTACTATGCTCCAGTCATAACTGATCCAAAAAAGTAACAGGTGGGCCTCCAGGGATCAGGAACCATGGATGTTTTTGCCATTTCATCATGCTACAAAAATGCCTTAATGTTCGTGGTGCTAGTGCTTGGCATCTCCCAGAAGCCTATAGTCATTCCAGAGTCCATGTGATGCCTGGAGCTTTTGGCTCCAGATTGGAATCAGTAAACATAGTTTTGTTCTTCAAAATGCAAAACAGTTTCTGTAGAGACCAAGCCAGCTGTTCTCTGCCAGACTACCACTGGCCATTAGATTGACAGAAAGTTGTGGGCTTTTGCTGGCAAAAGGGCAGCACTAAAAATCTACCTATGTTGTTATCATACACTACTAGGGTAGGACATAGCTATCCCAGCCCCAGAGATTTATGGAGGTGCTGTATTCCATTAAGCCAGGTAACTGGAATTCTAGTGAGATCATATAAGGAGAGGGTTGTGTCCTTTGGGACAACTTAACCATGCATACAGTATTAAAAAAACAAAAACAAAAACAAAAAACACCTGCTCCTACCCCTTTAAGTAACATATACAGTGCACACGTAACCATATATATTTATGTGGAACTACTGAAGTTCCAAAACAGTATAAGCCTTTGAAAGGATTGGTGCCTGGTAGGGGCAGCATTTTCTATTCCTTATTCCATTTCAGTGCTGGGTCAGATGCCCTATGACCAACTTCCTCCCTTTTCTTTACATAGTTTCCAAAGTACTTTCATGTTCATTATTTTATCAGTCATTCACAGTGACCTTGAAGGGTTATCATTTGTGTTTCCCAGATGTGGAAACCAGGGTCAGACAGGGTAAGTAATTTGCCAAATATCCTACAGCCCACGATGGCAGAGATAGAACCACATGACTGTTGGGGCTCGAGCCAGCCCAGATTTCTACCTGCAGCTTGGTAACAATAGACATTTTGGGTGATGACCTAGGCTGTCTGCTCTAGGTGACTGGAAGAAGCAATGACCCTTTTAGACTTCGCTAGACTCTGTATCTTCCCACATGCTGATCCCAACTGGTCTTTAACTCCAATTCATCTTAAGTCTCAGCTCAGCCTTCTCTGACACCCTTATTTAAGTTAGGGGTTCCACTGATACATGTTCCCAAGGCGTCTTGTTCTTCCTATTTTGTAATATCATAATTATAATAAACTTTTCAATTGTTATTTTCTTTGCTAAGCTGTAAGTTCCATGAAGCAAGGACCATATTCAGCTAGAATAGTTCCTAGTACCTATTAGGCACTTATTTTTACATGAGTAGTATGAAAGAACAAACCACTCCCTCTCATGGAGAAGTCTGGACAGAGCCAGAGTGTCAACCTATCAATCAGAAGAAGACTGACCAGAGGTAGCCAGAGAACAAGTAAAAAACATGTCCAAAAGATCAGCAGCTGGTAGACTGATGTAAGCTACTTATTGGCAGTTCTAAACTGGGGCTGGGAACCAGGAACAGGACCAGAAGCAAGGGGAAGGGGTTTGTTTCCAGCAGGGTGAGTCGCTTAAAGCTCCCCTCTAGGGGCCAGAGGACCAGCATCCCAAAAACAGGGCCAGGAAAACAAAGTTCACAGTTCTCTTGAGGACTGTTTAGTTAAAACAGATGGCTCTGTACCCTGACAGATGCTTTCCTTTTTTTTGTATGTCCAACCATCTCCTATAGTAGATAATAGGGAGCTACAGAAAGATGCACTGGTGGGATATCATAGTAGAAGGTATGTTTAAAAAACTTATCCTAATAGACAGAGAAAAGCCACACAAAAATCAGTAGACCACCTAAAATACTAACAAACGAGAGAGGAATGAGAGCATAAATGACAACAGGGAATATCCAGACAGAATTAACGAAAATGAAATGTATTACAAAGATACACTCTGTTGAGCTTGGTAACTAATAGGGCGTACAATAGTAGCCCCTTTTGACTGGCTTCCTGTTTACTAAGTACTTTTAGGTCCTTTACCTCATTTGAGCCTCATAAGAAGTGTAGGTGTTTGATGGATAAGGAAACAGGCCTGACAGGTGACCTGCCCAAGTCACACAGCTCAAAGGGGCTGGGCAGGGCCTGGAGACCAGGGGTACAGACCACCATTTCCGAGCTCCCTCCAGGCAGCATGGGGCCATTGTGTACCCTAGAGTTTCGGTCATAGGAGTGCGCTCACCTCACTGCCCCCCAGGATCAGGCAGTCTTGGGCATTGTTTGTGTATTCATGTTTATGTAAATGGACATTTACAGCTGCGCATTTCCCAGCAGCGAGTTCTGAGGACTCCCGTCAGCTCTGAGAGTCTGATAACAGCCCCAGCCCCGCCACACTGAAGTCCCCGCTTTCATGGCTGGCTCTGCTCCCTATGAGTCAGTCCTGTTTTTCATCTTTACTGTTATTACTGATTACTAAAGAAATTCCAGGGTCCTTGTAAAATATCCAAATAAGAAATGTGAAGAAGGTAAAATTCTATATACTCTGCTACAACTTCACTTTTATTTGATAACATAATGTCAGACACTAACATTTATGGAGCCTCAATTAATTGCCAGACACTGGGTGAGGCACTCTTATACACTGTATCTTGTGTAGGCCTCATGACAGTCTAGACAAGCACTGGTAGTAGCTCCCTCTTACAGATGAAGAAACTGAGGCTCCCAGACAGTAATGACCCAAGTTCACAGAGCTGGTGACACAGACGAATTCTGGGCAGGTCCAGGATTCCAAAGCCCACACACCTACTTGAAACCATGTATCAGGCATATCTTCCCAAGTCAGACATATTCAATTGTATTTGTTTCTTAAAGACAAGGCTATTGTCTTCTTCTACTCCCCAAAATGTTTCTTGACTTTAGTTAACTAGAGTTAAAGGGCCAATCCACAACTCATTAAAAAAGAAAAAGTCACATTCTTCAAGTAAGCTTGAATAGGGTCTTTTCTATCTACTTGCTGAGCCAGATATCCTCATAGTTATGCCCCACTGTCTGCTGGGTTAGTAACAGCCTACTCGCTTACTGAGTGGTCTTGGGCAAGTACCCTCTCTGTCCACATCCCAGCTTCCTCATCTTTATGATGAGAAGCCTAGGTGGCCTCTAAGAGCCCTTCCAGTTGTGACCTACTATAACTCGTTATCTCTCATGACTTCCTGGAATACGGATGGGCTATTTTTATAAGATCATTTATTTCAAATGAAATTTAAATGTACATCATTATATTCAAAATGGTAGATTGGCCAAGGAAAGGAGATGGAGGGTATATTAATTTCCTATACCTGCCATAATAAATTATCACAAACTTAGTGGTTTGAAGCAACAGAAATTTATTCTCTCTGTTCTGGAGACCAGACTTCGAAATCTGATGGCTGCTGGCGTTCTTGGCTTATGACTATATTGCTCCAATCTGTTTCCAGTCTGGTGGTGACGGTGCCTTCCCCTCCTGCTCTGTGTGAAATTTACCTCTACCTCTTTCTTATAAGGATGTCTGTGATTGTATTTAGAGCTCACTCAGGTAACCTGGGACATGCTTGCCCATCTGTAGATCCTTAATCACATTCATAACAGCCCTTTTCCAAATAAGGCACATTCACAGGTTCCAGAGATTAAGATCTGATCTCTTTGGGGGCCAGTGTTCAATCTACTACAGAGGGGCACTGAAAATCCTATTTCAGCTGCTTCATGATGACACACAAGTTGATGTCATAAGGGCATCATCAAGAGCAACAAGGGCCAAGCACAGGTAAATATTAACATGCTTTGGGTATTTGATAGAAGGCAGAGAGGGAAGCAGAAGGAAGGTCAAGAGAGGCTGATTGTAGTGAGATCATTGTGTAATGGAGAAGCAACACAGCATCACACTGATGGGCTGAGGCGCTGTACCCCACAAACCAGGGCAAGGCCACCAAAGAGCCCCAGATAAGCCTATAAATGAGTAATTTTATGATGCTAACCATTCATTGTAAAATCAAACCTCTTGGTGTCAGACTCTCCTCTGACCTATCCTATTCCCTGCAATGCATTTAACTATTTTCTTTCAGGAAAAATTAAGCCACATTTTTCATTCCCACTGGTCCTATACCTGTACTCCTTAAAGTAGCATGGGACCTCTCACTTTGTCTTCTGTCTTAAAAAATCACTAACTTCAGGAAATGTTCTTAAAGTCAAGGTCCAAGTAATAGTTTAGTAAACCTAAAGATGTCTTCTTTCTTGAAAATTTCCTAGGCAATTTGAATTCAAAACCAGATTCTACCAGGTACCAGCTGGGTTCTGGTTAAGTCATGCCTTACTCAACCACTCACCACTCAGAGGTTGGCCGTCCCCCCCTACTAAAGCCACTTTCTCTCTCCCCTGATTTAGAATAATCTTGAAAAATGTCTTATCTCTACTTTTAAACCATGAGCTCCTAGATGGGAGGGGAAATGTCTTAAAGAAAATGATGGCTGATTTATTGAGCCTAGTGTTCCCTCTAGCACTCAGTAAAGTCCCTATAAATCATGGAAATTACTTCTGTTTAACAGATGAAGAAACTGAATGCTTACAGAAATTAGTTGACTATCTCAAAACTATACAACCAGAGAAGGAGAAGTCAGGATTTACACCCTGAGTCCAAACTTCATACTCTTTCCCTAAATTCATGCTTTGTCTCTTATCTCTAGCACCTAGTACTGTAATCTAGAACGTGGGAGAGTCTGGAGAAAATAGCTGGTGGATAAGAATAAATTAAGGAGTAGAAAATGAAGGAAAGAACACTTGTTTATACTATGCATGTATTATGCCACCTTCAGAATGCTGGAAATCATGATGTTTGTACATGAGAGAGGGCAAGCAGGGGCAGAACAGGAAAGAGCAGTGATATACAAAATAAAGCTTTACAAACGACAGCTCTGCACTGCCCAAAGCAATTTTCATAGGTATTGTTGCACCTGATTCTCACCAAACACCTGGTATGAAGTATGAGGAAGTAGACTTTCACTGTAAGTAACAGAAATACAATCTGCAATGTTAAGTGACTTTGACTTCCAAGTGGTGGGGCCAGGATTCAAAGCCAAGTCATAGGACTTCTTTCCAGTGCTTTTCCCACTGGGCCTCACTGCCTCCTCTTCCCATGGATTTTCCTCGTATGCCACAAAGCCCTTACCTATCACTTGCTCAAAGCTCTGAGACCTGCAGCCTTCCAGGAGCCTCCTACCATCACCACAAGTGTGCACACAGAGACACACACATGGAAGATTTCCTTTTGCTATATTTATAATGCTTTAGGGGTGAAGAAATAAGGATGGGGAGCCTGGGGAAGGGACAGAGAATCTATAAAGGGCTTAAGACTCATGGTTTGGTCATCACAGCTTTCCCAGAAGTTCTTGAGAACTTTTTCCAAAGGCTTCTATAAACAAACTGTATATGTGTATGTATTTATGGGTGTGAATAATGCCCATGACATAAGAGAAGTCATGAATCACCCAAAACAGGCATGGTGTCCTAGCAAAATCAGACTTGGGTGAGCACCTAACTTCTCTTTCCCCTCACTTCATCTACAAAGGGAAACCATGGAATGGTTTTAAGAATGAAGGTAGTCACCAACACAAAATATCTCACATAGATTCAAGCAAGTACTTATCATTCAACTTATTTAACTAACCTGCTTCTCAAATAAAATGGATGTACTTACATACCCATTTTTTGGAAATGTACTGACTCTACTGCATTCGTTCAGTAGCTCTGGCAAGTCCTAGGTTATGAGCTAATTAGAAGCCGACTGTAAGCTCCTCCAGGTCATAAACCACGAGGACAGGCATGTTTTCCTTATTTAAGACTCTATTCTCAGTGTAAGATACAATGTCTACTACCTGGTCAACAGTTCGTGAGTAGCTGAGAAGGCTGAAAATAAACAATGCGTGGACTGAGCAAAAATACCAGTAGAGGCAACTGAACTTTTCCTTATATGTATGTAAAGGAGGCTTCAAAAGAAGCTCTTTGAATGTTATTCTGATTTGAAATTCATCTTCTGCTCCAACTGTAGAACACTTAAAAAATGATGTTGTCTTTGCTGGACACAAAGAAGTCAAACTTACAGTTTTGTGTAATGAGTTTGTAATTCTTAAATTCTCATGTACTGTATGTCAGATATATATAGTGGGCATCTGTTGTTTTGCCTATTCATTCTCTTTTCCCTCATCATCTGGATGTGTCAGCCCAATTTTCTTTTGAGAACCCATTTGCTGTAGTCTCAGTCCATGCAATTCAGGGAGGGCTGATTCCCATTCCCTGCTCAAGGCGTGTGACCCACTGACCAAGGAGAGGTCAGCAGAGCCCTGGCCACCATGACTCACCCACAGAAGATCACATGACAGACAGTCCCAAGATCTGAGTTAAACTACAGAATTCTCCCTTCCACCTTAGATTGCCAAAATAGTAAAATCTATGCCTGAAGATCTGAAGATGCCGGTGGCCATCTTCCTGCTCCAAGAGCTTGCTTGAGAATGAAGCCAGTCAGAGGAAAGCCAGCCAAGGCAAGGTATGAGGCGGATTATTAAAGATAATCTGGGTCCTCCCATGGTGGGTAAGTGAGTTAATAAATTTCCTCCTTTGTTTCTTAAGTCAGTTTCAATGAGTTCCTTTCTGAAACAACCAAAAGACTCCCTCCTAATACAAATTATCACCTCAAAGAAAAATTGATAGGAGAAAAGTATAAAATCGGGATAATTCTATCCATTAATCAATCTCACTCTGTAAGGCAAAAGTACCATCATTCACTTTTCGAGCACTGACACTCCATTGAACACAGTCAATATTTATAACCATCTGCTGTGCTGGGCACTGGGCAAGGTCCTAACATGGACATGGTCTGGGCAACCGATTGCCTTTGAGAGCTGACACACTGAAAAAATGCCAGTGCAGGAGGGATAGATGGGTTTTCCTTCAAAGAGCCAAGAAGTCGGCTCTCCCTTGCATCTGGCCTGAAGCAAGCGACTCTAAATGCTTTTATTAACAAGTGAATTAAAGGTCAGAGGTGAATTTCCCTTAGTCCTCAATTTCCTGTCTGTGTGCCAAAAGTAGGTGGGGAGGGGTGGGGGACATGATTTGTTAAACACCAGATGAGGATCCATGGAGGCTGGGAGAGGGGCACCACAGGACCTGGCCAGCTGGGCCTGGAGGCTTTAGCTGTGGAGAAATGATTCTGTATCCCTGTGATAGCAAGTTTAATATTGTCAAGGGCATTGGGTGAAGAAGTGATTAAAAGTGTGGGGTGGGGGGCGCCTGGGTGGCACAGCAGTTGAGCGTCTGCCTTCGGCTCAGGGCGTGATCCCGGCATTATGGGATCGAGCCCCACATCAGGCTCCTCCACTATGAGCCTGCTTCTTCCTCTCCCATTCCCCCTGCTTGTGTTCCCTCTCTCACTGGCTGTCTCTATCTCTGTCAAATAAATAAATAAAATCTTAAAAAAAAAAAAAGTGTGGGGTGGGTCAGGGATGGGGGATTCAGGGATTAGCATTTAAGCAGATGAGCTATAAGAGTGAGAAGCAGAAGGTCAGTTTTCGGTAAACATAGGCAATTGAGAACAGAGAAGAAAAATGCCAACATTACCTTCTACTTTGCGGTTTTCTTCTACTATGATATGTCTGAAACAGTCCCCTTCTGCTGGGCTTTCCTCTAAATGCTAGATGATCTGAAGGGGTCGAACCACCTTGGGATTGAACAAAGGCTCTGCCACTAGCTACCTGTACGCTACATAGTACATTACAAATTCTCTGAGCCACTCCTTCTTCTCCTTAAAATCAGAATTTCAACATGGACCTCTAGGATGGGGTGAGGACTGGATGATGAGGTGGGCAGAAGCCTGAAATAAGCCTTGTGCGTAGTAGGGACAAACACGTGTTAGTTTTCACTCTTTCTCTTCCCTGTCTCAACATCTTTCAGCAAACATTAAGACACACTGTGGAGCCAGAGAGTGGAATGGACAGACATGATTGGGGTCAGGCAGCTGGAATTTGTATTTTACATTTGCTATTTACCATCCATGAGACTTTGACAGTCTTCCTCAAGTTCAGGGGGTTTTCTTACCTCTAAAATGAGCATAATTACTATTGCCTTGTGTATTGCACGGCATTGTTAAAAGAAGAAAATGAATCAATGATTTTAAAATGCTCTCTAAATGAACATGTGTCATATGTCCAGAAATGTAAATGTGTGTGCATATATACGTATATATAGTTTTATGTGTATTAAATTGTACACGATATAAAAGACACACTAAAATATTCACAAACACTAAAAATAAAGCAATCTTCATGACATTGAATTTGGCAATGGATTGTCAGATCTGACACAAAAAGTATGAGCAACTAAAGAAACAATAAACTGGGCCTTGTCAAAATGAAAAGCGTTTGTGTCCAAAAAGCATTCTTTATCAAGAAAGTAAATAGACTGCCTACAGGGCAGAAACTATTTGCAAATCCTCTATTGATAAAAGCCTAATATCTAGAACATTTGAAGAACTCAACAACAAAAAGACAAAAATATTTTAAGGAGTAATGGATTTGAATAGACACTTCACCCAAGAAGATATACAGATGGCCAATAAGCACATGAGAAGATGGTCAACTTCATGAGTCATGAAGGAAATGCAAGTTCAAACCACAACAAGAGGGGTGCCTGGATGGCTCAGCTGGTGGAGCTCGCAACTCTTGATCTCAGAGTCATGAGCCCAAGCCCCACTTTGGACATGGAGCATACTTAATTAAAAACAAAAACAAACAAACAAAAAACCACAACAAGGTATCCCTTCATACCCGCTAGGATGGCAATTTTTAAAAAATGGAAAGTAACAAGTATTGGTAAGGATGTGGAGAAACTGGACCCCTAGTACATTGCTGTTGGAAATCTAAAATTAGACTCAGCTTCTGTGAAAAAGTTTAGCATTTGCTCAAAAAGTTAAACATAAAATTACCAGATGACCCTCTTACACTCTAGACCAAACAGAATTGAAACCAGGTCCACAATTACACTCTTAGATCTATACCCAAAAGAAATGGGAAAGGTACATAGGTAAGTACAGATATGCACATGTTCATAGCAGCATTACGGGCAATAACCACAAGGTGGAAACAGTCCAAATGTCCATCAAAGGATGGAAGGAGAAACAAATAGTGGGAGATATATATATATGCAAATGGGATATTACTCAGCTATCAAAAGTAAATACTAATAAATGTTGCAACATGAACAAGCCTTGAAAACATTATGCTGTAAAAAAGAAAGGAAAAAAAAGAAAGAAAAAGTAAGACACAAAAGTTCCCACATTATGTGATTCTATTTATGTAAAATATCCAGAATAAATGAATCCATGGAGAGAGAATGAATAGTGGTGGTTGCCAAAGTACTCTGGAGTAATGGAAATGTTTGGGAAGTAGACAGAGGTGGTGGTTCTCAATATTGCTCAATTAAATGCCACTGAACTGTTCATTTTAAAATGGTTCCTTTTTGGGGTGCCTGGGTGGCTCCATTGGTTAAGCATCTGACTCTTGATTTCAGTGCAGGTCATGACCTCAGGGTTGTGAGCTCTAGCCCTTCATTGGGCTCCTTGCTGAGTGTGGAACCTGCTTTAGATTCTCTCTCTCCCTCTGTCCCACCACCCACCCTGCAGCTCGCATGCTCTCTCTCTCTCTCTCTCTCTCTCTCTCAATCAATCAATCAATACGAAATGGTTCCTTTGTGTGTGTGAACTTCACCTAAATAACTTATTTTTCAATAGGTCGACAATTTCAATAATGTTAAAAGAAGGTTCATTAAAGAACGGCTATGTATCAAAATATGTTGGCTTTTTAAGAAAATATAGTAGTCATCCCATAACTTTTTAAATAAATTAGTAAATGCATCAATAAATCAATTAATAACATTATCTTAGAAAAACAGTCTATTGGAAGGAGCACAGAGAAGATTCCAAATAAACTCTCAAGCAACATAACAGGATCACTGCCAATGATATCACTGTTTTATGTCAAACCATTACCAAGTGAAACTGAAAAAAATTAAAATCATCCATAAATTTGCCAAGATAGCATGTAATACTATGACATAATGGCGAGTTTTTCCAAAGTATGTTTTTTGTTTATTTTATTTTTTGGTAATTCCTATCCCTGTCTCTACTGAAGAATGTTCTTTCTTCAAATTAAAACTAGCTAAAAACTATTTAAAGAACCTAAGTGACAACATTTGTCTCAGCTCTGAGGCTCAGTCAGCTGAAAAAATAAAGTCGAGAAAGTTATAATTAATTTTGTTGCTGCTAGGCCAAAATGCAGACCGTTCTAAGTTTGTTTACAATTCTGAAATGGGTTTACATTGACAGGATATTTTCTTTTATGCTATGTGTTTAAAAGTTTCAAAGTTTATTTACATAAAAATATTACATTTTTGAAAACTGTTGTCTGATCATTAATAAAATTTAGCTGATGTGAGTGTATGTATCATTCAGGATCTAACCTGTTAAACAAAAACTAAGCGTCTAAAACAGAAGGAATTTAATAGAAGGAACTGGCCGCGCAGGTGGAGAATGAGAAGCTACATGAGACCCCTGAGGTACTCCAGAGGTTAGCAGTGGCAGGAAGTTGCTACGCCCCTTGACTGAAAGAACAAAGCAAGGTGCCCAAGAACCAAGATCACCTGGCTGAAGCCGGAATCCTGAGCCAGGGACTCTGAAAGAGACAAAGCTTCAGCCTGAGATACAAGACATGCAGGGAGAAGAAATACCCACGCTTTTCCCTTCTTCCCACCCTCCAATCTCTCATCAGTACATCCCACTGTGGAAACCCAGCCAGACACTAGCTGGTTGGACTAGGAACCTAGGAAACAGAGGCTTTCGAGGCCAGCCGTCCTGCAACATAAAGGCAAGCAGGAAAGTATGAGAAAATAATCCGAGGCCAAGAAGGTCAAGGACCAACACAGAAGGCAAAACTGAAACTAATTTGCATGTGATGGGTACAATATTACAGGAACTAGAGACATCCAATCATACACCTTCAGTCTCTGCCTCGGGATTTTACCATCTACTCAGGGGACATGGGCTGTCTGATGATTAACTTCTTAGTAGAGTTCACCCCTGTCTGTAATAAAAACCACACAAATAATAAGTAAAACACTTCATTTCACAAATAAGAAAAATAGCACTTTGCATAGCACTTTCATACACATTATTTCCATTTTTCAGATGAGGAAATTAAAGCTAGAAGAGTTGCCCTGAACCTGAACCTGAACCTGCCATGATCCTTGACTTCTCTCTCCATCAAAGCCCGTCATTCACACCACCATGGACTCTTACCAGTTATTCTATTGCTCAAATCCGTCCACTTCGTTCCACCCAATATCCTTTACCCCTAAGCTGATTAGTCTCTCACCTGGATTCCTACTAATGCTACAAATAATTTCCCCCGTGTTCACCCTGTTCCCTTCCAATCTGATTTTTACACAGTGGCAGTGACCTCTTAGAAAACACAAATATGACAGTGCTACTTTTGTACTCAAACCCCTTCAAATTCTTCCTATTACTCTCGATTTAAGGACCAAAATACTTAATGTAACCTAAACCACCAGGCAAAGTCTGGCCTCTCCCAAGCCTTTCATCCCCATCCCATGCCCCCTCTCCCTAAGCTCCACCACGCTCATCTGCTGGGTCAGTTTTTCCAAAGTACATGCTCCCTCTAACTCCAGAAACTTCGCATAGGGTGGTCCTTCTGCCTAGAATATAATCCCCATCTCCCCCAGGGGGCTCAATCCTAGTTATTCGGAGACAATAAATAGCTTTTTATTTCTGGAAAAAAATAACTTATTCCTTAGTTTATTCATTCAACAAATACTGATAATTGCCTCACACACATAAATTCTCTGCATACATGGTAATTCATTTCCCTGCCTCTAATACCTGCCCTATTTGGTTTTTCCTATACAAATTGAATGGTTTATTAATAATAGCAATAATAGCAATAATAAAGGACAAATGTAAATGCTACTATTTATTTAGAGTTCTAAAGCCTTTCTGTCAGCCTAGGCCATGGGAAGAATTGAGTCACTGGATTCTTAGATTCAAGTTGGCCACAAACATATTGTTGGTGATGCGGCTTTTGAAATCCTGAGCACGGCAACAAGAAAATCTGAAACCCTTTGGCCAATGTTATTATTACAAATCCTCACCCTAATAATGAGCAGCATTTTTCCTACTTTCTCACTAAGGAATTTCAGGAGTCGTCCCTACTTGGGGCCCTAGTTGACCTTCTTACTATATCAGCAACACTGGTTTTCTGCAAGAATTACTACTGCAACAAAGAGAATTCCACTCAGGCAAAAGCCTCCTGATCTTGAGGGCTTTTACGTGGAAGGATGAGTGTTCCCACTCTCTATTCTAGTTCTGTGAGAGGAGGAGGGATGTGGGCTGACATCCTTCAGACAACCCTCTACCCCCAGGGTTACCTCTTTCCTACCGGCACGGAAGAGGGGAGGGCATCCCTTCTAGCCCCTGAGTGAGAGAACAGATTGTAAAAAAAAAAAAAATGAGAGAGCCTTGAGTCATGCCTAATCACAGCCTTGGAAGTCAAACGGACCAGAGCTCAAATTCAAAGTCGACCACTAACTAGCTGTGTCTTCTCCTACAGCTGTGTCGTCAAATATGGTAGCAACTAGCTACATGGATGATTTAAATTTAAATCAATGAAGACAACATAAAATCAAATCTTAGTTTCTTAGTTGTACAAGCTACATTTCCAGTGACCAAAAGTCTAGTGGCTATCTTACTGAACAGCACAGATAATCTCCATCATCCAGAAAATTCTATTGGACAGCAGTGATCTAGAGAAAGTCACACAGCCCCTCTCTCTGAGCCTCCATTTTCTTACCTGTCAAATGAGCTTATATATATCATCCATGTAAAGTACAGTGCTTGGCTGAGAGTGAGCCCTCAGTGTGTTCTCTCCCTTCCATTCCTCAAGGGGTATATGTCCTACTTGAGGGCAGGGATCTCATTTAATCGTTTTTGCACCACCAATGCCTTTCTAGCACAATATCCCACTCATAGGAGATGCTCAATAAATACTCGTTGAACTATACTACCTAACATTTCAAATCAAGCTCAAACCTAAATTTTCCCTACCATCACCTGAATGCACTAGGGATGAAGAAGAGAAGACATTATATGTAATAAACACACACACACACACACACAGATACAGCACCCAATATTTAGTAAAAGAAGGAAGGAGGAAAGCAAGGAAGTAAGGAAAGAAGACTAGTTAACAGCTGTTAACAGTCAATGCAATGTGAAGCACTTTCTTCATACTGCTTTATTTAATCCTCAGAAAAATCCTATGAAATGTCATTTTTTAAATTTTAAGTAGGCTCCACGCCCAACGTGGGGCTCAAACTCATGACCCTGAGATCAAGAATCACATGCTCTACCAACTGAGCCAGCCAGGAGCCTCTGAAATGTCATTTTGATCCCCATTTTACTGGTGAAAATAACTGAGGTTCAGACATTCAAAGCCAAAATTCAAACCATATCATTCGAATTCAAAGTTCATGCTCTCAGCTATTATATACTACAACCTCCCAGGGATGAAGCATCCTATCTGTCCCTTGTCTGCTCCAGTAGATTCTTGTGGTGATAATGAGATAATGCTTTTTAAACACTCGCTGTGAACTCTAAGTATCATGCAAAGTTATTATTTTGTACTTATTATTGTGAAGCTCTCCAACACTCAAGCCACAGTGCTTGCATTAGAACACAGGCAAGCCACAAGTCACCTAACTTCTCAATGCCTACCTTAAAATCAGAATAATAACAAGATGATAATACAATGCATGCCTCATAGAATTGTTGTGAGGATTACGTAGACTAATATATTTAAAGTATTTAGAATCGATTCTGGCATGTCTTTAGCTCCATATAAATGTTACCCATTAATATTATTACTATTACTATTACATGGTGAAGACATAGGAATGGAAATATTTTAGAACTGAAAAATATCCTGAGTCTATATACTCCAACTTCTTTTTTTTTTAAGTCAAAGTAAGTAAAAGGGATATTATCTATCATTCAATGAGACCTCCTATGGAGACAATCCAGCTGGAACCCTTCAGCATTTGGGGGTCAAAGTTCTAACCACTCCCCAGCCCTGTGTCTTATCTGCAGCCACCAGATGTATGAGCCAAGGAAGAACCCCGTGCAGCTCGGTCTGTCAGGTGGAGACATTATAGGCAAAGAGGTTTTTATGGCCCAGAGAATGGAAACTGAAGGCTGACAACTGGGCCAACTTCTCCCAGCAATCACAAAGCAAGTTTTTATAAAGTGTGGACAATAGGCAGCAGTGACCGTCGGACAAAATTCCCCCTTCTACGGTTTCCTGGAAGCCCCAAAGCTACTTGGTAATAGTAAAAGAATAAGGATCAATATTAGAGTCCATTGTTCATGCTAATGGTGTTTATTACTTACTGGCTTCTATTGTCCCAAAATGACTTACTGCACCTGGGTGTCAGAGAGCTTGTCTCACAAAATTAATAGTTTACCTCAACTCCACTTGGAGGGTGGAGGCAGGGGAACTTGATTCCATTTATTACCCAATGTCTCCCTGATGTCAGGGACGTTGAATCCTGTCCTGAAAAGTTAAGAGCCTCAAATATGAGAGACACTCACACTTAGAATAATGCATTTCAAGTGGGTGCTCTTTTTCCTTCATTTGAGTAAGGACGGAGGAGGACTCCCCAGTAAAATACTGAGAACCTGACACAAGAGGTTAGCAGCACTTGTACTGCAGGTAACTTGTGGACAATAAGTAATAGGAATTCCTAGAGTCCTAGGTCACTGAGAATCAACTTCATAAGCAGGAGGGGCTTGAAACGAAAATGGGGCCATTGAAACACACTGGACAGAAATTTTCCATTCCTGACAGAATCCATGGACAATGACTGGCAGTTGGTTACATGAGGAAGACAAGAGTAAGAAATTTTTTTAAAAGGCCTTCTAAGATTTTACTTAGCATTTGAGAAGATGGTGGTGTTATTTCTTGAGAGACAGGCCAGCAGGAAGAATGTGTGTAAAGGAGAAGAGAAAGAAAAAACCAGCTTCTGTTGAGCACATCTACGTACCAAGCATGAAACTAGACCCTTTCTATGCATTCTTTTATTGAATCGTTATGGAAATATATAAGGTAGGGATTATTATCCCCATTTTACAGATAAGAAACTTCAGAGGGTCCATGATTTGCCAGAACCGAATAGTGTGAGCCCAGCTGCTGGAGGCAGATAAACCTGGATTCAAATCTCAGTTTTATCACGTATCAAGTACGTGACGTAGGTTATTTAATTCCTTCGTGTTATGCAGGAGTAACAAGATATGCTTTTTGAGGTTGCCGTAAGGATACAGAGAGGGAAGACATGTAAAGTGCCTGCATGGCATGAGTTCTCAATAAATGTAGGTGCTATTTTTGTCATCATCATCCAAATTACACTGCTCTTATGGAATTAAATAAAAAATAGTATGGGACACAGCATGCTACATGCTACACAGTAAGCACTCAATAAATGACAGCTATTATCTTATTGTTCCATATTAAAATGGCCTTTGCACTCTCCCCTTCTGACTCAAAAACCCACAAGGGAGGCCCCTGTCCTGTCTCACCAGCAGGATTTCCTCCACAAAAAAACCCTCTGAGCTCACTCAGGTGCAACATGATCTCCCTTCCCCTTGACTCTGGCAACCACTGGTATTACCTCTCTCAACCTCCACCTCCCCCCAGGCTCAGGGCAGAATAATATCCCTGTCCTTCCTCTGAGGGATGTAAGGCGGCTTAAATAATTAACGGTTGTAAGGTGCTTTGAAAAGAGAGGGCAAAACACCATAAATCCAAGAATTAATTCATAATATCAGTGGTGGGCTTGACAATTATATATGTCATATTTGTTCAGCTGTGAGAATGGTTTAGAACGTCAAAGTTTGGAGTGTGGTCCAAATCTCTCAAGACCAAGGATTTCCTGCAACTTTATATTGTCTATATTCTCTAAGGCTAAGATTGTACAGTTCCAATCTCCTAAACACAGCACTAGGAATAGTTGCATTTTATTCATTTTTTTTTTAATCTCTCCACTTCTCGGGCCTCACTTGCATTGAAGTTGGGGTTTTGGAAGCAAATGGCAGAGTGAAGAGGACACAAGACTCAGAGTCAGCAGAGTGTCTCCAGAGCGGTTCCACCACTCCCTACCTAGAAATGCTTTTGCTCCTTATTTCGAGTTTTCATCTCCTCCTTAGAAAAAGGCTGATGGTGGCACGAGTAACTCAGGTTGTGATAATGGGCTAATGAGCTAATGCATGCACAGACATTCACCAGGAGTTTACGGAATATCTTATCCCGTGCCAGACTCCTACTAGACACTGGCAATCACAAAACGAAACTTCCTTGGTCTTAAGAGCCAAAAAAAAAAAAAAGGAAAAAAAAAAAAACGAAGGAACTGATGATTGCAATAGGATGGGCTAAGATCTTGCCCCTCCAGCTGTGGTCCATGGACCAGTGGCAGTAGTGCCATCACGAAGATTCTTTAAAATACAGAATCTTGGTCCCACCTCAGACCTACCAAATCGGAATCTGCCTCTTCACAAGGTTCTGGGGCTATTTCTACGCTCGTTAAAGACAGATGCTCTAGGCTCAGGACAATGCTAAAATACGTGCTGGTGTTGTGGGGCTATGAACTGGACAAGATATAATGTAGCTGGTATCTAGATGGGTGTGAGTACGAGGGCAGTGAAGGGAGGCCGGTGTAGACTGGTGAACCATCAGTCCAAAGGGACGGCAAGATGCAAAAGCACAGAGGCCTGAACCAACATGCAGCCTTCAAGATGCCATAAGAAACTCAGTATTTCAGCACTGGGCTTGGGACTTTCTCTTTTAATCAACAGTGTAACTGAGTTGTCCTTATTCAAATACGATAACCACCGAAAATCATCTAAGATCCTTTCAAGATGTTTATTTTAGTATGCCTGCGTGTACATAAAACTTCATGTGAACTTCGGCTTTAACTACAAGTGTTTCTGTCCTACAAACTGCGAATGCATTGACTGGCAGGAAGTGTCCAACAGTAAGTGAATGGTCACATGAAAATCTATAATTGTGTCCCCTTTCAAATGTGCTTGATGTTGTTGAAAAAAAAAGAGACAGACCGACAGGGACCCAGAGGAGAAAGCGAGGAAGGAAGGAAGAAAAACAGCAAAGGGGGAAAAAAAAGGAAAGGAAAAAAAAAAGAAAAGAAAAGGCACAGTTCTTTTCAGATCAGCTTTTCCTACATTTTGTGTAAAAAACAAGTCAGTCAGGCTTGAGTATTCTTTATGACTGGTTTCTGCTCTTCATGGGCACTTCCATCATTTGGACTTAACTCTTTTTACTCTCTTGGTCTTCTATTTACTTCAATTTTGTTATTTTCTGTATGTACTTTTAGGGACGCTTTACACAGGTTCAATATATTTGAATTTGTCCAAACTCCTAAGGTCTGGCTCACAAGGTCTTCATGATTGGACGCTTGCCTGCCTTGCTGGCCTCGCTCAATTCCCCATTCCCAACCTACAAATAAAAACATATTCCCTTCCTAGAGATTACCCAGCTCTGTCACAGTCAGTCCTCTTTCCTCTACCTAGAGGCCTTTGTCCTCAGGAAAATCCTCACTCTTTAGTAGTTAGAGTTGCCACGGCTACCATTTCCATGGACTTATTACATGTTCTCAGCAATTTTCATTCACTCTACTTACTGGACAGTGCAACCTATTATCTGCCCCAAGTCCTTGTGTCAGGTTCTGTTTTCTAGAGAACCCCAACTGTACCATTAAAAATCGGCAAAACACCTTCACACGGATGATCTCATTTTAACCTCAAACTATCCAGGGCTGTATATATCAGTTACATTCAACCCTAATTTAAAGCACTGATCATTAAACAGCAAGTATTCCCTCAGCAGCTACTATTATCCTAAGCATTGTTCAGTACAATTCATTACTCTACTTTCTGGCACTTTCGGAATACCTGGGCTTTAATCCTTAACTTTTCTATGCTCAGGCTTCTAGATTTGCTTGACCTTTGTAGTCATCTGACCCAGACTTTGGCCCAACACAGAGACCTCAGTCAGAGCACTCCTGACCGCGAGCAACCTCTGCTCCCACACTGCTCGTGGGGGAGGAATCCCTTCCTTGCAAGGGCATTCTTCATGAACATTCTCATGTTCACCTAAAATCTTCCTATGGGATCTCCACCCACCAGCTCTGGTTCTGCTCTCTGTTCCTTCACAGAGTCGGCTCTCACTTTCGTGTCATTTTTACAGAATCAGAGCATGTAAGTATTACATGAAACTCAACGCATGTCTTCTACAGTTTCCTCAATTTCAGAGGTAAGAGGACGAAGCAACTTGTCAATGACAAACTGCGCGTGAATGAGATGCCCACACTTCAACCTCCTCCGTTGGGGGCAATGCTCTGGCCTCAACAGCCTGTGGCCTCTCATTCATCCTGACAGATCCAGTCAATGTAAGAGCCACTGGTACACACACAAAGTGTGTGTGTCCTTCCTGTTGTTTCCACTCACAACTCTCGGCTTTGACAAGACTTTTAAATAAACAAAGATTTATGACTTTAATATGCTTTATTAAATACTCAGTTGTTTCTAATCAAAGTCATTAAATTATTAAATGATTTTGCTAGTTTCTATCAAAATCATGGTTCTTTTAATGGAAGACCAATTTATCATTCATTCAACAAATATATGTTTAGCATATAGCATGTGTCAGGCACTGATAGGTGCTGAGAGCCACAAAATTGAAAAAGACATGGTCTCTGCTATAGAAAAGCTCACAGGAATCGAGCTGGGAAGATATGCATGCTAACTTAGAGGTTATGAGTATGGACTCCAGTGTCAGAAGGGCCTGAGAGAGAATTCCAGCTCTCCCACTTACTAATTACATAACTCTGGACAAGTTACTTACTGTCAGATCTCTATTACATCATTAGCAAAATGGGGTTTTGTAATATACTATTAACTTCAGTGTATTCTAATAATGATTAATGACTCAATAAATTGTAGCCATCCTTATTTGGTCCACAATTACTGCTTAATAAGTTATAACCATTATTATAGTTACTATAATTAATAAAAATTCTGTTAATTTAGCAAATGTTTATTCTACTTCCTCTGAGAGGCCATCTATTACATACAGTTGACATGGACATGAGCCATCCAGAAAGGAGAGACTTTCTGACCAGCTGCAGAGGATATGATGAACACACAACCTCCAGCTGCCAGCAACATCAGGGTCTGCATTAGCGGGAAGGAGCTGCTTTGCCTGTGGTCCCAGCCTTCCCCAGGGCAGCCCATGTCCAGAGACCAGGCAACATGGGGATATAAATTCCAGCCATGTCAGCGCAGGCCAAATCAACTCTCATAAGCAATACACATTCCAGCCTTCTATAGGCCCACCCAGTTAGACTTCTCCCTCTGACCCATCCTGCCTCCTTACAGGTGTTGATCTCTAAGAGACATCCCACACCCCAAACTCTATCTCCACACCTGCTTTCAGAACACCCAACCCACGACAGTATGATACAGTCACCAAGAACATGAGCTCTGGAGCCACACTACCTGGGTCTGTATCCTGTCTCCCGCCCTCTGGGCTCTCTTGAAGGATTCACTTAACGGTAAGTTGTCTTGGTTTCTTTATCCATAAAATGTAATTTATATTAGTATCTACTTCATAGATGAGGATCAAATGAGTTTAATCCGTGGTACTTGCTTAGAAGAGTGTCTGGCACTGTTAACCACTTAGGAGATGCTACTTGTTACCATTTCCAACATTTCCATAGACGAGGCCCTGCCACAACCTGGGAGCAGAGAGAGAGAGATCAGGCATGGTGACCCTTGCCCACAAGACATCTGTGTCTGAATGAGAAGGACCTGCTGTGGTTGTGGAGAGAACCCCATACTTGAGACACAAAATCCTCCTGAAGCTGGGGTTAAATATGAGGACAGCTAGTGGAGGCCTACATAAAGGAAGGGACACCCCTGTGACAACACAAAGAACAAAGGGGAAGTGTGAAATGAGATTCAAGGCTGGCCCTGATAACCAGCCTACCTTACCTCTGACCTAAACAGTGGCAAACACTAATAATGACACCCATTGCCATCTGACAGTACATACAAGATTTTCACTTCAATTCTCTTTCCATCAGCCTCTTCACTTCCACTAAAAGGCAGAACTCTAAAACCCCAACCACTGCCTGCACTCCCAGGTCAGGTGAATCCCTGCCACCAAGCTTGCCCCACTAAAAGCAAAACAAGAAAGTGTTAAGTCAATTGGATTTCTGAGAGTTTTACTCAGGAAATACAAGAATTCTTTCACCTGAAGTAATCACAAGACTACGCACACCATGACTACTACAGTCAGGAATTCTCCCATTCACAATCTTTACCAGGAGGGACAGCTAAAAATGAATATGTACAGTATTGGTCCCTCTGAGCTATTTTTTTTCTCATAAATTTTATTTATAACACAAATAAAAAGACAAGGTTTGTTACTTGTGTTTATAACCTATTCAAATACGGAACAGGGTGATTTTTACATTTGATTACCATTTCGTTGACTTATGTATTTTAATAAAACCAGCAGTGTGTGCATACTCTCTCAATATTCATGGGAAGTCATGGGAACTGTAAATTACATTAAACATTAACTTGCTTAGGATTGACGCTGTTACATAAAAACAAATGACATATTCAACTTTTTTTAGTAAGCCTCCATTTAAAGAACGAAGTGGGAATGAAAAGCATAAGGAAGAAAATGTGTTCATTTTATCTTCCCAATAACTTCCATGAAATAAGTGTCACTCGCATTTACATATGAGAAATAATGAGGCTCACAGCTGCTGTCTGTAGGACAGATAAAAAATTACCGACAAAATCGTGACCAACACAAAAACAAAACAAAACAAAAAATCAGGTGCTCTGTTATGATAGCCATGTTGCACAGAAAGAATTAAACCACGGGGCCCCAAAGACCCAATTTCAAATTGTAGGTCTGCCACCTACTGTTTGTGTGACCTTGGGCATGTTTTTGAACCTCTGTGTGCCTTAGTCACCTTAGCTGTAAAATGGTAGGTAAAGCAACAGCTGTCTCTCAGACTCACGGTGAGATACAGTGAGGTGCAGGGAGCAAGGGCCGCTCAATAGCTATTATTCTCCTTTCCCACTTCCTTCCCACATTCCTAGGTCCTCTCACTCTTCCTGTAGAGGAAGCGTTTCTAGGGTCAAAATTTCAAATCCCGATTCCCACTCCACGGTGAATGGATCACTACAGAAAAGAAGAGCTGAGTCGGGTCCCCCATCCAACCAGCCCAGTGTCCTAATGCTGCCTCCCCAACCCCTCTGATATCACCCAGAAACCCTCAAGTCCTTCACTATTAACAGCTTCCTTTAGAAAGAGATTCTAAGTCTGAATCAAAACCTGGAGTTCCTAGAACCATGGCAGTGGAGAGACTTCCTTACACATGCAGCATAGAACTTTCCAAAAATGAGTTCTACAGATGACTTGTTCCACAGTGTACTGACTAGAGCAATATGTCTGGTTCATTAGTATGTCTGTCTTGGGGTGTCCCAGTGCCCATTTTCATATCAAGTGAACCAAAAAGACCTGCAGTAAGGTCATGTCCTTAACTTCATTGTCCCCACTCTATTCAACTGCTGACTGTAACTCCCTTTTTGCAGAAGATCTAATAACATTTTGTAGAACCAGAACTCTACAAACTACAGTTTCAGAGATGTGGCCTCAACAGTAATTACATGGCTGAGGTGATGGATTCAAATCTACAGTGACCCTTGCTAAAACCTTAAGTTCTAGAACACAGGGGGTAAGAGGGTATTGAGCATTTAGCCCAACACTTTCATGGCGATAACCCATGGGGACTGAGGAGCTCAGAGATGGCAAGTGACTTCCCCAAAATCAGCCAAGAAGCTGGTAGCAAATGTGAGACCTGAACTCAGTTCAGGTACAATATCCCCACTGTAATCACAAGGCCTTTCTGGTTTTAGCCTAGGCCATAAGGCTGAAGTAAGAGGGTTTGTCTAGTGCATCCAGTCATTGATTCATTCGTCCATTCCTGTACAAATCCTCCTGCATGCAAGAAAATACACAAAGTACTAAAGACATAAAACTCCCTTCAAGGAGTTTACGGTCCAGTGTAAATTAAGATCTATAAATGAACAAATAGCACAATGTGGGTCTGCTCTCACGGAGGTATGTACAACAAAACAGGAAAATAGAGAGGTAAGAAATTCTAGAAGGAAAAGAAGCTTGTGCCATGTGATAAAGATCTGGGGAGAGCATTAGAGAGAGCATCTTCAACAGAGAACAAGGCTGTATGAAGGCATGGAGACTTGGCACTGCATGGGGAGCTCGGAGGATTGCTTAGAGGCCTCACTTGGAGACAGCACACAGAGCAGGAGCTTATGGTGTTCCTGAAGCTTGGGATCTGTCGTTTCCCTTCCCACCCTGCTTATTCATCAGTTCATTCACTCTTCCGTTCATTTAATAATGCATTCACTGTGGGTTCTGGACATGCACAGTACATCAGCAGATCCTTTCCAGCCACCCTGCCTCGGAACCTCTACTCATCCTTCTTCAGACACACACACACACACACACACACACACACACACACACACACTCAGTAATTTTCTTGCTCTTGGTTTAATAAGCACAGTAAAGGACAGTAACTGTCCTGCATGTAAGAGAGACTCCATCAATTAAAGCTCCCCTTGGCCTGATAAAACTCTCCACTGGCTTTTAAAAGGACATGCCCTACTGACTTGGGGCAGTTCTCACACTTCATAACTCTCCACAGTGGTCTGCTCTTTTTTAGGACCTTCCCAGGGTAAGAGCTGCCTTTCAGAAGGTTGCTGCTTTTCTGCTCCATGAATATAAGTTCAATCTCCAACCAGAGTGCTCACTGGATAACTCCAGTATTCCATTCCTTTTCAGAATTGCAGAAATGCTTCTTATAGCTCAAGCCCAATTTTTCATAGCTTACCTGCCTCTGAGATTTAGAGAAGTGCCATCTACCTTGAGACAATACATCTTCACTTTTTTCGCAAGAATTTCCTCTGGGGAGACACAGCATGAAGTGCCGGCAAAGGACAGAGCTTCGTAATCAGAGAGAACTGAATTTGATTTGTGAACAAACTATTTTGCCTTTCTGAGACTCTTTACTGTATCAGTAAAATGGAGATTAGTAGGCTCTACCTCATAGGGTTACTACTAGTGTAAAATAAGAGAGCATGGGTAAAGCATCTGATATACAAGGGGTATTTAGTGACTACTCTAGAACCAAAGAAAGTTTCAACCAAGCAGTCTGTGTTTCTTGACAAACTGTGAGGTCTCAAGTCTCCAACAGCAGCCAAGGACAAAGTTCCCCCCAAAAAGAGTTTAATGATTGGCTCCTTTGGCTATTTTCTTGAATTAGTGACTCATCAATACACCTGCAAGCCAGACATTACACTTCTTTGTGGATCAAATTACAAATGCTGTTAACCTGTGGGAAATTCCATATTTAATTCATAATTTATTAATGAAACCAGAATGGGTTGGGTTTTGTTTTGTTTTTGTGGTTATCCACTTGAAAGTTCCACTTCTCACAAACAGCCATGTGTCCCTGCAGGGGTGACTCAATCTTCCTAACATAATAATTACATATACCATAGAAATAGCACAAAGAACAAATGAGATAAATGTACATATAACACTATATTTTTCAATATTATTTCCCCAGTAACTAAAATTGAAAGAAAATTAAAACTCTCCCTGCGTCCCATCAGCTAGTGTTCAAGAAAAAATTAAGACAAACAAAAGAAAAGAAAAAACAACAAAAAACAAACACAACAAGTTAGCTGTAAAATAAAGAAACATTCATTATGAATTTTATTACTCCAACTACTGTAAACCGTGTAGGAATCGGAGCTGCAAAGCTACCCATTAAACTGTCTGTTCTTTCCTGTTTAAACAAGGCCCCTCTTGGGTCATGGCTGCCTGAGCCTTCATGGGTCTGCATCCAGGAAGGAAGACGTTTCTACGGTAACCGCTGAGGCCTTCTCTGGGGGGTTCTCTGGGAGAGGCAGGGTCTGGTGCAAGTGACAAACCTCAGTTCCCTTGATAATGTACAGAAAGGTAGCAGCCATGATGTCCAGGCGTGAGCAGAATGAGAGCATTCAGGCGTGAAATCCCTTTCAATCGGTCGTTTGTTCCCCCGGTTGGAGAATTCGCTTTGTGTAGCTCTTTTGAGAAATGGCCGACCTAGGCCCAGTGGTGTATGAACAATAAATATTCCAGAAGGAAAGATATTCTGGGGATGTGGGAAGGAGGATAGCTGGCATCCCATCGTGATTTGGTTCAAGTTTTTAGAAGGCCTGAAAGTGTACGAGATCACAGAGAATAGCCCAGGCGCCTCCTTTTATAAATGGGGAAGTAAGTCCCTGGAAGGGGCTAGCGGGGAGCGGGGGTGCGCAGCAGGGAAGATGGGTCAAAATCATAGAATGAGGTGGCTGGTGTCAAAATATATCCTAAGCTCCTGGTAAATGAGGCCTGCATTGTATAACTGGGACCATCACAATCCAGTGTGGTAAGCAGCCACAAGGGGAGTTGGACAAGAAGCAGTGGGGGTATGAAACAAAGAAGAAAGAGAGCTTGAGCTGAGGAAGAATAAGTAAAAGGTAGAAGTTGCTATCATGTATTTAGTATTACAATGTCCATTATCTCCTTTAATCTCCACAAAATCCCTCTTATGTGGGTATCATTACTGGTCTCTATTTTAAAAAGGAAGAACAGGTTTAGGTTAGTCACTTGCCCACACAGCCGGCAGATGGCAGAGTCAGAATTCAAACCCAGGTCAGTCTAATTCCTACACCCATGCTCTTTATTGACCATTGATATCCTGCCTGCCACAAATAAGTTCAAGAGTCTAGCATGACGGTGAGTTGGGGACAGTGTTCTGGGAAGGGAAACAAACAGCACAGGTGAAGGGGCAGAGGTCCCATGTAGAACGTCTCCAACCCCACTTTAAGCGGCACGGACAATCTCCCATAGCCTTGTCTAGGCATGAGGAAGCCGCAGTATTGCTTTTGAATGCTCAGAATCTGTTCTTGGCCATAGTGGGACAATCAGAGACTTACCCAGTAATAAAATCCTGCACACAGTTGGTGGCCTGGATGCAGCCCCTGCACCCTCCATGGAAGTCGGAGTAGTAAAATCCAGAATGAGCCATTCTCTCTTTCACAACTTACTTTTACAGCTCGTGGGTTTCTGGAGGCTTTAATCATTTGGATCCCCCTTCATTCCAGATACTCAGAGTATAAAGAATTTCCAACTCAGCTTCTTTCCATGGGGACATATTGACCCTTGGTGCCTAGAGCCAAAGTGGTTCCAGTTCAGTAAGAAGTTTTTCATGGAAAATCCAGGGTTGAGCTTGATGGAAAAACTGCCTGCTCATTAGGGACCTACCCAGTCCATGCAGGAGGCTACACCAGTTCATGCCAAATAGAGTGAAAAATAAGGAAGGTTATCCAGATGTCAAGGCCAAACTGGCCACGTTTAGGTAGGAACTATCCAGGTTATAATAGCCACAATTGACTGCCTCTCTGCAAGAAGCACTTGATATACAGTCTTATCTTCTTCATAATCCTCTTTGCCATCGTACAGATGAAGAAACTGAGTCTCAAAAAAGTTCAGCTGCTTGCCTAAGGTCATATACAGAGTAAGTAGTCAAGGCAGGACTCCTACCCAGAACTCTGATCCCCAAACTGCCCTTTCCACATCACCCCCAAATCATCAATCCAGCAATCAGTTGGAGTTATCATAATTTTTGCCACCATTTTGTCCTAGGCTCCACAGAAGCCCACTGGTTAAAACATAATGACCATGCTTCAGCAGGCAAGCACCTTTTATGCCACAGGTGCAATGCTAGGTCCAGAGAATTTAGAGATTGCTTCATTCTATAGGTCTATAGTCAGTGAAGACATTCGAGTGCCAACAATGTGAGAGATGCTGAGGCTAAAGCGGCGAGCAAAAAGCAGAGATGACAGACGCTCACACTGCAATGGGTGCCATGAAGAAGTGGTACATGGAGCCATGAGTGGGTAAAATGGGGGTGGGGAGGGGACTGTCACTGTCATTAAAGTCAGAGAAAGAGTCCCTGAAGAAGTGATAACTAGGGAAGACTGGGGTCATAGCTGGGGAAGGGAGAGAGAAACTGGGGGAAACTGGTGCAAAAAAGAAGAGAAAGGGACAAGTAAGCAGGCAACAGACTCTAAGAGAATGGGATTCAGTGTTACAGTCAGGAAAGACACCATGCTTATGGAACTGGAAAGAAAGGGTAGCTCATCTGCCTGGGGGGGGAGTAGTTGGAGAGCACTTTCAGGAGGCAGTGATGTCTAGGCTGAGAACTGAGGGACGTGCCAGAATCCAACAGACGAAGGATTGTTTGACTACTGCACATACAGGAGCCAGCACACAAAAAGATCTGGACAAGAGAGCGTGTGACATGCTTGGGGAATGGCAACTGCTTGTGTGTGTCATGAGACTAAGGGAAGAAAGGAAGGGCCAGGATGGGGGTGGGGATGTGACAGGGAGTGGAACTGATAGTGAATAATGATACTACTGAGGAACATCATTCTGATGGCAAACTCATGGGTCACAGCCAATTTGTTCCCACGTGGACATCAACAAGGCAGACACCAGCATCATGAAAAGGAAGAGAAATGGGAAAGAGAAAAAAGGAGTTGGAAAAGGAGCTAATGTTTATTGAGCACCTACTAGGTGCCAGACACTTTCCGGCAGGATTCCATTCTGTGGATAAAGCAACCGAGTCACCAGAAGATGAAGCAATCTGGCCAAGATCACACACAAAAAAGGCAGTGAGCCAGCATTCATACTCCATTCTTTGGTGTTGACTTCTAGCTCTGTCTTGTGACTCTATTTCCAAGGGCTTTCTAATCCGACCAGAATGTTGCTGGAGTGGGTGATTAAGATTGGCAAACAATAATGGCATTAGTCAGGATTCTTATCTGTAAATGACAAGAATCTTAATCCAACTGGCTTAGGTAATTGATGGGTAGTAGGTATGTCAGAATTGAGGAAATGATTAAGGAAATGGTTAGGACTGGGGCATAAGAGGGATAGGAGGCCACGGCAGCCTCAGGAACAAGTAGACTCCCTAGGGCCCTCTGTCCCTCTTGTTTAACTTTCTACCCACAGGCTTTATTCTCTCTTACCACCCACCCCTGTTCTTCCTCCATGCAGCAGGGGTTTGGTTATCCATGGTCGTGGGGCCTCCACCACTACAGAGGGACCTGCACTCTGTCTCAATTTTTAAATCCAAGGAAAGATCTGTGATTGGCCCAGAGTGCGTAATTGTCCACCCATGAATCAACCAGCTACATCTAGGGTCACAAACATGGCTATTCAAGTTCATCCCTGTGCATTGAGAGGTTATTCTCCAAAACTCTTTGGGTTTTTTTGTTTTTTTGGTTTTAAGATTTTATTTATTTATTTGAGAGAGGGAGAGAAAGAGCAGGGTGAGAGGGAGAAGCAAGTTCCCCACTGAGCAAGGAGCCCGATGCGAGACTCAATCCCAGAACCCCAGGATCATGACCTGAGCTGAAGGTAGACCCTTAACCGACTGAGCCACCCAGGCGACCCCCTCAAAAACTCTTTGTGAGTCAAGAAGCCACTCCAAAGTGTACCTACTAAATTAATAACAACATTTATCATTTATGGGAGACTTAATATATGGCAGGCTCTGAGATGAGAAGGTACATTGTTCTATCTTGACCTCATTTGATTCCCACAACAACCAGGGGAAGTAGTGACCTCTGATGGACATATAAGGAAACTGAGGCTAAGAGAGGCCCATTTATTTGCCCAAAGTCCCATAGCTAGTAAGTGGTAGGGATAGGATTCAAATCCTGGACTGACTCCAAAGTCCTACACTTAACTCCCACACTTAACTATCCTCTACTGCCTGTGACTAGCGCCTTATGCTTTGGCCTCCTTGGAACTGAAGTGAGGTGGTCCTACCCCAGAAGGGCTGGGATCCACCTCTGCCACCGTCAGGTGATGTGGCCTTGGACAAGACCCCTCCCTAATCTCTGTGCCTCCGTTTTATTGTGTGCAAGATGAGAGTAATAATTTGTGCTCGCCTGCTTCTAGGATCACAAGCTTAAGTGGGCCTAAAAGTGAAGTGCTTAGGAAAGACTTACATTTTTTTTAAAAAGATTTTATTTATTTATTTGACAGAGATAGAGACAGCCAGCGAGAGAGGGAACACAAGCAGGGGGAGTGGGAGAGGAAGAAGCAGGCTCATAGCGGAGGAGCCTGATGTGGGGCTCGATCCCATAACGCTGGGATCACGCCCTGAGCTGAAAGCAGACGCTTAACCGCTGTGCCACCCAGGTGCCCCGGGAAAGACTTGCATTTTAACAAAAGCAAGCTACTATTACCATTTTAAATCTCATCATTCCAGTATGCCATGATTTTGGAAGTTTTGCGTCGTGGAAAGTAAAACCCAACCTTTGAAATAAGAGTATGTTTGTGAAGAGCCAATAGGCAGACCCAAACCTTTGGGGCTATATATTTTTTAGAACTCCAGATAGCCAGAATTTAACTCAGGAGACAGAAATAGAGTTAATTTATCCTGGACCCAAATGTTGGGCTCCCCTTGGTTTTTTCAAAACAGACATAAACAGTGCTCCTCTGGATTCATTCTGCACTGACTCCACCTGGTTTATGCTTATTTTTTCATCTCACTGCTTCAGGGATATTGAATTATAATTGGTTTCTGCTGACCTTTCTCATGCTGGAAGTACCGATTAACGAAGAAAATGAAAGTGTTCTGCCCTGCTGCAGTGTCTCAGATGGCAGTTCTTTAAGGAATCGTGGAATAATCTCCATCCTTAGGAAACAACAGCAAGGCTCTAACGGGAAGCCTCCAGAAGCCAACATTCTGCTGATCGCCCACCAGCTACAAATTTGCCTAAATGAGGAATTGTGGCATCATCCTTCTGCTCCTAAACCCACACGTGTCCTCAGATACTAGACCAGGTGATGGTCTCCAGTCTGTGTCCTCTTCTCTACTCTTGTCATACCTCAGCACAGACCTTGCCACCTCCACTCCAGGACTGTTTAAACAGCCTCCTAACCAGTCACTCACTGCCACACCAGTGCCAGAATGAGCCTCTTAAAGCACAGATCTGACCATGTCTACCCTGCTGAGCACCTTCCCGTGACTCCCTGTGAGCTAGATAACAAAGCCCAGATTACTGGTGTTCTCCATAATGTGACTTCTGTATATCCTTCTAGAATCCTCACATCACCACTCCGATACACCACACCATCAGAATCCATCCTACTCTGTCATCAGGCCAATGATACTACATTGCTATCTTTTATGGAGGGTCTACGGCGTATCTGATTCTGTCTGTATAGCACTTTTTCACAAGTTCTCAGAAACCTGTGAGATATTTTTATACCTTTATTATACCGAGATTCAGAAAGCTAAGGAAACTGCCCAGGATCACCCACCTGACAGAACAGAGACCCAAACCCAGGTTCGCCTGACTCCCGAAAGCTTCCCACTCTGTCCTATGGACATTCTAAAGTATTGGCAGTTCTCTGATTGGACCATGCTCTTTCTACACCACCAGCATCCTTGCAATATCTCTTCCCTCTGCCTTCACTACCCTCCCCCTTTCTTTGCCAGCTGGCTGACTGCGACCTGTACCCTAAGATTTGGCTCAAATATCACCCGGTGAGACTCTGAGAAACCGCAGACAGAGAAAGACAGAGAACCAGACTGGGAGGCAGGAAACTAGTGAGTCCTCACTCTCTCACCTAACCCTCCTTGTCTATAAAACAGGGGTAACACCCCACACCCTGCCTAACACCTGGAGTTTCGGGGAGGATCAAATGGGACTCTATATTTGAAACCACTTTGCAAACTATCAAGCCCCATATAAATACAAGTTATTATTAATTGTTCTATAAATTAAATAATTAAATCTGAGCTATAATAATGAATCTAAGAAATTACTGTTAATGACTATTAATCAAAATGCATGTTGATAGTAATTACGCTAAGTAAAATTCTCAATAATAATGATAATTAGCCCTGATACCAAGAAGTGGCCCGTGGGGTGTGGACTAGCATGAAACTGGAGAGTAAACATCACAAATGAGAGTTGGCAAAAGGACCCAGACACAGGTAAATGAACCAGACAAGCAGATTAGCCTTGTGCTCTCTGGCCAAGTTCTATGATGCTGAGGTCAAAGGGACTGATAAACACCCAAACCACCTACTGTGCTATAAGCATTTGAGTTGCAAATGTATATATATCTCCCTGTGGGAATACTTTCATATTAAGCTTCACCATATCAAATTGCCCTTCAGTCCACAGCCATGCCATTGGCTAACACCACTGACCCATCACATTGCCCATGCCTCCTGACAGACCCAAGACCCTTCATGTCCTAGTTCATGTAAATTATCTTCAGTGAAGTCTCCCTGAATTTTTCCTGGAAGACAGGGATCTCTCTCCTTTGTGCTTCTCTTCACCTTCTGTAGACCTCCACTGTGAAACTTGGGATCCCAGTTCTACCACTTGCAAGCTGTGCTTCTTTAAGAAGTTACTCAAAAGACGGGTGCTTGGGTGGCTCAGTCAGTTAAGTGTCCAACTCTTGATTTCAGCTCAGGTCATGATCTCAGGGTCCTGGGATCAAGCACTGAGTTGGGCTCTGCTCTCAGTGTGGAGCCTGGTTGGGATTCTCACTCCCCCTCTGCCTCTCCCACTCATGCTCTCTCTCTCCATTGCTCTCTAAAATAAATAAATAAATAAAATCCTTTTAAAAAAAGAAGAAGTATCAGCAGTCATTTAAAACATGATTATGCAGGGCATGTGGGTGGCTCAGTCAGTTAAGCATCTAACTCTTGATTTCAGCTCAGGGCATGATCTCAGGGTTGTGAGATTGAGCCTTGCATCAGGCTCCATGCTGGACATGGGGCCTGCTTGGGATACTCTCTCCCTCCCTCTTCTTCTGTCCTTACCCCTCTTAAAAAATAAAAAAATAAAACCATGATTATGCTTCAATCACCTCATCTATTAAATGAGGACAACAGCAGCATGGACCATACAGAATTGTTTTCAGAATTAATTAAGACACTTAAAACTTTTAGAACAGAATTAGACATATATCACTTGATTAACATTTATTATTATTATTATCATTATTGTATTTGTCTCTATTATCTATTGTTCTGCCAGAGCTGAGCTCTGTAAGCTCCTTCGTTTTGGGTCCCTACCTCCTATACTTGCCACATCAGAGCTGTTCTTTTCATTGTTGTTAATGAAAATGGAAACAGATGGAGATGTCCTAAAGAAACTCTGTGGACAAGAGTCAAGGCAGTGGGGCAGAAAAATCAATGACTATGAAATCAGATTTGGTTTAAATCTTGGCTCTGCTGCTTGCTTAGACATGGGCTTTGTGCAAGTCACTTCCCCTTCCTAGGACTCAGTTTTCTCATCTAGAAAATGGAATCAATAACTCCTGGCCTACTTCCTCACAAGCTCCATCGTGGGGTTAGAATAAGGACACGGATGTGAAACTATTTTGTAACTGAAAGACACTCATCAAATATAAGATACTTTTCCTATTCTTGGAACCATCTGGAAGTTGTTTGGACTTACAAATTGATAGAATCAGTCAACACCTACTTGGCTTACACAAAAAGTGGTTTATAGGCTTGGGTACTTTTTTTTTTAAGATTTATTTATTTATTTATTTGACAGAGAGAGAGAGAGAGAGAGAGACAGCTAGCAAGAGAGGGAACACAAGCAGGGGGAGTGGGAGAGAAAGAAGCTGGCCCCCAGCAGGGAGCCTGATGTGGGGCTCGATCACAGCGTCCTGGGATCACGCCCTGAGCTGAGAGCAGACGCTTAACGACTGAGCCACCCAAGCGCCTCAAGGCTTGGGTACTTTTAAAAGCCCTTAACCCTATGCATATTGCAGGTCTTCTCCATATCCACTCCAATTTAAGAATTTTCAAGTTTCTTTCCCCAAAGTCTGAGTAACAATAGGAATTAAAAATATAGCTAAAGCGGAAATTTCACTGAAGATTTTTAGTTTCTATTTCCCTTAAGGGAGTTTCTAGAGCCCTGGCTAATAGCTAAGTTATTAAACACAGCTCAGTTTACAGGGTTTCTTGAGGTATCAGGAAGCTCAACCTCAGGGGTTACTTTAGGATAATAGGGAGGTTAGATTAAGATAGCAAGTAAATTTGGGAAAGAGAGAGAACCACAGAGATGGCAAGAACACTGGACTAGAAGTCAGAAATCCTAAATTCTAATCTAGTTCTATAGCCTTCTTAGTTAGGACATCTTCCCTATCTGGGCTTTGGTTTTCTCAGTAAATTGTGGATAAATCTACACACGCCCCCCCACTTCATTAGCCTTTACCATACAACAAATCACCTTAAACAGTGACTTAAAACATCGGGAGTTTGTTTCTCACAATTGTGTGCACTGGTTAGGCAGATGCGCCCAAGGTGCATGGGCCCACTCATGGAGCAGCTGGTGGGTCGTTGGGACCTGGGCCCAGAGGACACAGCTAGGTCTCTGAGTCTCTCTCTTTGTACAGGGTCTTTCATATGAAAGGAGCTAGAAAGGTGGGCCTCTTCTCCTGGCATGGTGATGCACGACAGTGGAAGTGGAAATTGTATGGACTGTTAAGGCACAGCCTCATAGAGCGTCACTTCCTCCATATTATACTGGTGGAATCAAGTTATACAGTCAGCCAAGAATCATGGGTTCAGAAAACAGATTCCACTATTTGAGGGGAGGAAGGCAAAGTCAAATTACAAAAGTGACATGGCCACAGTGAGGCATGATGTATTGGAGGCCATTTTTGTATCAGTCGAACACACATCTGTCCTGCCTCTGGGGTTATTTACAAGCAGATAAGCTGACATAATTAGACACTTTATAAAGAGTGAAGTGTTATGTCATACAGATGGAGGAGGAGATAATTTTTGTCCTAATATTTGTATTTGTATTACTTAACTGGTCTCAAGATGATCTGGGTTAAGTTTTCAGATTTTGATTCTCTATTAGTTAACAAAAGTGTGTAAGAATATAAAGGAAAGAATCCCAGACAGGTGATAGCATGTCATCATTTTCCAACCTATAATGAATTAGTGGGTACAGGTTTTAAGCATCAGTAGCTATTAACATCCCAAAAACCAAGACAGCTAGATATTATGTGACCACTGAGGAGGAGTAACTACATCACCTGTGAAGTTCTCTTGCCAAAATAAAAAATATTGACTCTAAATCCGATCAAGCCTCTAGGTACAACTCCCTATTTTCAGGAATGACAAAAAAAAAGGAGTATGTTAAACCATAGCACACATATGCAATCAGCAAAATTCAGACTGGGAAACATTATAGGAAAATAATCTCCTTTTTCAATAAATAAATTACAAGGGGGAAAAAAAGAGGTTGAGAAGAAGCATACACATTAAGAGAAACCAATAACAATGTGCAGGACTTATTCAGATTCAAATAAACTAAAAAATTGCAATATTATGAGATAACTGGAAATTTGTAAACTGGATAATTGAGGAAATGAAGGGATTAAAGCTAATTTTAGGTATGAGCTGGTATTATGATTACATCTTTTTAAAAGACTCCTTAGCTTTTAGAGTACCTGTTAAACTCTTTACCTGGGAAATGATATTATAGCTGAGATTTACCCTACAGAGTAAAGTGGATAGGGGTACAAATGAAACAAGAATACCCATAAGTTTGTAACTGTTAAAGCTAAGTAATGAGTACACAGGCATCATTATACAATTCTGGCTACTTTAGTATATCTTTGAAATTCTCCATAATAAATATATTTTTTTTAAGAATTGCACAAGTAGTCAGATGGCACTGGGTTCAAGTAGCAGCTCCCAAGTCTCCTCTCCTTAACTGTATGTTCTTGAAAAATTCATTTCACTTCTCTGAGCTTCCATTTCCTTATCAATAAATAGGGATAATCTCCCCTCATTAGTTTCACATATGCCATGAGAACCAAATGAGTTCACAAATGTGAGAGCATTTGATAAACCATGAAGGGCTACCCACATGCAAGGACTGTTTTTGCCACCATCCCTATTGACCTTGAAAATAATTTAGATCTACTGGCCCCTGCTGCCCCCTTAGTTACAGTATCTCTTCACAGTCGGTCCACTTCCATGGGAAATTAAGTGCAATAGGTACAAGGAGCTTTACTGGCAGAGGCTATGAACTTGACAAAGGGTCTGAAGATTATTTTTTAAATCTCATCTTTTGTCTTTATCTTAAATCTAAGTGGGAAAAATTCTGCTTCTGGTCAACATGGAGCAAGAGAGAGTGGATTTACTCTCAAGCATATGATACATATATTTTTCATATGTAGTATATGTTTCATTTATACATATATGAAACACTGGTTTTCAAGGGATATAGGAAATAAACAAGCTGAGTCCCACAACTGCCCAGCTGACGGCCTTGAAAGAGATTTCAGACAAAACCAAAAGAATAAAAGACATCAAGACCGGAAAGGAAGAAGTAAAAATGACTTTATTCATTATTATTTATGACACCATCGTCTATGTAGAAAATCCTATAGACTTTACCAAAAAAAAAAAAAAAAGGCTACTAGAAATGAGTGAGTTTAGCAAAGATGTAGGGTATTAGATCAGTAACACAAAGATCAATTGTATTTCTATATACTAGCAATGAAATATCAGAAATTAAAATTATAAAAATATATCACTTCCAAAAGCATCAAAAATATAAAATATTTAAGGATGAATCTGAAATAACTGTGAAACACTTACATACTGAAAACTGCAAAACATTGCTGAGAGATGTTAAAGAAGACCCAAATAAACAAAGAGATTACTGCCATCATTATGGTAAACAACTCAGTATGAAGATGTCAATTCTCCCCAAATTGATGGATAGACTCAGTGCTATCCCAATCAAAACCCCAGCAGAATTTTTTAAGTAAATTGACAAACTGATTCTAAAATGCATATGAAAATGTAAAGGGTCTCGATTAACCAAAACAAATTTTAAAAAGCTGAACAAAGTTGGATGACTTCCACTGTCTGATTTCAAGACTAATTATAAATTTACATTAATCAAAACAGTGGTATTGGCACAAAGACAGACACATAGATCAGTGGTACAAAATAGAATCCAAAGATATACGGACATAAACAATTATATGATTTTCAATAAAGGTGCAAAGGGTATTTGGCCAAGGAGGCTAGTATTTTCAACAAACAGTGCTAGAATTAAATATGCATGTGCACACAAAACAAAACATTCTTGAATCCACTTTGTGTCATAAACAAGGATTAACTCTAAATGGACCACAGACTTAAATGTAAAATGTGAAACTATAAAATTTCTAGAAGGACACATAAAAGACCTTTGTGACCTCGGGTCAGAGAAAGATTCCTTAGACCCAACACCACAAGCACATAGATAAAAGAACAAAGCAGACTGCTAACTGTAGGGGTCGCTCTACTGGCCAAATAATTACCAGGTGGTCTTGGAGAAAACGCAGACTTTCAGGAAAATTCCTATGTAAAATCTTTATAGCTCTCCAAAGAAAACTAGATTCCTGTTAGTTTTCTGTTACTCTTCAGAAGCAGAAAGGCCATATCTGAAAAAACAGTTCCTTTTTTTAGACCTTAATCCAGAACTTGGGCTTGTTGTTGTTGTTGTTGTTGTTTATTTGGTTAGTTTGGATTGGTTTGTTTTTGTTTGTTTGCTTTTAGCATTTACCACCAACAACCCTCCTCCTCCTTCCCCCTTAGAATTCTCTCTCTGCCTTTTGAGATTTGAGAAACTATTATTCAGGCTTTGACAACTTCCTCTTACTTCCAATACCCCTGCTTCACCATTTTTATATAATCCGCTATGCAACCATAGACAAGGTACTCAGTCCTTTTACATCTTTGAAGAAAACAAAGTGATGGGGGACCTGATCCCTAAAGCCTTTTTCAGCTCTGATCCCCTCTTTTTCTCTGATTTCCAGGAAGAATGAGTCAGCAATAAAAGAGCATAAATTAGAACTAATGTTATAATCAACCGAGTATCTCTAAAATTCTGTCACACACACGCACATACAAGATGCTTTTCCCTTTACTCCCAGATTGCAACCATGAAGAGGAGCGACCTCTGGTTATTGCCCAGATCAATAATTCACTTAAATACAAGGCACACTGGAGTGAAGCCACATCAAACTCAGACAGATCTGGGGTATCTGTTAAATAGCCAATCACATGTGCACTTGGCTCATGTCTTTTGTCATTCATTAAACTAATATTTCATAAGCACTTATTATGTCCCAGTGGTCTGCTGGGTAGGAAAGATGCAGTGTTCCCATTCTGACAAGGGAGACCCACAGAATGCTTATCCCTGTAGTGCATTTATACATGCGTCCCTTCTGCCTGGGATAGTCTTCCTCTTCTCCCTTCCCCTGGGCCACTCCTAGCCTTCAGAATTGCAATGTGACCTCCTCAGAGAGGAGCTGCCCATCACAAAGTGAATTAAGTCCCCCTGTTAGTTATTTCCTTGCATCCCTCTATTCTTTTCCTTCCTCACCCTTAACATCATGAATGTCCTCTTTATCCATCACTGTGTTCTTAGCACACTTGGCAGAGTCTTAAAAAAGAGTAGATACTTATTCAACATGTACAAACTAACCAGATCAAGGGGGCATAAATGGATGGGGAGAAGGGGGGTAGAAGGGCCTCCTAGAAGTATTGAATTGAGGTAAGGACTTCCGTAGGTGAAGGACGGTGACAATGGGCAAGCTGGTGTCTCTTCTTCAGCCCATGATCTTGTATCTGGGAAATAGTCCCCTAACTGGTCTCAAAACTTCTAGTCTCTTCAACTTGACAGGCTGAGTTATTATGCCATAAAGTTGGCTACATCATATCCCTTAACATCTCCAAAATACAACGGACTCCCCACTGAAAAACAGCGCCAAATTCTCCAACATAGCATCAGCCCGTCCCTCAAAATGACCTGGCTTTCCACCATGTTTCTGTGTCTGTATCCCCTCTAAATCTTCCATTTACTTCACAAAGCAGTCACAATGGTGTCCTTCCCACTGACCAGACACATCCTGCTCTTTCCTACTTCCATGCTGTATCCTTTCCTCCATACCTCCTCTACTGAAGTTCTCATCTGATTCAAATGTAACTCAAATGCCTTCTTCTCTGTGGAAGCTTCCCTAGTAAACCACCCTTCCCCCTCTGAATGAATCTCTCCTCCCTTCTGCTTCCACTCCATATGCTTACACTTCCCTCTTGTGCATAACGTACTATCACAGTTTATATCGACATATCTTTCAGCAGCCTGTGAGCTCTACTATGTCAAAAGCAGCCCAGAAACTGCTCCTGACATGGGGTAAGTGCTCATAAATGTCTGCAGGACTACATGTCCCAATACATCCACATAGGACATCTATTTCTACTGTCCTCTGGTTCCTTTGGTGGGCCAATGGGAAAGCATTGCTATTGTCTTCTCAAAAACCAGATTGCAGCCTTCCCTCCAACTCTGATAATTTACTTATTCGTTGACTATTTACTGAACACTAATCACATTTTAGCCACTTTTCTAGGCACTGGGAATCCAAAGAAATCCCTTGCCCTAATGGTGCTTATATTGAAGTAGGTAGGAGACAAACAATAAGTTAGTATAATATGAAATACATCAAGTAGTGAAAATACTATGGAGAAATATAAAGCACAAAGGGGGATAAAGAATACATTGTGTGCTGGAGGGCAGGGGTTCCTGCAAGGCCTCTAATAAAAGGTGACTTTGGAGCAAAGACTCAAAGGAAATAGAAGAGTGAGTAGGCAGATACCAGAGTGTGGGGCATTCCAGGCAGAGGGAACATTAGCACCAAGACCCAAAGGCAGCAGCAACGCCAACAATCCAGGTTAGAGAACATGATCATCTGCCCCAGAGTGGCTAAGGCCAATGTGGCTACAACACTGTGTACGTTACAGGGTACAGTGGTAGCAGACAATGTAGGAGGTGGGTGTGACAGTGTGTAGAGCCTAGAAGTTTCCTGGAAGGACTCAGACTTTCCCTGTGTAAGAAAGGAAGTCACTGGAAGGTTCTGAACAACAAAATGAGATCAACTGACAGGTACTTTAAAAATGTAATTTAGCCAAATGTCCACTGAGTGATGAATGGATAAAGAAGATGTGGTACACACACACACACACACACACACACACACACACACACACACAATGGAATATTACTCAGTCATCAAAAAGAATGAAATCTTTCCATTTGCAATGACGTGAATGGAGCTACAGTGTATTATGCTAAGTGAAACAAGTCAGTCAGAGAAAGACAAATACCATATGATTTCACTAGTATGTGGAATTTAAGAAACAAAACAGATGAACATAGGGGAAGGAGAAAAAGAAAGAGAGAGGGAAACAAACCATAAGAGACTCTTAATGATAGAGAAGAACAAACTGAGGGTTGATGGAGAGAGGTGGGTGGGGATGGGCTAGATAGGTCATGGGCATTAAAGAGGGCACTTGTTATGATGAGCACTGGGTGTTGTATGTAAGTGATGAACCACCGAATTCTACTCCTGAAACAATATTGCACTGTATGTTAACTAACCAGAATTTAAATAAAAATTTGAAAATAAATAAGACACAGGGATAAAGAATACAGCAAAAGGAATATAGTCAATAATATTATAATAACATACGGTGACAGATGGGGACTACACTTAGCATAGTGAGCACTGAGTAACATATAGAATTGTCAAATCACTTTGTTGTACGCCTGAAACTAAAGTAACATTGTCAACTATACTTCAATAAAACAAACAAAAACCTTTAAAAAATTTAAAAAATAAAAAATAAAAATGGAGTTTAGTTGCAGTGTTGGGATGAAGCAGGAGGGGAGCAAAAACAGAAGCAGAGAGCCATTGGTGCAATCATCCAGGCAAGAAATAATGGAGTCTAAGGATGGAGTGCTGGCTCTTGTGGGTAAGAGGTGGACAAATTCTGGATATGCTTCGAAAGCAGTTGTGGACAAGCTAAATGTGGAAGTAAGAGAAAGAGGACACACAGAAAAGGCAGTGAGATTTTTGGTCTGAGCAACTAGATGGAAGGGGTTGATGGGGTTTTTTTTTCCAGCTTCATTGAAATATAACTGTCATACAACATCATGTAAATGTAAGGTGTACAATGTGATGATTTGGTACACATTATCTACTGAGAATGGTAACAATAGGATCACCTAATACGTCCATTACCTCACATAATTACTTTTTGTGTACGTGGTGAGAACATTTAAGACCTACTCTCTCAGCAACTTTCAAGTATATAATACAGTATTGTTAACTATAGCTCCCATAATGTACATTGGACCCCCAGAACTTACTCATCTTATATAAATGAAACTTTGCGTGCTGTCACAAACATCTCCCCCTTCCCCCATCCCCAGCTCCTGGCAGCCACTTAGCATAATGCCCTCAAAGTCTACCCATGTCGTCACAAATGGCAGAATTTCTTTCTTTCTCATGGTTGAATGATATTCCTCTTTATGTATTTAATGCATACATTACATCTTCTTTATCTATTCATCTGTAGTTGGATACTTAGGTTGCTTCTATATCTTGGCTATCGTGAATAATGCTGCAATGAACACGGGAGTGCAGATACCTCTTCAAGAATCTGAGTTCATTTCCTTTGGATATATGTCCAGAAGAGAAATTGCTGGGTTATATGGTAATTCTATGTATAATTTTTTAAGGAACTTTCACACTGTTTTCCATAGTGGCTATACCAATTTACCTTCCCAGCAACAATGTAAAAGTGTTCCTTTTTCTCCACATCCTTGTCCGCACTTGCTGTTCTCCGGTTTTTGTTTTGTTTTGTTTTTTGGTAGTACTAACCATTCTAATGGGTATGCGGTGGTACCTTACCATGGAAGACAATGAAAGAAATGGATCTTGTGGAGAATCAGGGGGATCCAGGAGTTCAGCTGTGGGAAACTCAAGTCTGACATTTTTATCATCCAGGTGAGATGTCAGATTGACAGGAAGAACACTCTAGATTTCACTGAAGAAATCAGAGCTAGAAATATAAATTCAGGACATGTCGATGCAATGACAGCATTTCAATTGTTGGGCTAAATAATATGTGGACAGACAACTGATCATCAGTTTTAACAATGTAGAAACTGGTGATCTGGACAAGAAAAGTTCTTGTGAATAATGGGGTGAAAGCTTGATTGGAGAAAGGTCCTAGAGAGAAGGGGAGGAGTGGAACTTGTGACAGAATGTAGATGGAGCTGCTAATTGTCTTTGTTTGCCTGTGGCAATCCCAGTCTGTACCTGCAGACTAGGGTTATGCCCAGTTAAAAATGTCCCAGTCTGGATGATAAATCACATAACAATTCGAAGTACAGACAACTCTACGTATCTACTAACATACTCAACCCATCTGTCCACCTAACACTGCACTTCTCCCTGCCTTTCGGGATGTCACGGTGCTCCCAGTCTGAAGAGCAAAGGCCTGGAGGACTCTCCCCAGGATGATCATTCTCAGTGGTGGCTACACAGTAGAATCGCCTGGAAACCAGAGCCCTGCCTCAATAAATTTAATTCATTTCACCTGAGATAAAGCCTGGGCCTGCATTTCCTCCAAGAGAGTCTAACATGTAGCCAAGGATGGGAACCACTGCCCTGACTTATGAAGAAGCAAGCAGCAAGTGAGTCCCGATGAGGTTATTATACACCACTCTCAAGCAATCTCTCCAGAATCCTCTTTTCTGTTATCCTCTGCTCAATGATCTGGTTCATATGGTCGTTTCTCTACCTTGGACTATTGATGTTGCTCTCCGGATAGTTTCTCTGCCTCTAAGCTAACCATCTCAAGTCCATTTCCTCTCCTATTAATAACTTATTCCTCTCAACTGACTCTGTCCTTCCTTTAAAAACTTCTGATGTAGCTTTACTGACTTCACGCTGAAGTTCACATTTCTTAAAATGCTATTTGAAGTCATATTAGTACTCAAGAGTTGCACTGTGAATGAGGAAAGAATAAATGGGCTCAGACCACTGGAGTAAAGGGAAGCATAAACAGAGAATGAGTGACAGAACCAAGCAACATGGGCTTGGATGGGTGGCTTTTAATGTCCCACCAGAGATTTAGGAATTTATGAATCTATGATTGTAGGGAATTTCCCCCTTGACACAAATTCTTGAGAACATTTTGCTCATGCAAATCCTACCTGGATAGGAGTCAGAGTACAGGGAAGAGGGAAAAGTAGGGCGTGGGATCCCTCATTTCTTATTCATCCTCACCCCATCGTTACCTATACCCCTGTTCCACTGAAAAATTACACTTGTTCCTCAAACAGGGTATGCTCTCTCACCTCCAGTCTTTAGCACATATTACATTCTCCTCCTGGATTGCTGTTTATCTCCCTTCTTCAGGTAGCTAATTTCCATTCAACCATTGACCTTGGCTTTGACCTTGGCTATAGGATGAATTCTGCTGACAACGTTTCCCTGACATCTGTCACCCCCTTCTCCAACCATCCCCACCAAGCCAGGATCGAGGGCCTTTTATGTAGCATCCCCCAGCACCCTGTACTTCCCTCACCCCAGCAACAGTCACTTTATACGTCCATCTTCCCTACTAGACTGCCGGGACCACACCTATCAGTTCAAGGCTCAATAATTCTCTGATGAATGAACACTAATATGAATTCAACCTAAAGGGTCAGTGGAAATACCTAAAATAAGGCCCAAAAATCACAGGTGCAGAACTTTCTTTTGACAGGTGACAGCCCCAAGGACGTCACACCTAACCTGGGACTGGCTTTGCCTGAACCCCCCCCCCCTTGGTGGACATGTGCTTCACTTTGGCCTGAGCGCCTGCGACATATGATTCATGCTGAAAGCACATCTGAAACTCTCATCTTTATAGCTCTTTTCTGAGAAAATTACCCAATCTGGCAGTTCTTCTGGCCCCACTTGACAGATCACAATGAGCCAGGCCAGATGGGAGGGGGGGAATTAACTCCACCATCACATTGTCCAACGCCTGAAAAATGTTGGCTTCGGAATGATGCAGGCCCTCTCTTGTGCATTGACTAGAATTGGAGGAAGGTGAGCTCTGCCAGGCCAAGGCAATGAGGTCTCTGTGTTCCTGGCGGAGGCCCCCAAGCCAGCTCTCTCTCCACAGCAGAGCTCCCTGCCAGGTGGGGCGTCACAGCTGTGGAATCAGAGAAGTTGTGCAAGAAGAGAAAGAAGTTTCCAACTCAGCAAAAGAACAGCTCTTGGAGAGTGAGCTTGGGGAGAGTGGGAGTCCGAAGCAAGGCCAAGAATCATGAAATAAAGTCCACGTGGCAAGAAGTAAGGATCTTAGCAACTACAAGATCTAGAGGGAAGTGAATGAGCAAAAGTTAGGGGGAAGAATGAGTGTGGTCAGGAACACATAAGGAATGCCAGTGTTCCCTTACAGCCTGTCGTTTGTTGCACAGCTTTCTACAGAGTCAAGTCTGGATCAGCTGATTCACAGAGCATTTCTGGAGCCTCTGGAACTCTCTTGATGTGTAGCAACTACCCTAGCTTCTATTATTATCATCACTGTAGAAACGAGGAAATTAAATTTCAATGAGGCTCACAAGTGATCAAAGTGGGCTTGGTGCCCAGGATGTGTCTGATCCATAGCCCCTGTTCTGGATTGGAGCCCACCCCAAACCCTCTCCTGGGCTGAGTGACACTGGGCAAAGTCGCTCTCTTACCTCACCTATAAAATGAGGATGCTGTAACCACCGACATAATCTTTATGAAATGATTTTGTCAACAATAAAGCATTATGCAAATCTGAGTTGCATGTATTTGTTTATTTGCCTGCCTGTTCCTTTATACATATTTTTTTCCATTCTGCAATGAAGCCTACATGAGACTACAGGCAGGAAAATAACATTGTTCAGTAATCTGAATACCAGTGCAGATCTACAAAAGAGATTAATTTCTCTGCCTGATAAATCTTCATGGAGAAAGACTTTGCAGGCACAAATAACACCAGGGTTTCCAATCTCACATTCATAAAATCATTCATTCAGCAAACCCTTATGAAGCCCCTGCACTGGGCCAAACCTGAGTGCAGTATATAAATGATGAATAAAACACAGTCCCTGCCCCCAAGGATCTCAGAGCCTAGAAAACAGAGGAATAACGGGCTGCTTTACCAGAGTGCCCAGCACTACAGGAAAGTAAAACACAGCAAGCTGCAAATTTGGGGAGGGACAGAAGGGCCCCAAACGCAAGAAAGCACTCCTGGACGCAGGAACTTCTGAGCTTTTTCTTGAAGAAAAGACTGGCTTCTGGGGGTGAAAGGAGCAGGATAGTCACAGCCAGGGAGGAGTGGGTTCCGTGGAACGGCAAATAACTGGCCTGGCTTAGTGGTAGGGGGACAGAGATGGATGATGAAGCTCTTAGAGCTCAAATAGCTCCCCTGGTTCTGCTGGTCAATGTTCCCAATCCAAAGCCCAGGGAAAGATCAGGGAGTCTTCCGGAGCCTTCAAGGCTTTGCGCCTCACTCAGACCCACCGGCTTTTCAAGTTGCTCCTGCAGGTAGGCCTCTTACCTACACTACATCTCACTTCCCTTGTAAGCAGACACAAGCTGCCCAAAGCTGGAGTACAGTATGCCCATTTCTCTTAGCTGAATGGTTCAAGCCTTAAGTTAGACCGTCCCACCTTCAAAGCCTGCCACAGCCACTTACTCACTGCACAAACTGGGCAAATAATTTATCTTCTTGTACCTGTTTCCTCATCTGCACAAAGTGGTAACAACATCTCCCACATTAGGTTTGTGCAAGCATTAAATGAGATAATATATACAAAGAACTGAGAGGAGTGTCTCACACACAGCAATGATGCAACGCTCCTTACTATCATTATGATAATTACCTGAAGCGTCAACTTCTACAGTTTCAGCCACTTTATTTTTAACTTCAGTGATTTCCAGTGACTGGGGAAATACACATAAAGAGTGAGAATGAAGGAAAAATACCCCCAAGAATCATCGATTAATGTAGGGGAAAGAACACAAAAACCTAGGCCATAAAGTCTCACATGGCTGTGATGGTAGGGTTTCAAGTTTGACGTCCAGTTTCCTGGCAGCCAAAGCAAAAAGGAGAACCAATCCATAATTACTTTCCCAGAACAGAGTTTCTGAAAAAATTCCTTCCACCAGCTCCACACAGGAGGCACTACGTGATGTAGTGAACGATACTGGCAGTGGTGTGTGGACTAGTCTAACAAAGCACGCAGAGTGGGGGGTTTCCACAACACAAATGTATTTTCTTATAGTTCTGGAGGCTGGAAGTCAGAGATCAAGGTGTCAACAGGGTTGTTTTTTCTGAGCCCCCTTCCCTTGGCTTATAGATGGCCTTCTCTGTCTTCACATGGTCTTCCCTCTGTGTGTATCAGTGTCCTAATCTCCTCTTCTTATCAGGACACCAGTCCTACTGGATTGCAGCCTACCTCTATGACCTCATTTTACCCTAATTACTCCTTAAAGGCCCTATCTCCAAATACGGTCACATTCTAAGGTACTGGCTGTTAGGACTTCAATATATGAATTGAAGGGGACACAATTCACCCCATGACGGCATCCCTGCATCAAAGGCCATGAGGACATAACCCAGCTTGATTCTGCATGGCAGCCTGTGGAGGCTCTCGCATCCAGAGAGGTGAATAAACTATTTACATTCCACAAACCTTTGATGAAGATCACCTCCCTCAGTCAGTGTTGGGAGGTGGAGGTAGGGCAGGAGAAATGGAGACCCTGCTTCTCACTGTGAGCTTGGAGTGCACTCAGTCTTGGATACTTGTAAAGGCGCTTAAAGATAGTGTTATTTTTAGTCCCATTGCTCTAGCAGTGCTGTATAGCTAAGACAAAACAGGGAAAGCAGCTAAGAAAAGGCTGTAACTACCCAGGTCAAAGATGCAAATCTATAAGTGGCTTCATAGAAGTCATGGTTAAGAGCAGGGGATCTGCAGCCCAACTGTGTCAATTCAGAGTCCAGCTCTACCATTTACTGTTTGTGGGAACTTGAGCAAGTTATTAAGTTTCTTGGTTCCTTGGTTTCCCCATTTGTAACATGGGAATAATAACAGTACCCAATCCCATAGAACTGGTGTAAGGACCAAATGAGAATAGTGTGATTAACCCACATGATATACTTGTGCCGGGTGGGTAGGTAGGGGTCCAGGAAGGCTTGCCAGTAAAGGTTACATTTGAAGAAGCAGGAGTTGGCCAAAAGTATGAGAAAAGAGAGGGCTGTCCAGCCCAGAGGAACGGCCTGACTGACAAAGGCACCTGTGTCCTGTTCAGAAAGCCACTGAGAGCTCCCTGCAGTGACTAAGGACAGCCAGGAGTATACCTCCCTCTTCTCCTTTCAAGCACAGTTTGGGACAGCATTGTCCCACCTCTTTGAAGTTAGGTAGGCCTTGTGACTGGCTTTGGCTGATGAAATGTGAGTACAAGGGTCTGCTCTCATTTCTACAAGCCACAAATGTAACTTTAAATTTTCTAGTAGCTACATTTTTTTAAAAAGGCAAGAAGGGAGGGATGAAATTAACTGTAATACTATATTAGATCTTCCAACTTCATATATTCAAAATAGGATTTTACCATGTAATCAGTATAAAAATTATTAATGAGACATATCATCTGCTTCCTCACGCTAAGTGTGCTGTGCTCTAGGAGTACATTGGACACTTGCAGAACACCTCAGTTTGGATTAGCCCCATTTCAAGTGCTCAGCAGCCTTATCTGGCTGGTAGCTACTGGTTGGACAATGCTGGTGTAACCGGTAGAGGCTCCGTGACCCTCAGCTAGTGAGCGAGAGGCACAGAGCAGGGGCCCAGCCAACACTCAGCGAACACATGGCATAATCAAGACATAAGTCATGGTTTCCGTAAGTCATGGAGATTTTGTTATGTGTTTCAGCATGACCTCTCCTAACCAGCATATGCTTCTTATTGCTAGAATATAAAGGAAACCAAAGGAGACTGGAAAGAAGCAGAAATCAGTTAAGGAGAGGTCTTTTATGAGATACTCAGGCATTTGGATTTGATCCTGAAGGAAAGCTAATGGATCTCACGACACCATTCAGATTTGACAGGCCATCCCGGAGGCAGGGGAAGCCAACAGAGAGCTGGTGAAATATCCAGCCAGTGCGGCCTGGTACAGGGACCGAGGAAAGCCCAAATAGAAAAGAGGCAGACATGCTGCTCTCCATCGACCTGCATACGGAGTGATCTGTGTGACTCCGTGTACAAGGGGAGTTTTGTGGTCCAGCCAGGGAGGGACCCATCAGCCTGGCCTCGTGCAATCTGCTGTGCCTTCAGCTTCATCTTGTAGCTGTTGGCTGTGAGGAATTATTCCACAGATCCATCATGGTAGAAGGCTTTGCCCCAGTGAAGTATTTTGGATCCGTTTCAAGGCCATTTTCACATTTCAAGGAAATTTTCCTCTTGTTTTTCTTCCAGCCCACTCCAGACTTCAAAACCTCCAGCTTTTCAAAGTGCTCCCGCAGGGGTGGGGATTTTTCCATCCTATATTTTTTCCTCCACAAATGATATGCCATAAAGAAGAGACAAAGAGGAAAAACCAGTGATTGGATAATTCCGCACCATCCACAGAGAGATGAGGAACTGGGGTGGCTAGGGAAAGCCATGCAAATAGATAGGTGATGATTTCAATTTACCACATCAAAATCCATTCCATGGATCTGAACTATTGTATTTTACTAATTCCAGTTATTTATCTTTTTTTTTTAAGATTTCTTTATTTTAGAGAGCGCGCACAAGAGGGGGAAGGGAGGAGTGGCAGGGAGAGAACCTCAAGCAGACTCTCTGCTGAGCATGGAGCCTGATGCACGGTTCAATCCCAGGATCCTGAGAGCATGACCTGAGTCGAAATCTAGAGTTGGCCTCTTAATCAACTGAGCCACCCAGGCACCCCAGTTGTCTATCTTTTTAAGCATGGGGGGAGGAGACACCTGCATTACCATAAAAGAGCTTCATAGAAAACATCTTGGCAAAATGACAGTGACAGCCAGGAGACAGGTTTGTTTAAAAATTACTTTGGAGATTAAGAGGTACGAACTTCCAGTTATATTGTAATAACATCCAACTATATTATTTCCAGTAATATTGTAATAACTTTGTACCATGACAGGTGATAACTACACTTATCATGGTGAGCATTTTACAATGTATATAATTGTTGAGTCACTATGTTGCACACCTGAAATTAATATAATATTGTATGTCAACCATACTTCAACTAAAATATAAAGAAAAAATTAAAAATTTTTAAAAAACTGCTTTGAGCCTTTCCTCTAAGATTTTTGTGCAGAATAATTTCTATCACAGTGAGTTTTCCTATTATTTAATCAGCTGTGGCCAAGAGCAAGTCACAGTGATGTGGAGGCAGAGCTCTTACACAGGCACACGGACAGCAGGAATTATTTAACTGCTGTGTAATGAAGTAGAACTCAGACCGGGTTGGAGTTCTACCACTTGCTTGCTGTGTGATCTCAGACAGATCCAACAACTTTCTGAGCCTTAGTTTCCTCATCTGTGGATTGAGAGCAATGATCCCTACCACCAGGCTGGTTGTGACGATTCAGGGGGAAAACTGACATGCTAACTGATGTGCTATTAGTCTCAGGTACTTATCTGAATAAAGAAATACATGGATTTGGAGCCAATAAACAGAGGATAAAGATCCAGGTCTGGCATTTCCCAATCATGTGGCTTTGGACAACTCACACACATCATTTGTCTCTACTCTATAAAATAGGATGACGGTACTTTCCCAGATTAAGCAGCGTGACGTGTTTGACATTCAGCTTAGTCTTTACCCTCTAGAAAGCAGTCTGAGGCAAGGCCTAAAGTGCTGCTTCATGCTGGAGGTGCAAGCGAAAGGAGGCCAGCGGGAGGAAGCAAAGCAGAAGTGAGTGGAAGGAATATGTAAACTAAAGTGATGTGTGCATTGCTATGGTACCACTCTTAGTGAGAAGTGGCAAAGAGATGTTCATCGTGCAAAGGCACGTTCATTCTGCAAGTAGATAAGACTTTCGGGAAGGTTTTCAAGCAGACACTGCCACTTGGCACTCCATAGGACAAGAAGAAAGGTGTCTGCCTTGTTCCTCCTGGGCTTCCTGCCCCACTTGTCAAAGTAGACCCCATGGGGAGCTAGCCTTCCATACCTGAGTGGAATCACTTAGCCCCTGAATAGCTGATCAAGAAGCATGTCATCTGTCTCAGTGGAAAGGTGCCTCTGTGTGGTCTGGCTTGGCCTATGGCCCATGTGCTCCAGGCAAACCTGGGCCTTGTGACCCCAGATAGTTCATGGAGCTCTGTCACAAGGGTGGCCGCAGAACACCTCAGTCCTTCCATGCTGTGCTCTACCCTTGTGCGGAGGAGGAGGGCACACCAAATGTGCAGACCAGGAGTGCGATTCCAATTTTTAAAAGATACATTAAAAGTTTAAGTGTGACCTGTCTATTTTAGAAATAAGGAACTAGAGCCCTAGCAAAGGGAAAGAGACTTCCCTAAGTCACACAGCTATCACTGGCAAAGTCCCTCAGACCCGTGCTCCTCCAACTCCAACATGGTCCTCAATCTACCTGTCAATCTTGTTAAAAAAGAAATTCTGATCCAGTCCATCTGAGCTGAGACAGAGATAGGGGTCTGTGGACCACTTTTTGAGTAACAACGCTTTCAACTGCCATGGTCTCCTCGGAAATCCACACTATGCACCATATAAATGAGACTTGGCATCTTTTCTTCTTTCATCCACTGCCTTAATTCAGATTTGTTTTCTTTAACCATCACTTGCACCTGATTCTGTCCTGCTTCTGAATTTCTGCTGACTTTGCCTCTTATTTTCTTAATACTGTCCTTGCTGCCTTGGCCTTCACAAGATGACCTAATGCTCCTCTCCTCTTCCTTGGCTAAGATTTTGGCTACCCCGGACAGTCCCACTTGAGCACATCACTTCAGCTACGCTGCCTCAAGCTGTTTGGAGTAAATGCTCTCCCTCTACAACTTGGACCCTCCAGCCCCAATGCACTTCTTGTGGTCAGTGCCTCTAATGGGCTCCACCTGCTTCTTTTGTGTGACAACCACACTGCAGAGATCCCAGGTCTCTCATGCACTTTCCACTATACCACCCAGCCTTCATTCTAAGATGTAATAAGGCTGAAGGGGATTGGTAGGGCACAAAAATATTTTTGTGCTGGAATGTGTGCTTGGTTCCAAAAAAACAAAGCTTATGGTCAAACAGGAATACTCTGGTTTCCTAAAACTCACAACCAAAATAGATTTTCTTTCCTGTTTACCCTATGTATGAATCAGATTATGCTCCAGAGTTACTGATTTGCTGAATGAATGACTAGAAGCATATCTGAAATATTTATTAAAGCTTACTATCTTCAACAGCATAGCATACAGAACAAAATGGCCTAGGGTTAGTCAGTAAAGGAGAAACTGAGTCCTCACAGGTCAGCGTAAGGATTAAATGAGTTCATTTAACCATAAGCCATTTAAATTTTTCCCACCACATAATAAGCACCCAGCAAATGTCTGCCAGCATTTTATCAGCTGAAACTCCACCCCTCTCACTCCCACTCAATAAATTATATTGGAATGCAAGTGAGTGAGAGTAAAAAGAGAAAACAAATATTAATAAATTTAAAAAGATTAAAGTCATAACAAGCATGTTTTCCAACCACATCAGCATATATTACAGATATAGCAGGTCGGCACTTATGCTAATTTTATCAGGAACTGAGATTTTTAGTGTGTAAGAAAAAAGATACAAGTAACAATCCAATAAAGTTGAATGAAACTCTATATTACTACATTTGGACTGGAAATGATTAACTCGAACTTGTGATTTTTTTAAAAGCAATCTTTTCTAGTTACGTCCACTGAAAGGGCCTAGAAGCAATCACAACCTCACAGCAGGAGGGATCACTGGCACCCAAATTGTGGCTTATCAATAGCGCTCCCCTCCAAAGTGAACAGGGATTCCTCTGAGCAATGGATGACGGTTAAGATCTGGAGCAAAAGATTTCCAGGGGCTTCCTGTACCAGAAGTAGGAAAGCTATCAAGGACTAATGATGGTTTGATAAAAGGACTCATGGCCAAAACAATGACAGCTGCAATGTATCGAAACACATTGCATTGAAAACCCCATGTGTTCATCATGATACTCAACAGGAAAATAAATAAATAACCTCAACATTCTCAGTGTTCACATTAGTGGTAACTAGACACCAACTTCTAACTGAATATCAGCAATTTAAAAAAAAGAAGAATTTATCCTACCTTTTCTCAAAGAAATAGGTTTCAGAATAATCAGATATTGACAATTTGTGAGCATAATGGGTCCTAACACAGTAATTCCAGCCCATACATGTGAAAGGATGACGGAATTTTAAGAATTGCCACTTTTCAACCCCTAATGAAATAATTCATTCAAGCAAAGATTATCTGTAGATGAAACCATTAGACAAAAGGTCAAAGGGACATTTTAGAATGGAGATATCAGGATATCACCATCTGAAACCCCAGATCAAATCAGCATCATTAACACTGTTCAGACTTCACATGGCTTCTAAAGCGATGCAACATGAAGGACAAGGCGTCAATAACGGAATATTCTTGAAAAAGAAGTTGAACTTGATTCCCATCAAGACTTTAGAATGAACTTCTAGTTTTACTGTAAGGAGGAGTAGAGAAATAATTAAATGACACCACAATGAAGCAAATATAGACAAATTCAGAATGTGGGACTTTCCGTAAGACCTGGTTTCTTCAATAAGAAAATGTTATAAAAAGGGAGAGGTCAAGGAAGGACGGGGAGGAGAGGCTATTCTAGATTTAAGACAAGAGGTTTAAAAAGCACAACCAACAAATGAAATGTGTCAATCTTATTTAGATCCTGATTTAAACAACAATAGTGACATCACATTTTTGAGATAATTGGAGAAATTTTGAATGTGAAACCAAGGCATTTTTTTTAGGTATGATGATAACCGTATAGTTAGCTAAGAAAATGTCTATATTCCTAAAAGGTGTATCCTGAACTATTCATATGTGAAATGACATGAGACCTGGAAGTTGAAAAAATAACAGTTGAGTAGAATTTGGGCAGGGGGTGGAGACAATGAAGCAAGAGAGGCAAAATCCTGGTATATATAGGGTATTGGAGCTTATAAAACTGTATTATGTTATAATAGTAGTAGTAAGTAGTATAATCTCGCCATGTTTGTGTATGTTTGAAAGTTTTTATAACAAAAATATTTTTAGGGGCACCTGGGTGGCTCAGTCAGTTAAGCGTCTGCCTTTGGCTCAGGTCATGATCCCGGGCTCCGCTCTCAGTGGGGAGCCTGCTTCTCTCCATCTGCCACTCTCCCCAGCTTGTTTTCCCTCTTTCTCTCTCTTTCTCTAATAAGTAAATAAAATCTTTAAAAAAAAATAAAAATAAAAATATTTTTAAATAACATAGGAAAACCTTGAATCAGAGTTAATACACATTTTGTTAGTATCATTTACAAACACTGATTTTTCTTTTTATTAATAGCAAAAACTACCCTGTTCCACCACCCACCACCATGCCAAGCAAGGCATCATGTTTGCTAACCACTAATGCTGTGTGTGCTCCATCCCCGCACAAACTGGTTTGAATTAAATGAGTGTGCTCATTTGTCACCCACCAGACTGTGGCTTGGGAGCAGGAACTGTGTCTTATTCAAGTTTGAACCCTGGCACTGCTACATAAACAGCGCTCAGAGGAGATGCCCAGAATATGTGAATACTCCTAAGAATCAACCAGAGATTATTCAAAACGCTGATACCTGGGCATTAACCCCAGAACGTCTGATGCAGAGAATCGGGGCGGGGGGGTGGCTGGGGAATCTTCACTTTTACTAAATTTTCCAGGGATTCCTATGCACACCATTTGGATCCCACACCTTGAGAAACACTTACTTATCTGGACCTTATTAAACGGTCATGTAGGACGGTTTCGTAGGGGAGCTCAGGAATAAGTAAAGCCGATCAACAAATGGATGGCATGTGTGCAGTTACACACATCAGTTTCAGAGGCTCTGATTTCTGAGGTTTAAATAATGAGAAGGACCGATTACTAAATGCAAAGGAAGCAGAGCAGCTTCAAATGCAGCATTTGATTTCAATTTTATCTTTACTTAAATGGAAACTTCTGCAGGAGTCAAAAGCTAAGCTTCTTGATTACAGACAGTACAGCCATGGATAAATGTAAATCCTAGCTTTCTAGACAGCTTTGTGAGAGGGATAAGGAGCACACGGCACTAACTCGCGTGATTATACAAGGCATGTGCTTATAATAAGCCTTCAACGAATATGGGCTTCCTCAGAGTCTAATTATAAAATTTCTCATTCTCTCCCATCAGCCCCATAGGAATCTGCTTGAATCTGCCCGCTCATTGGTTGGAGTAATATTGTTTCCATACAATTCCTTATCCCATGCCAACATACTGTTAGCGGTGGGTAGTTTGTTGCCTCATGAGGCTAGAACTGCCCGCCGCTAGAGTTCAAGTAGAGGACAGATAGATGGTCAGGGAACGATCATGCTGCCAAAGAGATCTCACTCAGCGTCTTAGGGAGAAAGGCCCGGGATTCCCGCAAACTCTGGTCCTGTTGTCCCTTGTTCCTCCTCATGTCCATGCTCGGCAAATGCTCTGCTTCTGCATTTTGGCTCTTCTCCCACGTCTCTGTCCGACCAGGTCCCACTCATGCACTGAGCCATAGCCCCAGGATCGGCTGTGCGGGGAAGGGTCCTCTAACGCCAGGCTGAAGTAGAAAGCCCTTTCCCTGTTCTCGTCTCGGCAGCCTGAGCTCACCTCCATCATAACAGAATCAACCATTACATTTTGTTATCGCTGCCTCAACTGTGAGAACCGCATCTCACTGTCTGCTGTATCCCAGGTATCCTGCACAAACCTGACTCGTTGTAGGTACTCAGCAAAGGCAGTACAACGGACTGAATGAACTAAGGAATGAGTATGGAACCCACAGGTCTGAGTTACTCAACTCAGCCAATTCAAGTGAAGTATGTCTCCGAGTTGAAATATTAGAAACATTTTCAGGAATTTCTAAAATATTAGAGAATTAGAGAAAAGCCACAAGACAGGAAATGGATACGAGTGTTAGTTTCTCAAAAAGCAACTGGAGGTGAATTTAAAAAACCACAGACAGATTAATGTGTAACTGATTACTACCAAATTTAGGAGCATTTTAAAAATGAAGAGGTGATCACTGGGATACACGTAGCTTTTCAAATCATAAATCCTAACAAATCCTCTCCCATTTGAGCATTTAACAAATCTTGTATAATGTCCATGTGAAAAGAGGAAAACATTAGCAGGACGATCATGTCATTTGGACAAATCTGTACCTGGTCAAAATCATGTAGTAATTAATGAATCAAGATTTGTCTAGAGGGAAGTGCTGTCCTCACTTGCTGGCCTTTCCTGTTTAACAACTGTACAAATGACTTGGTAGAGATTTATACGATAAGCTTATTCAATACACTCATCCACTCAACAGACAACTGTTGAGCACTTACTTTGTACTCTCCCTTGAGAAGGTCACTGCATAGTAAACGGCCAGTTACACGACAGTGTGATGGACCCCATCACAGCTTCTGAAGCAGAAGGTCAAGAGGCCGACCTAGAAATCACTGCTGTTAATAAGAGCCCTGGGGAATCCTTGTTGTTTCCAGGCAAGATTTGGGAAACCATGGTAGACAACACGATCAAGTGTAAAAGAGCTCCATCCAAAAATGAATAAATGTAATTAAGGGGAAAAAATAAGAGCAAAACTTTCAAATACCTCCACCGGCAAGAGCAATGAGTTGAAAGCTAGGAGAAATGTAATGATAGGCAAAAATTGGTCATAACCAATTATACAACAAAATAATGTATGTGATCTGGTGTGACAGGTCTGTTAAAAGGTAGGTATAGCCACACACTCTCTAACTTACTATCTTTACTACAGTAGGAGATAAAAACAGAGTATGACCATAGCAATACAATTTCGTTTTTGAGGCTCAGTGGCCTCATCTATCTAATGGCATAATAATAGGATCTGCCATGAAGAGTTGTGTAGGGTCTTCAGGTGTGGCTATACAGGAGAAAACTAAAGATTATTTGCTTATCAAATATTTATCGACTCACTGGCATATTCTCATGATAGGCTCTGGGTGCTCATAAAGCACTCTGCACCATGCTTATTAGCACACAGTAGATGTGCCCCCAAAATGGCAGGTATTCTTATTATTGCAGGCCCAGTTGTACCGATCCTGGTTATCCATCCTGCATCTAGAAAGAGAAATTGCACCTGCTTTTTAAGGCTCAACAATGTGAGGGTCTGTGCTGGGCTACTGTAGTTAGCACGTCGTAAATCTCTTCAGAGCTCTTCCCTTATCGAGTGTCACTGAGAGTTCCAGCCTCTCAGGATGATGTTGCTGCTGCTCGACTTCTTAGGAGAATCAAGTGTTTTGAAATCAAGTCATGATTAGTTCCCTGCCTAGACCAGCTTTCACTGAAATTCCTCACATCTGAACTTCTAAGCATTGTTAGCCTGTCACACACAATCTAGCACTTAATTTCATCATCTTGGAATATAAAGAATGATCAAGATTCTTTTTAAAAGATATAGAGCTTGGGCTTTTTGGAGTCAGACAGTTCTACATTCAAACTCCTACTTGTCTGACCTTGGGAAAGTAATTTTGATTCCTAGATTCAATGCAGTACTGTGCTGACCTAATGAGATTGTGTACCCAGCAGGAACTCATGAAATGGGAGTGGTCAACAGCATCCTCAAAAAGAGGTTGCTCTACTCAGCCATCAAAAAGAATGAAATCTTGCCATTTGTAATGATGTAGATGGAACTAGAGGGTATTATGCTAAGCAAAAGAAGTCAGAGAAATACAAATACCATATGATTTTACTCATGTGAAACTGAAGAAACAAAACAGAAGAACACAGGGGAAGGGAAGGAAAAGTAAGACAAATACAGAGAGGGAGATAAACCATAAGAGACTCTTAACTCTAGGAAACAAACTGAGGGTTGCTGGAGGGGAGGTGAGTGGGGGGATGGGGTAACTGGGTGATGGGCATTAAGGAGGGCACTTGATATAATAAGCACCGGGTGTTATTTTTTTTTTAGGACTGTATTTATTTATTTGAGAGAGAGAGCACACACAAACTGGGGGCAGGGGCAGAGGGAGAGTGAGAAGAAGACTCCCTGCTGAGCAGAGAACCCGATGTGGGACTCTATCCTAGGACCCTAGGATCACAACCTGAGCCAAAGGCAGAATGAGCCTTTAACCAACTGAGCCACCGAGGTGCCCCTGAGCACTGGGTGTTATATGCAACTAATGAATCACTAAATTCTACCTCTGAAACAAATAATATACTATATGTTATATAAATTGAATTTAAATAAAAATTTTTTAAAAAAATAGGCTGCTCATTGGTTCACAGTCCTCCAGGTACTGAGCCCAAATTCTCCTTCCTCTAACTTTGTTCTTTCCAGTGGTCTAAAATCACCCTCTGGCAGTGGATAAAATCAGTTTACTTCTTATCTTTCTCTGGGAAAGCTCTTTAGGCAGTCAAAGATAACACGGATGTCTCCCTAGGGTGACCAACTACACTGGTCTGCCCAGGACTCAGGGGTTGCCTAGGATACAGGACTTTCAGTGCTAACATTGGGAAAGTTCCAGGCAAACCAAGATGGCTGGTCCCCCTTCCTACCCCCTCTTCTTCTCCAGGCTGAATATTCCCATGGTCTTCAATCATTGCTTTTGTGACACACTGTGTGGTCCCCCTCATCATCCTATTATCCCTCCCCATAGGCATTCATTTTTTTGTAATGTCCCTCTAGAATTTGCCACAAACCAAGAACTGGACTCATGAGTCATGGACATATATGCCTTTAATTTGCCCAAGTAGTGCCAGATTTTTCTTCAGAATGACTATGCAAGTCTACACTCCCATCAGCAGCTCATGAGTGTTTCTGACCCCCTTCTCCCTGACAACACTTGATATTACATAGCTAAAAATTTTTGCCAACCTAGTTATGATGCCAAAGGAGAAAGCACATTTTTAGTGTCCCACCACCCTGCAGAAGCTGACTGAACTTGATCTCCGACAATTTTTTCTGGTATTTCTGACATGGACTGCTGCTAGACTAACTCTCCTCAAGCCAGTACTTCCATTCGACATATAAACTTAAATTCTGGACTTGACATTTATCTTTTGTAAAATGTTACTTTAATAGTATTAACCCAGTGCTCTGGTTTACCGAGATTATTTTAAAGTCTTTATTCTGTTGTCTATTTTTTAATTGCCCCTTTCAACTTTGGGAGAGTAAAAGAAAAGGAAAAGGGTGTTAATCTTCTATTTTACACACAGGAAACTGAAGCTCAAAGAAGCTAAATGACTTGCTCAAAGCCTTGCAGTGATAAGTGGGAGAGGCATGATTTGTACCAGGTATGTCTGAAGCCAAAACCTCTCACATACGGGATTATACCATGCTTTGCAAAATCACTCGTCGGGGTATCTGAGGACTAATCCAGACTCCTTTCAGTTTAACAATTTAAAACACTATTTTCAGAATCACAGTACCTTTTCTGACCCTTGTAAATAAAGACTAATGAAAAACACCAAATGCAGCTTACTAGAAAAATTTTCAAGACCTCAAAAGATATTATTGCAAAAAATGAGTTTCTCACTAGAAAAGTATTCAAGATAGGAAAAGTGTGGCTTTTTTATGATCTGCACACTTTTGCACCTGTCACCCACCTGAAAATCTTCTTCATCCATCTAGACAACTCGTGTTCATCTCCCAACACCGAAATCAATTCAATCTCTTCTGTTTTGTCTGCTCTGACCGCCCCCCCCCCCAGAGAGATTTAAATCTAGGTACTTCGATTCTAGAAACCACTCTCCTGACCCTTATACACATAAACAAGCAAGAAACATGAAAGCAAACATATAACATGGTATGATTTACCTTACGATAGATGTATGACAAAGGCACAAAAGGAACATGGAGGAAGAAGCACCCCATTCAGCTGGGAGAGTCATGGAAGGTTTTCAGAGGATGTGACTGTCGAACTGACTCTTGAAGAAGGAGCAGAGTTCGCCAGGTGGACCAAGTTTAAGAGAGAATTTCAAGCAGAGAGGAAAGCAACAGCTAAAGCTGGGGAGGAAGGAAAGGGCATCTTTCTCCTTAAAAAAAGCACAACGGGGTGCCTGGGTGGCGCAGTCATTAAGCGTCTGCCTTCGGCTCAGGGCATGATCCCAGCGTTCTGGGATCGAGCCCACATCAGGCTCCTTCCTAGGAGTCTGCTTCTTCCTCTCCCACTCCCCCTGCTTGTGTTCCCTCTCTTGCTGGCTGTCTCTGTCAAATAAATAAATAAAATCTTTAAAATAAAATAAAATTAAAAAATAAAAAAATTTAAAAAAGCACAATGATTCACTCTTCCTCCAAATATCAGTCAACCGAAGGATGCCTTTTGGAAAAATAAATCTGGATCTTAGACATCATTTTGCAGTAAATTTTTATTTTACCCTTAAAGGTCAAAAAACCAGCTGGTTATCACCAATCAATCAGTGGTATAGCTAGGATTAATGGTGTTTCCCAAAATTCTCTGGTAAGAATTGTCTGGGGCTCTTATAACAAAACATAGCTTCCCAGGCCTTCTGGAGCTTCTTACTTAATGGGTTTGAGAAGAAACCAGGAACTAGCAATAGTTAACAAGTACCCCCAGGAGATTCTCATTATCAGAGAAGTTTGGCCAACACTGGGCTAGCCTGGGTGCTAAAGTTCAGGGCCTCTCCCACCAACCTCTGCCAAGGAGGCAGACTTCAGCATGAAAGTCAACCTTCTGGTCAGTTAACAATTAAATCATATGGACCACTGCCCACGATAACTTCAAGATACATTTCATTAAAGGATATGACTTGTGGGGTCAGCAACCTTGTACCACATTTCTCTTTACAGACCCAATGACTGACAGTTTTCCTACACTGCCCCATCTAATCCCCTCCACAGTTTTAAAAGATAGATATGTTCTATATTGTACTGATTGGGAAACAAAAACTCAAGAAGTTTGGAGACATGTAAAAGGTCCTGCAGCTTATAGTAAGTAGCCAATGTGGAATTTAAAACCAAATCCACCTGAGTCCATGCTCTTCCCATTATCCTGACTTCTGGAAGGATCTATGGTATAGTCTGTTCTCAGAAAGTCAATCTACACAAATGTTTAGCCAGAGTTGAAATCTGCAAGCCTTGACTCAGGATCTTGCAATTTTAGGTTGACCCTTCACTGACCTCTACTCCCCCATCCCACCTGCTTCATACCAAAAATCTATCCTGTTTGCTCTTTGCTACAATTTTCCACCCTGGATTATTTGTGGCTATAACAAGCAAGGCCATGCCAATGCCTGGCATAAAAAAAAAAATAAAAAATAAAATAAAAAGCATGAGCCTTCATTCCTGAGGTAATGAGAGCTTTTTTCCCTGAGTTCCTTCCTCCAAAGTTCATGAACTTAATAAAAAATAAAATAAGACTGGCTCTATTACAGCCCAGACCTCTGCTGCAGGAAGCCAGGGCCAATTGGTAAAGGCAGTGCCTGAATGAAAAAGAAAACACATTCACAGATCAGCTCTGTCTTTACTAACCAAATCTGTAGAAAACCACAGTGGGAAGCACCACGGCCCACCTCTGAGCTTCCTGACAACACACTGCAGGTAATACTCATGGCTCAAAGGCAAAGTGGACCTGGGGATAAAGATGTTTACAGCATTTTCTTCCCCTTGGAAGTAGAGCTTTAGAGAAGACTGACACTCAACCCTTCCAAGTGATCGGAGATTTGCATCCATCCAACCCCTCCATACCACAACCTCCAGAATAGTGTGAAATACCCAGGAGATGAGTAAGAGTTGGCCCACACTCTGACCTCATTGGCCTCTTGTTCCTCAATGCCAGTGGCCATTGCCACATGCTTGTGCAGCTGCCCAATAATGGCCCACAGTGGCCCCTGTCATCATTCCCATGGCTCCTCCTATGACACTCTTCAAGTCCACTTACCCCCCTCTCAGATCCCCAGCTCCAGCAGCTCACTCACACAACGCCTGCTCTATGGCCCCACTGGACCCTCCAGGAACTTGACTTGCCCGGCTGACATTCACACACCTATTCAGTAGACAACTCTTGAATGCCAATCATGATCCTGGCATGAGAGATTCACTTTGAATAAAGCCCCATCCCTGCTTTCACAGACTAGCCTCAGCCCCTTCCTGGCCAACCTAGACCATCCTCTCACCAGCCTAGACACCCTTCATCTGTTCCACTGGGTCATGCACCCTCACTACCTAGTAGCCAAACTGCTGGAGAAGTTTGCCTAAGGAGACTGAATTGCACTGGAAAAGAATCTGCAAGCTCCGTCTTCCTTTCAGCTTCTACGTTTCGAGGATGCAAGGAGGTATGTGGAAGAGAAAGAATGTAAAACCCCTGATAGGCTGGGTAACACTGCTAGGTATTTGACAGATCCCACCGCCACCCACCTGATGTTTGAAGTCAGACAGGCCTTTCAGTTGAACTTTGATTTCAGCAGTGCCTTTAATCGCTGTGCTCTCTGAGCCACAGCCTCCTTATCTGTAAAATGGAAGCAGTAAAATAATGACCTCGTAAGGCTGTAGAGAGGATTGGGGAACAAATATGTCCACAGAGCATTAGTTCCACTGGGCCTTCCCTAAATGAAAGTGGTCTGTCTGGGCTGAGATCCTGCACTGTTGCCAAAGTTCTAGGTGGTTTTTCTGATCAGCAGCTTCACCCTGTTGGATCCGAGGAGCTCAGCTGATGACAGGTTTAAGACCTGCTAGGCTTCTAGAACCCGGGCCCCTGCCTCCTAATTCCCAGCTACAACCATGGAGAAGACTATGAAGAGATTCAGAAAACAGATGTCAGGAGCCCCTGAAGCCTGAGAGTTTTCATGCAAAGGAAATGTAACATTTCAGTGCCCAGAGCTCAGCGCTCCCAGGCACCAGGACCCCCATCCCAGATGTGGTGGGCAGTGATGAGGAGGAGTGTGTTGCATTTCCTATGAATTAAGCCATCAGGCCCAGAGAACAATGTCGTCATTGACGGGGAAAGGTCGCTGAAATTCCAAGGACACTTGAGGCCTTTCACTGGGCTGAGACAGAGATGCCTAATATTAATCCTACGTAATATGAGTCTCTGACAACCCACTTTCTAAGGGGCCTGCTGGCAGCTCAATTGGCCATTCACTGTGATTCAGTGCATCCTCAAGGAAGTGGTTTGGAAGGGGGAGACTCTCATTTTTTTTATCTATGATCCAAAGCTCCCCCCAAAATATATTAGCACAGGCCATTCTGATTCTTGGGGGGAAATGCTTCGCTGTATTGAAGGCTTTTACTTAATTTCGGGTGGGTGAGACCAACCTCTGAGCACAGTGAAATCAATGTTCTTTCATTTATTAAGCACACCCCAATGTGGTGCCGAATGTAATACACAGACTATTTCTGTTGCCCTCCCAATGGTGACCTTGGATCTAGGGCCATCTCTTTGCATTCCTACTTTACACTGGTACATTAGGGGTCCCTTATTTATGTGACAAACACTTAATGAGGACATCCCCTAAGCCAGGCACTGGAGTGAGGGTTATAAAATGGCAAACAAGACAGGGCCATTCTCTCCCCGTACGCAGTTTATCAAATAACTAGAAAGTCAAACCATGACTTGTGTTACAATGAAGCGGGATGGGTGTTAAGCTAGGGGACCTTTAGGACCCTGTGAGTACATACAACAGGCAGTCCAGCCTGAAAGGGCACTCTGAAGAGCATCTTTGGAGAAACTGACATTTCAGCTCAGAGGGAGCAGAAGGCTGAGTTAGCCCAGGGAAGAGGAAGCCGGAAACAAGCGACCCAAAAGGAGAGCACTATAACTGGGCTGCAGGGAATGAGGTGTGAAAGAGGTCAGCCTGGCTGATGCAGAGCCGGCTAACGGAGGGAAGGGCTGCCCTCAGCACACTCCCTTCCAGCTTGCCAGGTACACACAATTTTCAGACCTTCTTTGGTCGACAAATTCAACAGAGTAAACTTCAGTGGTGACTTTGACACTGACACCAAGCCACGATGGAGATGAGGTGATCAAGAGGGAAGATCACTCACCTGGCTGCCTTTTGTGGACAGTTTAGTGAGATTCGACAGTTTCTCTGAGATTCGACAACGACACAGGTCAAACCCTTCTTTGGCAATTACTTAACAGATACTCAGCAGGGGCGCCTGGGTGGCGCAGTCGTTAAGCATCTGCCTTCGGCTCAGGGCGCGATCCCAGCGTTCTGGGATCGAGCCCCACATCAGGCTCCTCCGCTAGGAGCCTGCTTCTTCCTCTCCCACTCCCCCTGCCTGTGCTCCCTCTCTCGCTGGCTGTCTCTCTGTCAAATTAATAAATAAAATCTTTAAAAAAAAAAAAAAAGATACTCAGCAAACATATTGTTAAAGATGGTGTGTCTGCAGAGTGAAGGCCAGAGTGCTATAAGAGCACAGAAGAGAGTCACCTACCCCAGCCTGTGGCAGGTCTAGAAGGCTTCCTGGAGGAGGGACACCTGAGCAGATATAGCACACATCCAGTGTATGATCCAGAACAGAAGTATGTAGTATAGTACAGCATGGTGTGAACTCTGGAGCCAGACTGCCTGGGGTCAAAGTGGGCCCTGCCAATCACCAGCTACGTGACCCTGGGCAAGTTCCCCTAACCTTGCTGCGCCTCAGTTCCCTCACCCATAAAATAAGAATAATAGTACTTCGCTCAAAGCTTGATGTGAGAATCTTCATGAAGAGTTAACATATGTAAAGTATACAGAACAGCTAACATGTGGTAACTGCTACATAAATGCCAGCTATTATTAAGGAGATACGTGTTTTTTTTTTTTAATTAATAGACTTCTCTAAGCAGTTCTAGGTTTATGGAAAAATTGAGCAGAAAGTACAGAGTTCCCCCATAGGCATCCCCTCCACACACAATTTCCCCTATTATTAGCATCTTGCATTAGTGTGGTACATTTGGTATAATACTGGCATGTTATTAACTGAAGTCCACAGTCTACACTAGAGTTCATGCTCTGTGTCGTACTTTCTATAGGTTTTGATAAATGCACCTCATATACCAGCCATTACTATATCATACAGAATAGTTTCACTGCCTAAAAATCCTCTGTGCTCTGCCTGTTTGTTCCTCCCTTGATCTCCTATCCTCTGGCAACCACTGATCTTCCTACTGTCTCCACAATCTTACCTTTTCCAGAATGTCATACAGTTGCCATATGGCACAGAGCCTTTTCAGACTGGCCTCTTTCACTTAGCAAGGTATATTTAAGTTCCCTCCATATCTTTTCCTTGGCTATGTTTTAATAAAGGGGTAGGTATATTCACACCAAGTTGAATGACGATACTCGAAGGATGCTGAATAGTCTTTATCTCATCACTCCATAGAAAGTTCTGAAAATCTTGGCCTTTGGAACTCTGCTATTTACAATCCTCCAATGAAGGCTTTCCCACCACTAAGGCTTCTTGCCTCTAGTGAAGTGACGCCTTTAAAATCAACTTCCTAGGAGGTCACATTTTAAATATGACCTAGACCCATAGCATTTTTCAGGCCTAGACCATAGCATTTTTCAGCAAGGAGCCTCAGCATCAGCGGTTACCATACCCTTATTTTAGGGGAGAATCAGAAGGACAGAAGTCTTGCTGAAGAGTACACAATCAAAACCAAGTGATATGTCCCTCACAGCATGTTACTTGTCATCTGAATGCACGTTTGGATAGGGGCAGTAACCACACACCCTGATCAAAAAACTAAAATGCAGGGTTCAACAAAAGATCTTTTGAATTTCATACATGAACATATACACCATTTAATTATTTCATGTATAGCCCTTCTCAGTAATAACGTTTAAGTAAATCAGGACTATTCCTTTACCAATATATGTAAGACAATTTGTCAGGTGTGCAGATATACAGGTGAAAATAATGCAAGCTTGCAGAACGTAGGTATAAGCCACTGCCCGAGGCAATCAAGGAAGACTTCCCAAAAGAGGTGACATTTGATCAGGCCCTGAAGGGTAAGCATGTATAGGCAGGAAAGGACTATAGACAATCGAGAGAACCTGGGATGAGGGAAGTATATGATGTTTATCCAGGGAAGAGTGAGCAGTTCTGCCTGGCTGAGAAGAGGGCACACCAGGGTATAGCGTCAGGGTGACAGCAGGCTACAAAGAGCTTGGGCTGGGAAGCATCATCTCCAGCCTGACTCTCCACCTCACCACTGTTCCCAGGGCTGGGGCTGCTCCGCTAGGTTAAGTGTTGAGCACCACTCCCTGAACACTTGCCAGCAGGTTCTAGAGAATTCAAGGACTCCTTGCTTCCTCCCTGTGTCCTTGGTTGCTAGGTGTCCTCATTGTGCCCCCTAAGGAACAAGTTTCCTTATTCCTGAAGGGCAGACAATAGAATTCTTCAGAGACTTCTCAAGAATGGGACGTCCTGGGGCAGCCTTAATTCAGCCAGGGGGTAGAGGGTGGGCTTTCCTTCCAGGAAATCCAGCTTGCTAACAAATTGCCTCCCCACCCTCCTTCTACTCCTCCATGGCCCAGCGCTTCTAGCTCCTGCTTCCTCTGTAATGCAGCAAGCTCCCAGCCAGCCTTCACAATAGAGAAGGGCCTGAAGGGACTTTGCATATTCAATTCCAGACTGCTGGGTGAGGCAGCCCTCTTTCAACCAGCCTCCCCAAGCCTGTCAGAGCAAGGAAGGCTCAGGATCTGCAAAATCCGTTCAAATAAACACCAAGTCAACAACAAATGCCTTGTCAAAGAGGAATCAGGAGAGCAATTGACCAGGTAGGGCTCTTGGGAGGGCTGTTGGGGCTGATTTCCCACCAAGCTTTCCTATACCTTCTCCCTCCTGACCGCTTCTCCATCTCTGTGGATGAGCAAGCATGTGGGAACACACACACCACACACATCACATACACACAACACACATCACACACACACACACACACATCCCACAGGCGGCCTTCTCGTTCCCTGCCCTCACACCCAATACCCCTCCCCACTGCCAATGGTCCCTGACCCCCCACAGCTCCATTCATTCTTACACCATCAAGTACCTCAACATCACAGCACCACCAAGGGCATGGAGTGTGGAGAAGGGCTCGCCAACCGGATGGACTGGGGTTGTAGGACAGCCATATTCCACATCTATGTACTATGCTATAAACCTCTCTCAACCCCACTTCCTCACCCACAACCTGGAGAGAAAGAAAAAAAAAGGATTCAAGGATATAAGGTATATAAATAACAAAGAACAGTAGCTGGCAGTAGTATGATCCCAGGTTGTTTCCCTCTTGCTGCCTCCCTTAACAACTTATATCCAATGCCTTCAAACAAGCATGGTGCTGGAATGCTCCTTAAAGGTCAACGAGAGGCAGTAGCATGGGGAGAGCAAAGGCTCAGAGGCAAATCCTATCTTATTTAGGCAAATTCTTATTGCAAAGAACGGAAACCCCACTCCAATTGCCTTGAGAGAGGGGGAAAAAATTATTGCTTTGGCAAACCTGAGCAATACTCCTAATATCTCTCCTACCATTCTTCTCTTCTGTCATAGAGCTCCTGTCTCCTAGCGATGCACAGGCTATGGCTATCTCTTCCACACACTCCAGGACCACATTTCCTAGCCTATCTAGCATCTGTGAGCAAGCAGTGAAATGTAAATGAAGGAGATGAGTACCATCCTCAGGTCACTTCCATTTCGTTAGAAGAGAGACTAAGTGCTCTCCATATTTTCTTTCGCTCTTCCCCCTTGGCTGAGAAATGGGTCATGTGGAGCAGTCCGTCTAGACCTGGAGAGACAGAAGGCGCATGCTGAGAGTGGCGAGCTAGCTACTCTGGCAGCCCTGGACCTCTTACCTCCCGACTGTGATATGAGACAGGAATAAACTTCTATCTTCTCTAAGTCCTTTTGCTGGAGAGTCTTTGTTGTAGCAGCACAGACTCTCTCACTTACTGACACAATATGCTTCATGTGAGGCTTGATCCAGCAGTTTCTAACCATCTCACCAAAGGTCTGGTTCCTACCATTGTCTCTGATCTGCTTCCAATGGGGTCTGTCTTAGACTCCATATGTCCCCTCCCATAACTGGTCCCTATGCCCTCACCCTACCCTAACCCCAGCCCTAAAACAGCTTCAGGGGCTCCCCTGACGCTAACAAAAATTGCTTCAACAAATACAGACTTTAAATTCTCACACAACACACTCTAGAGAAGAGTGATATTTTCTTCTATTAGCACTGAAAAGGGTAAGAGGGATACCAAAGACAGAAAGATAAGCTGGCAAACTTATATGACCTGGGTCACTTGGTTTTCTTCTTTGAACATCTTGCTAAACTGTTTATCTAGAGCCATTAGATCAGGATTTATGCGGAGTACAATGGTCTCTAAAATTCACAGGGTGTGATTCCAGGGCCCTCTCAGGTTTCTATTGTGGGAGGGAAGCACCTATTTCCCACAGTGTCCAATCAAGACACACAATGGAGGAAACAAATTCCCCCAAATGAAAGTAAGTGCTGTTAGGAAGTAGAAATCAATACTGGGAAGCTAAACAATGGTAAAAGTCCACTCCATCACCTATGTGCTGATATTATCCAAACTTGTAACTCTAGCCTGCACCCTCTCCTGAGGCTCAGCCAGGATCAGTGCTAGAGTGAGGCAGGCAAGGAGCCTAGGGTGCAAAATTTAAGGACACACTCATTCTCAAGTGTTGACCCTGCATTTGCAGAGCCTTGAGAGTGAGTGCCTCCTTAAATTTTGCTCTCTATGGGCTACTTTTCCCTTACTTTAAGTCTTGACCCTTTCTTTATCTTCAGGCCTGTGTACTTGTCATCAGTTCACCAAAATATTCCATAGGCTTCTCAAAGCTCAGCATGATTAAGATAGATCCCATCACCTTCCATTCCCCAATCTTCCCTCCCCCCCCCCCCCACTCCCTATCTCAAGGAATAACACTACCACCTATCACTGTCTGGCTGCTCAATCCAGAATCCTGGAACTAATCTTTGATGTCACCCTCTCTTCACTTTCCTCCAGTGAATCAACACATCCTAACCACTCAACTTCAGACATGTCTCCAGAATCCATCCATTTCTCAATCACACCACCTTATGATACTAAGCTATGCTGCCATCATGTTTCCACTGGACATCACCCTATAGCCCCCTACTTGGGCCTTCCCGTTTCCCATCTTGCTTTCCTCTAATCCTTTTTCTTTTGTTTTGTTTTTTGTTTTTACCATAATCAGAATGGTCTTTCCTAACTTGGCTTACAACACTCCTCCATAATCTGGCCCCACCAACTTCTCCAACCTTGGTTATTACAACCAGCCATCTCCATACTCCTACCACCCAATAGCTACATTGTCTGCTCTTAGTTCTTCAACTACTCAGTGCTTCCAGCCCTTCTCAACATGCTTTCCCTCTACCCACTCACCTCCCCCAAAACTTACTTATTCTTTGAGTACTACGGTAAACTTCATTTCCTCCAAAAGGCCTTCCTGACCAATGAGTTAGGTGAGCCTCCTTCTCTGTTTCCACAACACAGTGTTCTACTTTCAAAACACTCATCAGATCTTTTTTTTAAAATACTTGTTTACTGTCTGCCTTCCCTTCTTGCCTATAGGCTCCTTGAGTTGCATATCGTAAGTTGGATAAATGTTTGAAGTAAGAATCCACCCTGCAAATCCCCAAATCACCACTCTGCAATGCCTCTGCTTATTCAGGTATCACCTTCTAAGTCCCCATAAGGTGCCAAGTCTTTACTAGGCCTTGAAGCTGCAGAGACTAAAGAGGCATGATCCACACCTTCAGGGCACTCAGAGTCTAGTATCCTCATGGAGAGCTTTAAAGGCAGAGGTCTCAGTTCCCTCACCTGTAAAATGGGGCTATCAGCTAAAGCAGATGTCTCTGGGACCTTCATCAGACCCTGTTGACACAGCCCTAATCTCAGCTGCAACTGTGATGAGCATTTCCATGCAAGCTCAGAGTCATCTTGTACTGCCAGCTTTCCACCTCAAGCAAGCATCTCCCATCATTCAGTATTCTGCCCCAGGGCTTCCTCCAAAATTGCCATACTCTCCCTGATCTCTGTAGGTAAGCTCAGCCCAGAAATGCAGAAGCATCAGTGACCCCCAGATCCCAGGACAGCACCTGATCAACATGGCATGGTAAACTGCTGGGTAAATTCTCCAGCTGCTCACTTTTCTAGGAGACAAAAATGAACCGCCCTTGCCTACCACAGTGACCTCAAAAACACAAACTTGTTTTGTCATTTCCTCTTTCCCTGTCTCCCTCTCTCCGTACCCTCACTCCTTCTTCTTGGGAACTCCTGTACTGGTACCCAAGTCCTCATATCAGGCTTTGCTTTGAATGAAACCTAAATATGGGCACCATATTCACAAGGTTATTCCAAAGATTAACTACAGCAACATGAGTAAAATTCTACACACATTTCCTAGCACACTGTCTGTGCTTAATAAATTGCAGATATTAATGTTAGCTATTATATTCTTGGTGGGGGAGATGGACAAGTGTAATCCAATAAGATGAAAGCTATAATGGAAGCATAAAGTGGTTGAAAGTGCACAATGCAAACAGGTGAAGCAGCCCTGAACTTTGCAGGAATGAAGGATGCTTCACAAAAGAAGTCTCTCTTAAACTGAGCTTTCTTAAACGCCCACACACATCAGGAGGGAGAATTTCCAACAAAGGACATAGAAAGAATGAAAAAGCGGCATATGAAAGAAAGAACATGGCATGTTGGGGGAAGTATACACACTTCCGTATCACAGGAGATGGTTTTCAGGGGTAGAAATGGAGGGCACGGAGAGTGGCCAGGTCCCAAGGAGCCCCCACCAAGGGGAGAGGTAAAGCCTGAGACACCCCCCCAAGATGGGCTGCCAGGGCTTTCCTGCAGATAGCCGCACAGAGACTGATACATAACGCTCACTATCCATCTACACACATGCTTTCCATGCTTCTGTTTATTTACACTCTGCTTGGCTGGATGGAATCAAGGCATAATTCATGACCCACCCCTTCAGCACCCTGCAGAGAGGGGGAAGCAGGGAACATCCCTGTCAAGTGCCAGATGTTTGGCAGGGGCCTAAGGGCTGCTGATGGCTTTGGAGGTAAAACAGGAAACTCTTCTGGGGCAGGAAGCCTGGAAGTGCAGAAGTTTGCTGAATGAAAGACAAGTGGCTTCAGAAAAGTAGAGGATGACGAGATGGAGCAGTCACACACATCTGGGCCCCAGCCCCAGCTTTGCTCCCCGCCTGGCTGTGTGGTCCCCGGCAAGTCACCTCCTCAACCTGAGCCTCAATTTCTCCAACTGATGTCCCTTCCAGCCCTGACATTCCAAGATTCCATGAGGCAGGACATCGAACTTCACTTTGGAGCTTGAAAAGAATGTGTGATCCCACAGCTCCTCTTGGCTCTGAATGAGTAGATAGAAAGAGGGGCCTTTGAACCAAAGGAGTTAAAAAAAAAAAAAAAAAAAAAAGCTCTGAGGCCTAACCACCTGGCTTTGGGGTAAACAAGGACTTTTAGCTACTGGGACACAAAAAACGATAGATCGATTGATTTGGTGTGGGGGTGGGCAGGGAAAG
>NW_024423564.1:58962518-58973075 GCF_017311325.1 Ursus maritimus | reverse complement strand
GGCTATTTAGAAATGCTGGTTGGCTAACTCACTTTCATCTGGTTATGTTAGTTCAAAATTGGTAGCTAAGAACTAATAAATTTTTGCTCAAGGCTTTTCCAGTCTCATATTCCTCTCTGCATCCTCCTCTAGCCATGGTAGATGAACTACTCTGTGTTCCCCTAAAATGCCCTTATCTCCTGCTTCTTTGTCTTTGCTCACGTTGTTCATTCATTCAACCAGAAAAGAAAGACATGGTCCCCGCTCTCATAGGTATGAAATCTAACAGGAACTAGATTAACTAGAAAAATGTGAACACAAAAATGGTACAAAGAAACGGAACCACCAGCGGTTGCACGTGTGACGCTGGGTCAGAATACTGTTGGTGAGAGTAACGGTAGAAGAAATTGATTCGGTTACGGAAGTCAGGAAGGCTTCTTGGAGTACTATTGCCTTTATGTCCTTCCTTTTAAGGACAAAATCCTACTCAGCTATATGAGGTGACTCAAATACCGCATCTGTGAAGCTGTCTGCATCTTCCCGAGCAAGATCGTCATTCTTCCCTCTGGAATCTGTAGGGTTTTTGTTGTGGACGCTAGCGTTGCTTTGGGGGCACCTTGTTACCATCTTCAGCTGTGTTCTAGTCTGTCTCCCCACAAACTGTGAGCTCCTTCATAGCGCAACACCTACCACCTACCGTTCTCATTTCTGCAGCTCCAAGACAAGAAACTGCAGTGCATGGAAATGCTGATCAGCTGCAAATTCAAGATTTGTTTTTGAGCAGTAACTTATTTTACAATTAGCAATCCAAATCAGGGTCTCTTACATGCTATTTTTTTCTTAATAAAACAAATACTTTTCTAATATGTGTGCATAGATGTTCTATATAATTAGTAAAAATAAGCCACGTATGAATATTCTAGACCTGCCATTCAACTAACAGATCATAAAAGTCCTTCACTGGATTTTAAAGACATTCATCTGTAATTTCTCCCCAAGCCCGCAGTCTGGCTGTCAAAGTGACGGAAGTCAGGAGGTTTCTTATTTCAAGTACAAATTTTTTATGATGTGGTCTACCTATGTGGGCAGGAACACTTAGGAAAAGGCAGGTGGGCTTCTCGGCATTGAAACAGAAATTAAAAGATCTTGGTGCAAGTCCATCTCTCGGAAGTAAACACGCCGGTTGACTTTTCTACTCACAGCATACAGGTGTTACAAAAACAGGGACAGAGTTATTTGGTTTCCTATCACGCTGGGTAGGAAAGTGCCTTGCACTACTGTGCCCACTCAATTATCTCCACCTGAAACCCCTCTGCTCCTCCTCATGCATCCTTCAACCCCCACCTCAAACATATCCTTGTTTATTTTACCAATGGTTGGATAGCTGGAATGGGCCCACCGTCATAAAGCACATGAGAGGCAAACTAAGAGAAGCACAGGCTCCTAGCTACCCTGTCCTGTATTCTTACCTCCACACCAGGGTTGCCTAAGGGGCACGGGGTCCTGAGTGTTTATCTGTTATCTGTCTTCTTCTCCCTTTTTCTAGAAAAGTCTTAATCCCAGTTAATACCAAAGGCTATAGAAAATCCTGTATTTCACCTACAGTTCAGAAACCATTATTTTGTAAATTTAACACAGCATTTTCCATGCCATTTGGGAACATCCTCCACCTTGCAACATCCATTTACAACTTGTAGAATTCTTTTTCCGGGAAACACTGCTCTCTATTACAATTGCTCTCATGTACTTCCTCCCCACCTTCTAGATGGGGAGCCAAGAAAGACCTTTGTTATATATGTGAGATGCTAAGATATTTGGTTAATCACCTCTTTTTGTAGCTATAGGGGGAACTCTATTTTACATTTAAATAAGAATCAAATCCAAAGAAAGCGGGCAAAGGAATGAAAAGGCAATTTAGGAAAGAAGAAAGAAATTTTCAGCTAATATATGTTCTACAAAAACATGTATTTGTTTTTAATTTTAAAAATACTTTAAAATTATGAGAATTCTGTTACAAGGCCGAACAGATCTTACTAAAGATTTGCAGGTTTAAAACTGGGAAAATATGACTTTTGCATTTTTAAGACTGGAAACTATTACTTTACAATATTTACCAGATTCCAAGTCGATTCACTACCTCAAATTAGCCACTGGCTCACCCCCATGGACATGGTCTACATTCCCTTGCCTCACTTACTGGGAGCCAGATGCCTAAGTCCACCCTGGTTCCTGAACTGGTGGTCCAGCCAGTGGACTAAGCCCTGGGCCATCCCAGTACCTGGAGATTCAGCATCCCCACCACTGAAGTTATACAGAGGCTCTCTCACAAAGGGTCAACAAAGAAAAAATCAATTCAGATGAAAGCGTGAGGAGTCCTGGTAAGTTCACAGGCCTTGAAATCAGACCAGCCTGGCTTCAAATCCTGGGTCTCCCTCTTATTGTCACAGACCTGGAAGTTTCATACCTTCTCTGAACACTGTTTATTTCTTTTGGAAAGAAAATGGCGAGAACAAGAGATGATAGGATTATCAGGAGGTTTCAACAGACTGAAGTAGGTAACTCAGGTGTTCCCTGGGGCCTCTGTTCCTGGAGAGATCTCCAAAGGAATGGCTGGAATCCCCTGTGAAAGTCTGAAGGCCTCCTCCAGATATCTGCAAATTCCAGGGCATCCCTCACTCATACATATATGATTCTAGGCTCCTATGTTAAAGTTGCTGACTCTGTTTCACATAGCATTGAGACCGAGAGGAAATTCAGGCCCTTCTTCAGTTTCTATCAATAATAATAATGATCACCATCATAAAATCATACAGACTTTGAGAACATAGTACTACTTACTGACATTTCGGAGGGAGAGAGTTACATTTAAAACCTTAAGAACTTCACCATGAAGCTGGAGCCTCTTAAACCTTCCTTGGCCTCCCTACACACCAGCAGGTGCCGATCCATGCTCCAACTCGGTGGCTTCTGCACTCCCACTGCCCTCTCTGCACCTCCCCTCCATTCTCTTTTTCTAGAGCAAAAAGCAAATCCCTCTCACATTCTCAGGCAGAGGGGTTTGACTACTCTTTTGTTGCCGAAACTCCTGATAACACGTTTATTCCCAAGTAGTTTTTCAAGTGTTTTCATAAGAAAGACAGTTTCATCCCTGAGTGGAATTCTAGCCATTAAGACCAAAAATTTTTTAAAAATCACTTTGTTATACACAGACACAGAACCAGCACTGCACAGTGGTAAGGAGCCGAGTGGGCTGGATGTCTTGTCTTTGTTGCTCTGTATCTTGTCTCGCTATGTGAACGGACGCAATATACAAAGTCTGTGTCCTCACACGTAAAATGAAGATTATAACAGCACTAAACTCATAGGGTGTTTGTAAGAATTAGATTAGTTAGTACATGTAAAAAACTCAGAACATTGCACAGCACATGAGAAGGTCTCAAAAAATAGTAGTTATTTGCTTTTATTAACCAAGGTCAATTGCATTTACTCTGAGCCCTTTTTTTCATCATAGGACTTTATCTCACTTGTGTCACCTACTTTAAATGCAGCCAATATCACTTAAGGTGTTACCAAGAAGATGTGCCATGTTGAGCACTGCAGTTCATCATTGTGAAAAACTTCCAGCCAATGATACATGATGGGAGACAGTGATACGACTACACGAAAGTCACGGACTTGCAGCATGGAATGATGGCTGGGAGGCAGATAACCTGGGTTCAAATTTCAATTCAGAAATGTGCTTGCAGGGGCGCCTGGGTGGCTCAGTCGTTAAGCGTCTGCCTTCGGCTCAGGGCATGATCCTGGCGTTGTGGGATCGAGCCCCATGTTGGGCTCCCTGCTCTGCTGGGAGCCTGCTTCTTCCTCTCCCACTCCCCCTGCTTGTGTTCCCTCTCTCGCTGGCTGTCTCTCTGTCAAATAAATAAATAAAAAATCTTAAAAAAAAAAAAAAAAGAAATGAGCTTGCAGTGTGATCTTGGATAAGTTGGTTGACCTCTCTGAGCTGGTTTCCTCATGATAAATGTGAGTGAAAATCAAACCTACCTTACAGAGTTGAAAGGATTAAGAGATATAACATGTAGAGAAACACATATTACATGCTTAGTACCCGGTACATGCTCAGTAAGTTAGAGAGTGGAGGTGCCAGAGGTGGAGGCGGTCACGGACGTGGAGGTAGTAAAGCAGGAGGTAGTGATGGAGGTGATAGTAGTAGAGATGCCGGTGGTGGTGGTGAAGGTGGTGGAGGTAGTGGAGGCAGAGGTAATGGTGTGGAAGGTGGTGCTGGTGGTGAGGGAGGTGGTGCAGGTGGAGGTGCTGGTGGTGGTAGAGGTGGACGTGGTAGTGGTAGAGGTAGCAGAGGTGGAGGTGGTGGAGGAAGAGGTGGTGATAAAGGAGGTGGTGGTGATGGAGGTACAGTAGGGAGGCAGTAAACAAACAGTATAACCCGTATGTGTAAATGGTGGAGGTCTCATTCGTGATTTTTCACTTGAGAGCCTGTGTAATTATCTCCACAGTCTACTACCTCCCAAGTCCTATTTACAACGATCTTTGAAACATCCTGAGAATGTCCCTCACCCACAAACTCATCAACAGCAATAAATATGGATAAGAATTTCACAACTTTCTTTTGTCTATATATTTTTATGTCCCTGAGATCATTCTGTATAGATATTTTGTATCCTGCTTTTTACTTAACAAAATATTAAAAGTATATTCCCATGCCTTTAAATTTTTTATACACTTTATTTTAACAACCACATATTGTAAAGATCTGCCATAATTTATTTAACATCTCTTTTTACTGGGCATTTAGGTAGTTTCCAATTCTTGACTATTATAAATAATGTAGCAATGAACATTTTTGTCTGCATTTTGGATTATTTCCTTCGGCTAAACTCCTAGACACAGAATTACTGGGCCAAACAATATGAACTCACAATCCATACTGCCCTATGGTTATCCAGATCCTTCACATATCTGAAAACAATGATCATGCTCCCAAGTCTTTTCTCTAAGCTAAACACTCCCAGATCCTTCCATCTTCCTCATCTAATTTAGTTCCCGGTACCGCCACCATTCTTGCCCCTTTCCTGGGGACAACTCCTAAGCTGACATTCCAGATTCTTTTACTCTGACCTACTTTATCTTTGCCCCTTGTCCGCAGCATCTCACCTCACTCTCCAGGCACCCTCCCATCCGTGGCTCCCCACATACATGCAGTTCCTGCATTCTGCTATTCATCTGTGTACTCTATTCCTTCAGTCCAGAATGCCTTCACACTCTTGATGCCTGCGCAACTCAAGCTCATAGGTCAAGACAGGCCTCAAACACCACCTCTCCTCTGAAGGCTTCTTGGTTCCTCCCTCCCTGCTCCAGGCAGAACCAAACTGCTCTGCCCAGAGTCCCAGCACGAAACAGATGACCCACTCATATTTGGATAACTCACAAGTATTTAATAAAGGGATTTAGGAAGTTGTGGGCAGGATATAGGGAAACTCTAAGAAACAGCACAGTACCCACGGGCCAGCAAGGCTTTTAACATCCCTATGTCTGAAGGAGTAAGGACAGGGAGAGGTTACTAGAACTCAGCAGGAAAGTGTCATGTGGAGAGGAGATGTAACCTCTCGCAGGGCACAAAATCAGCCCAAGGTAACCCCTGGAGAATAATACCTTGACTTTATTCTTCTTTCTCTTTCCCATCTCCCACCCAGGCTTCCATTAGCAGAACCCAGCTAAACCCAGGGACTAGGAAACCCACTGGTTCAGTGCATACAGATGAGCATCCTGGAGTACCAAGCATAGTGAAAGGAGGAGAGCAGATCTGAAGGGCAACGAGAAGAGCCCCATCTCACCCTATTAAAGCTCATTACCCTTTATTATAGTTAATGATCAGCAAGTATGCTTCACCATCTGGACTGAATATGTATTGTCTCACTCACCTCCCAACCATCTTCTGCACTATGACTTGACCACTTTGTTCTCTTAGTCAAGATTCTTCAGGGCCCCACTGTGCCCCATTGCTACAGAGCCAAATATAAATGTATTAACATGACTAATGCCCCTGGCAACCGGGCCCTTGCTTTCCTCCTGCTTCACAACCCAGCCACACGAACACATGTCACTCCCCGAACACAACATTGTCCGTGAAGGGTCTATTCTTTTGTCCTGAGCACACTTCCCCTATTGGAAACCTCCCACTCATTCTTTAAGTCTCCGCTCAGGGCTACTTCCACTGTGAAACTCCCTGCCCCCGCCCACAGACAGACTCTGGGCCTTCTTCTCCGAAGTTTCTTTTACAGCTTCTGTTTTAGAGTACTTTACATTATAGATGTTTATAACTCCGTATCCCCAAATAAACTACAAGCTCCTTTAAGGCAGGGACTATTTCCCTGGTACCTCAAGTCTCTGGCACATTGTAAACATTCAATTTTAAATTAGTGAATGAAACACTGACTTGAATAAAGATATTTGCAATTAACATAGAGTTCTCATGTGGGGCATAGGTTTGTTTCTTAATGCATGCTTGTTCTTTACGCACTTACAGGGGATGAGTGGGTGACTGAGGGCAGAAGCTTATGCCCTGGGCGTCTCTCGGCATCAGCTGGCACTGGCCTCCATCTGTTCTCGGTAGAACTTCTGCGTGAACGCAGGCATCCTTGGGAGGACAAGTAGGCAATCCATGGAGGGCCTACCCACTGCACATCCATTTCACAGATGGACCCTGTTAACAGGTAACTTGCCAACAAGCCCTTAGGAGCTCTTGTGTCTGCTTCCTAAATCCATTTTGGAGCAGAAATCCATTTTATTAGCTGAAGACAGAATAAACCAATTCTAAATATTTGGAAAAGCTTAATCTTGCAAATTAGCTAGCTGTCCTCTGGCCACATGGTGGCCACTTGTGTGGGAGGGAAGCAGGCCCATCTTAGGACAGACCTTTCTCTGTTTCTTGAGAAAACACAATAAAACACCCTTCCCCTTTCATCCACATCTGGCGGCTGCAAAAACAGTGACCCGTGGAATTCACATTTTCATACTTGACGATGGTAGGCCGGCGTCCAGAGGTTATTCTTGCTGTGTTTATGAAAGAGTGAAGCCTGTCAGGATAAGAAGGCTTCTGATGAAGTGCTTATTGAGAAAACATGCAGAGATTTCTGTTTCCCCAAATTAGAGAAGGGGCTTATGATAAGAATCCTTTTCATTGATTTCCCCTCCTCCGCTGCTTTCCTGCTGTCCTGCAGTATAATCACAAGCCCCAAGGTTCAGCCTTGGGAAACAAGTCCTAGAGAAAATTCCCCTAAGTGGAATAGGTCAGGAGGGTCCTAACTCTCCAAACTGCACAAAGCTTCAAGGAAATCACCCTGTATCTATGACAGGGCCAGCACGCCAGCTGCAGTGAAAAGGGAAATCTGCTGTTGTCCTCTGGGCTGGCATTTTATTAGACTGTCCGGTTCTTGTTGCATGCTGATTGGCAAGTAGACAAGGCCTCTGGAGAAGAGAAAAGAACCTTCTGAGAACACCAGGTTGGAGGCAGGTAAATCACACGATGAAAGAGAGATGTCACACAGTACGGGGCTCAGCAAGGAAGTTACAAAGACAAGTTAAGGCAGGGAGCAGGACAGTGGTGAGATAGAAGGTTCAGAGTTCAAGTGGACGTGGGGAGGAATGCTTAGGGCAATTCCTGTGCTAACTAGCAGGCAGCTTCATCGCTTTGTTGGCTGCCTCATCTGCAGGCATGAATCTGCGGAGAGCACTGAAGGCACAAGCCAAGTGGGCACTGATGTGCAACTATGTGCAGCAGTCATTTTTGCTCTGGTTAATATAAAATTGGGAGAAATTCGTTTGCTGAGTCGCTGACTAGTTCATTCAACAACCTTACTTCAAACTCTGACTCCGTCATGGACACTGTAATGAGAGCTGAGTTTACAGAGGTATAGCAAACACTCTCTGTGCGCTTAACGGGCTCATGGACTAAAAGAAGGACTGGTCTCCCTGATCTCCAGATGGACACCCGCTATCTGCTCCTCACTACAGCGGGAGATTTCTAAACCCCAAATCAGGCCCGGGCGTTCCCAGATCAAACCCCAGCAGTGGCTCCTCCTTAAGAAAAAGAAGTAAGTCTCAGCCCCTTAGCACGGCACACAGCCCCTTCCTCCCTCTCCAGCCTGATTGTGGTACCCCCATTCCAACCCAGCCCGAGATCTCTGCCTCCAGGCCATCTCGTGGGACCTTCCCTATGCCCACAGTGGTATTTCCCCTTCTGTGCCCACCCAACTCTTTCTTGGCCTTCAGTTCTTCACTTACATGTTACAGGCCCAACCCCAACACCATATCACGGTCCTCCATATAGCCTGTCATTTAGCACATGTTCCCCTTCTGTGGTCATAAGTGTCCCCTGCTGCCCTACTCTCCCTGTCTGCTCCCCTGGCCTGCCTCTCTGAGGAAGCATGGCAACTTCACAAAGATGGACTGTCACCCTCTTCACCTTTTTTCCCCACATGCAGTAAAAGGAATTGCACTTCTGAATCCCTGCTCGGAAGAATTATGCATGGGCTGCCTCCTGCATTTCACACTTCAGGCTAGGCACTTTCATAAATATCTCATATAATCTTTACAAAACCTGCAAGAGGATCACATTAGGCTCTCACCTTACAGATGTGAGTCTGTGACTCAGAGAAGGTGAGGAATTGGCCCAAGGTCTCACAGCTCCCAAGTGGTGGGTGGCATCAGGATGAAAGAATGCTCTCTTTCTCCACCCAACTCTGGCCGGCATACGTCTGCAGGGTCATGCCTGCTAGCTGTACCCTGACAACAGCTCTGCTCTCCAACTTGGAGGAGGAGGAAGAAGGGTAGCATATCTCTTCTCTCTTCAAACAGATAATCAAGGCTACTGTAGTTTTATTTCCGGAGGGATGGCTTTCCTTACCTAAAGGCTGTGTGGCTAAGGGTTTGGGTTCTCTTCAAAGGGATTAATCTCTCTCTAATGGGCCACTGAACATAACAATGGGAGAATATGTGCAGAATGAAGGCTTTTGTGTGTGTAGTCTCCTGAGAATGTGGTAACAAATCCCGGGGAAGGAGGCTAGGGAAGGGACCCTCAACGGGACTCTGGGTCCTGGCTTCTGGATCAGGCTCTTGGATCATGGCTGGGACAGATGCTGTCCCAAAGAAGAGAATCCAATCCCCAGGCCAGGAATGNNNTGCCACACAGGCTCAACAGAAGAGAGTCTGTACATTTTTCCTCATGTACCCTTCAAACAATTTTGTAAAAGCTCTGCGTCCCCTCACACATTTTAGGTTGACATCTGAAGTTCTTCATCGAAACTTTAAACAACGTGTTGTAAATATTGACATTTTAAAATAGAATTGTTACATTGCTCTTTTACATGTACCCTATTTGGTCTAAATACCAGTTACTTAAAACCCACCACAATCCGTTTGAAAAATGTACAAACAAGCTCTTCTATAACAGTTGGAAATTGAACATTATTCTTTTTCCTTTTCGAGAAATTCCTTGAACTCCTGTTTCTAGGTCACTAATCCCACAGGATTTTATCCTGATGTATTAGATTTTTATGCTAGAACTTAGTCATTTATTGATCATCCAGTACTTCTGTGAAGTGGGTGCATAAATTTTAAAATTGATTTCGTTTCCTGAAACCATAAAGTGACAGGTATTTAAAAAGACGGCGAGGGAGGGAGATGAGTGGGGCTGCGAGAGAGGGAGGAGAATTTGCCAGCAGGAAAGCTGTTGGCGAGATCAGTGGTAGGAAAGAACATATATGGAAGCTGAAGTGCTAGAAATTGATTCCCCTGAAACTATCCATGCCTGCACATGTCTTGAAAAGTCTTTAGGCACCTCCAAGGGGGCATATACCTGAAGACCACTAGCCTGAGGTATGAGTTAAGGCTGTGTCCTCCTGACCCCAGGCTGCCTACCAACAGCTTTGAGCTGCTAGATAATCATGGAGTGAATGTGATCCACACCCACCTGTGCCTTAAATTCAAACCAAAATCACTCGGTGACCCTGAAAGGCTATTTGGACAGCTCTGCAACATCTCAAAACACCCATTAGCTCTATGGGAACCAGTGAATATCTAACTGGAGAGCGTACCCATGCCCGGACCGTAGGGCTAAACAGGACACAGGAGCTCACTCAGATCTGGGAAAAAAAGGTAGTGGTCACCACTATAATTCCCATGAGCCCTCATCTCCAGATCCTGTTCTCCATCCGCCAACCCCCAGCTACCTGAAATACTTTATCCACCATGTTATCCATGTTGTTCATCCAACTGGAAGCATTCATTCCCTGGATTTTGATGATTTTACTTAAGTATCACCTCCTCTGACACTTATCTAGCAAAACTGATTACCATACCCTCTGCATATAAGGTAGTCTATTTTAGACTCAGCACACCATGCTACGTAGGTGTGAATGAGTGTGTCTTGCCTTCTTGTGAGGCAGGAACCATAGCTAACCATCCAGTGTCCCACTTAGTCAATGACTGGGAAATGACTAAAGTCATGGAAAGACATTCAAAGGAAATGTTTTCTAGAAAGAAGTTTTATGGACCAATTATAAA